>NC_060124.1:508163951-508495201 GCF_021461395.2 Schistocerca americana | reverse complement strand
CGGGCTTTTGCTGAAGTTTGGATTGGTGCTGCTGTTGTAAGAAGGAAGCTTTTCTGGATTTCGATCATGGTGGAGAAGCGTGTGTTACAAATAATGGATGCCTTAGATCTGTTTCTTATTGCTTTTTTTCCAATCTCTGTTGTTACCCCTCTTCTTGTATCTGGCGCTGATCGCAGGGACTCGTGATGAACCAGAACAACATGATTAGTATGTGCAGAGTTCCTCCAGATTGGAGCGGCAGCAGAGGAACATAGAGCAAGAGCGGATGCGCAGACGATGCTGGACTGTGCTCCCCGTGTGGAGTTTGTCGGTTTGCGGACGTGATTAATCGTGGTGCATACCTTCTGTCTGGTGTCTACACAGTGCTGTTTGCAAGCAAAGGGACGATCCAGTTTCAACCCTAGGTATTTGGAAAGACTGCAGTGATTTAAATTGCTTCCTTTCCAGGTGATGTTCAGCTTTCTTTTGTCTCCTTCATGCGGATTCAAATGGTTCAAATGGCTCTGAGCACTATGGGACTTAACATCTGAGGTCATCAGTCCCCTAGAACTTAGAACTACTTAAACTTAACTAACCTAAGGACATCACACACATCCATGCCCGAGGCAGGATTCGAAGCTGCGACCGTAGCAGTCACGCGGTTCCAGACAGTAGCGCCTAGAATCGCACGGCCATGCGGATTAGGTTTCAGGTAGCTGTCGTAGTAGTTAGCAAGTTCTTCGAGAGCAGATGTTAGCTTGGATTCTAATTCTTCAAACGTCGCTCCTTGAGCGCTGACAGCAGTGTCATCTGCATAGGTGCAGGACCGGTTCCATTGTTGGTATATATATTATACTGGGTGTGCATCATCATCAGACGTACTTTCTCTGATGTTTCGTCTGACATTTACGATTCCATTTTTACAGTGTGTATCTGGAGTCTTCTGAAAATAATTTATTTCGTTACTGAAACAGAATGGAATCGTTTAGTTTTTACCCCTCAGAAAATTTCATTTTACCCCTCAGGGGGTAATTATCCCCAGGGAAATTACTGCCTAAACATATTCCTATACAGAGAGAGCGAATCATTGATCTGTAGCGGCGACGTGATGGACAGCCCTTTCGCTTTCGACACCCTTTTTGTATGGGCCAGCAGGCACTAGTACAGCAACGTAGCGCCCCTCTGAGAGGTGTCTAAAGGCTTACCTGTCACACTGGTGCCTAGTAGTAGAGGACGGGCTCTCTCTGTACAGATAGACATTTTAAGTATTCAACAAGACCGCGCAGATGGCACCGAAGGTGTCGCCAAACTGGGGAGGTCTTCGCCGTTTCATTCACACGTGTGTCCAGGTCACAAGCCACAGGAGGTCGCGAAACCGGAGGGCTGAAAAAGCATAAACACCCTTTGCTGCTTCGGATCCGGTTCACATTTCGTCGAATGATTTTGAATGGTCCTAGTGGCTCTACCCTGTACAACAGAGCAAAAATTGCGGTTGCGCTACACGAAAACGGGATGCGATCTCGGTCAGTTGAATTGCAGGCCGACGATGCCTTTAGAGAAGGGTTGAATCGTCCGGCGGGTATTAGCAGCGTCAAAGGCTGTGAAGACCGTCTCCCTGTTGCTCATCGGACTGCGAACTGTCATTTTGGGGCCGGCCGGGGTGGCTGAGCGGTTCTAGGCGGTACAATCTGGAACCGAGCCACCGGTACGGTCGCAGGTTCGAATCCTGCCTCGGGCATGGGTGTGTGTGATGTCCTTGGTTAGTTAGGTTTAAATAGTTCTAAGTTCTAGGGGACTGATGACCTATGAAGTTAAGTCCCATAGTCCTCAAAGCCATTTGAACTAGTTTTTTGTCATTTTGGGCTTCTAAATGTGTGGGAATCAACGCCCCAAGGTGAAATTCTGATCCCTGGCCTTTTTTCGCGTGTGTCAGTACCTTGTTGTTTGAAGCTTCGCCAAGCCCGACGATCAGGTTGCAGGGTGCTCGCTTTTGCACCATTACAGTGGAAGGTTGTAGGCACCTGTTAGCCAAATTTCAAACTTATACCTCGCAGTGGTAGACAGTTACGAGGTTCCGAAAAAGCGACCCTTTAATTTTGTTTCGCAGTGTAGATTTACTGACATAAAACGGTACGCTCTGTCGAATGATTGAAGAACGGAAGAATGTAGTCTCCGTTATTCTTCCTCATTAAATGTACACTACTGGCCATTAATATTGCTACACCACGAAGATGACGTGCTACAGACGCTAAATTTAACCGAAAGTAAGAAGATGCTGTGATATGCAAATGATTAACTTTTCAGAGTATTCACACAAGGTTGGCGCCGGTGGCTACACCTACAACGTGCTGACATGAGGAAAGTTTCCAACCGATTTCTCGTACACAAACAGCAGTTGACCGGCGTTGCCTAGTGAAACGTTGTTGTGCTGCCTCGTGTAAGGAGAAGAAATGCGTACCATCACGTTTCCGACTTTGAAAAAGGTCGGATTGCAACCTATCGCGATTGCGGTTTATCGTATCGCGACATTGCTGCTCGCGTTGGTCGAGATCCAATGACTGTTAGCAAAATATGGAATCTGTGGGTTCAGGATGGTAATAAGGAACGCCATGCTGGATCCCAACGGCCTGGTATCACTAGCAGTCGAGATGACAGGCATCTTATTCGCATGGCTGTAATGGATCATGCAGCCACGTCTCTCTCCCTGAGTCAACAGATGGGGATGTTTGCAACACAACAACCATCTGCACGAACAGTTCTAGCAGCAGCATGGACTATTATCTCGGAGACCATGGTTGCGGTTACCCTTGACGCTGCATCACAGACAGGAGCGCCTGCGATGGTGTACTCAACGACGAACCTGGGTGCATGAATGGCAAAACGTCATTTTTTCGGATGAATTAAGGTTCTGTTTATAGCATCATGATGGTCGCATCCGTGTTTGGCGACATCGCGGTGAACGCACATTGGAAGCGTGTATTCGTCATCGCCATACTGGCGTATCACCCAGCGTGATGGTATGGGGTGCCATTTGTTACACGTCTCGGTCACCTCTTGTTCGCATTGACGGCACTTTGAACAGTGGACGTTACATTTCAGATGTGTTACGACCCGTGGCTCTACGCTTCATTTGATCCCTGCGAAACCCTACATTTCATCAGGATAATGCACGACCCCATGTTGCAGGTCCTGTACGGGCCTTTCTGGATACAGAAAATGTTCGACTGCTGCCCTGGCCAGCACATTCTCCAGATCTCTCACCAATTGAAAACGTCTGGTCAATGGTGACCGAGCAACTGGCTCTTGACAATACGTCAGTCACTACTCTTGATGAACTGTGGTATCGTGTTGAAGCTTCATGGGCAGCTGTACCTGTATACGACATCCAAGCTCTGTTTGACTCAATGCCCAGGCGTGTCAAGGCCGTTATTACGGCCAGAGGTGGTAGTGATGGGTACTGATTTCTCAGGATCTATGCACCCAAATTGCGTGAAAATGTAATCGCATGTCAGTTCTAGCATAATATATTTATCCAATGAATACCCGATTATCATCTGCATTTCTTCTTGGTGTAGCAATTTTAATGGCCAGTAGTGTATTTTTTCCAGGGCTGCACAATCATGTAACCTACACCCAATTCTAACCAGTATTACTACACTGCTGGTAAAATAAAAAAAATAAAAAATAAAAAAAAGACGAACCGAGAATGGGAAGATGAAACGAAATGAAACTTCAGATGTTAAGAGGCTATATGATGCTATTTAATTGCTTACAATATCGAGTCAAATTTACAAAGACCTTACCACTATGAAGTTGTAACCCCTTCTGGCCTGGATACCTAAGCTGATATGGTTGGGAAGGGGGTTGTTCCCTCTCTCGGGCGAAATGGCACACAGCTATTGTAACTAGACCTGGATACTGGTACAGGGACACAGTTTGCGTCCGAGCTATTCTCACACATGGTTTATCGGGGACAGATGTGGGGATCTTGCTGGTCGGGGAGTACCTCGCCATCACAAAATTTTTAAAATAGAAAACATAGAAGTCTGATGCTACCGCTGCTAGACATGTGAGCAGCCCATAGTGTCTTCCATTCTATGTTTTCTGTTTTAAAAAAAAATTGTGACTAAGCTTTATCGCTTGATGTTTGTTTTATACGTGACATGTAAGTACTATATCTTTTCTTTTTATACTGCTAGTCAATACTTACACTTATAAAAAATGTTCCCTAAAACTTTGTACTTATGTTATAGGCCTCTTTAAATGTTTTATTTCTGATGAAGGCACTCTTACAAGTGGCCGAGACCTAGGTCAAACTGACCTCATTTTTGCGACCGGAGGCTGTTATTGCTTAACTTTTAATTATCAAAGCTATTTTTTATTAGATTTAGAAATAAAAAATCGCTGCATTTGACGAGATTCAATCGTACGACTTTTTACACATCAGGTGTATCCGCTAACCGCTACGTTACGCTAATTCACATCGGTAGATAGCTGCATATGACTCTGTGGCCCGGTGGCAACCATGAACTGCGGCCTTCCGATCTCTGTGAATATAATAACTTATATGTAACGCTAAATCACGTCTTGTGCCGAATGATCCGTAGTGTTCGGCTAGTACTCTGTATGAAGCGTATGTGTTTCACAGGCGTCGTTTGTGTGTGTGTGTGTGTGTGTGTGTGTGTGTGTGTGTGTGTGTGTGTGTGTCGGGGGGGGGGGGGGGGGGGTTGTGGCAGTTTGGCAACGGCGAACGGTTCAAGCGTGACGTTGAGCGCTCTATTTGGAGGAAACCAGCTCTAACGCGTGGATTGTGAACTATCAAGTAATTTTAATAGGACTGTAGTTAGATTAGATTAGTTTTTCGTTCCATAGATCCGTGCTGAGGAGATCCTCGTGGATGTGGAACATGTCAATTACTTTTAAGCTGAAATAACAATACTAATAGTATGAGTATATACAATAATCATTTGTTTCTATTAAAAAATCGTCAATTGAGTAGAAGGAGTTGGCCACTAGTAAGTCTTTCAGGCTCCTTTTAAACTGATCTTTATTTGTAACTAAATTTCTTATGTTTGCTGTCAAATTATTGAAGATGAGTGTTCCTGAGTAGTGGACCCCTTTTTGAACTAAAGTAAGTGCTTTTAAGTCCTCGTGCAGATCACTTTTGTTCCTGGTATTGTATGTATCAACTGAGCTGTTTGTTGGAAAAAGAGATATATTATTTGGGACAAATTTCATTAAGGAGTAAATATACTGAGAGGCAGTCGATTTCTTTTGGCGAGGAATGTCCTCTGCGTGTGCTAGACCGCATTTTATGTCTTCGTTGCTTCGTCCGTCATGTGTTGTTTGGCTTCCGAAGTAACGAAATTCCTACACTTCGTTGTTCCCTGTTTTGATGGTATATTGTCTAATTTTGTTCCTGCTACTCCTCGCTACTTCCATCTTTCTTGGGTGCTCATTAGACCGTTCATTCCGTTCAACAGCGCATGCAATTGTACCTCACATTTTTTCGAGGATGTCAGTATCATTAGAAAACCTTATCATTGATATCTTTTCATCCTGAATTTTAATCCCACTCCTGACCCTTTCTTTCATACCTACTGTTGCTTCTTCGATCTACAGAGTGACAATGGGTGTTTGAAGATTCCTGTATTACACCCTTTCTAATTCGAACATTTCGCTCATGGTTTTTCATTCCTAATTTGCCCTCCTGGTTTTCACCCGTGCTTCCCCTTAGCTTCGTCCTGTCTTCTTCAGAATTTCTAACATCTTTTATATTGTCTAGCGGTTTTTCTTTGTCGACAAATGCTACGAAAGTGTCTCGGTTTTTCTTAAACCTTGAATGAGATTTGCACTCTGCAGCGGAGTGTGCGCTGATATGAAACTTCCTGGCAGATTAAAACTGTGTGCCGGACCGAGACTCGAACTCGGGACCTTTGCCTTTCGCGGGCAAGTGCTCTACCGCCTGAGCTACCCAAGCACGACTCACGCCCCGTCCTCGCAGCTTTACTTCTGCTTCTTAAATCTTGCTTCCGTTATTAGAAATGGCTCTTCGGTACCTTTTCCTTTCCCAAAGCCAACCTAATCGTCTCGTAACAAGAGTTTCGCTTTTCATTTCCATTCATCTGTATATTAATCAGGTTAGATCTGATTTTCGTATTTTAACGGGGTTGCAATTATTTTTGGTATGCCATACCGTAGATATTTTCCTTTGCCATTACGGTCTATAAACACCGCATTTTTAAGTGATTATTAACAACGCCTTAGAAATCGAGTCCGATTTTAAAGTATCTGTATCAGAAACAAATATACGACCCGTTCTCAAGACTGCGAGGGATATTAGAAAGGAGGCAAGACATTGCAGCAACAGAGAGAAGAGTTGTGTGGACCCTCGGACCATAGGTTGAAGCGGCGGGCAGTTACATTGCCCCTCTCCCGGGCTGCTTTATTTTTAACAGTCTCGCGACAAAAATCAATCTCAACTACCCATTGTTCAGAGTTTCAGGCACCGTTTTAGCTTCTATTTTTGCAGAAGAAGCGCGAGCAAAGCCCCGCTACCACAGAGCGCTGATATTGGGCCCGCTGTTTTGTTTGACGATCGGCTTGGCCTCGCGTTCCGTTTGGTTGCGCAACATTGTAGTGCTTCTCCACTTCTTAACGTTACGTCCGCCAAGAACTGGCGGAGTATTTTCGCCCCTTCATTACGTGATTACCTTCCCCTAATTCTCATTGTTGAAGCCTATTATGAGGTGGTACTCATGTTTTAAAGTTACGTGATGCCTTTCAGCAACACTGTAGTGGCCCTGAGCAGTTATGTTTCGTACACAACTTTTTGAACGTTTGAGCAAATGTGGGCTTTATCCTTCGTCCGCCTGGAGCTTGAGATCTTTGTGTGTATGTTATAGTCTAATCATTTGCACCAGCGCAAGTATCGACCCATTTCCCTTCCCTCCTGAGGAACAGATGAATAACCTCAGAAAAGAGATGAGATAGTTCATGTTAATAATAATAATAATAATAATAATAATTTTATTCAACATCGAATGGTACACTGCACATGTACAAAGAAACAGTAATGATTAAAGTTATTTGTACAATGCACAAGACACATTGTTCTGAATACGTCATTAATTTACAACAAAATTGCAATAAGATGTTAACTGATTTCTATTCACATAATTTCACAAAGCATTTGTTGTTCCTCATATAAGTATGGTACTCTTCTAATGTGTAGAAAGGGTGTTTTACTAAAAATTTCTTAAGCTGATGTTTCAGTTTAATTGTAGGAAGAGCCATGACTGCACTAGGCAGTGCATTAGCTAATTTTATACCTGCGTACTGAGGCCCCTTTTCATAAAGTGCTGTTCTGTGGCTGCCAATGTAAAATCTTTCTTTATTTCTAGTATTGTACTGGTGGAAATCTGAGTAAGTGTTTGGGTGCAGTCTTTTCACAAGCAATATGGCTTTTAGAATGTATGTGTTTATAACAGTTAACACCTCTGATTTTGGAAACAAGTTGCGACAAGATTCCCCATTTTTGCTCCACAGATTATTCTCACACCCCTTTTATGAAGAATGAGTAGCTTATCTAGATTAGCTTTGGTTGTTGCCCCCCAAATTTCAATACCATAGTTCAAGTGAGAGGAGAAAAGAGCATGGTATGCAGTCTTTAGGACTATGGTGTCTCTACAGAACTTGCTCATGGTACTGATTGAAAATATATTTTTTGACAACTTAGTTACTAGGAAGTCAATATGTGTGTCCCATTTCAGGTTGCTTTGGATTGTTAAGCCAAAGAATTTTACACTAGACTCTTTCTTTACCAATTCGTTGCCCATGTATAATTTAATTTCATTATTCAAACTACTTTTGTGAAACTCCATCAAACATGTTTTACTGGTGCTTACATTTAAGTGGCTTTCATTAAAAAACTGAACTATTTCTTCTGTCACATTATTACACTCGGCATCTAGTTCATTACATGATTCCTTTTTACATACAATGGACTTGTCATCGGCATACAGAACAATTTTGGAATTTATAGTACAGTATTTAATATCATTTATATAGATCAAGAACAGAAGGGGGCCCAACACCGAGCCCTGGGGCACGCCATATTTTATGCGAGTGATCTCTGATTTGTAGACACCACTTTCCGTTTTAAGTAGAACAAACTGTTTTCTATTGCTCATATAACACTGTATTAGGTCATAAGTAGCGCCTCTAATGTCCATGTTCCATAGCTTGTCTAATAGGATGTCAACGTTCACACAATCAAAGGCTTTTTCCAGGTCTAGGTATACACCTGCCACATGTTCCTTGCTTTCGATACCCCCTAACACCTCTTCAATTAGTTGAGCAGCTGCAGTGCTAGTTGATTTACCTTTTAGTAATTCATTTTGATTTTCGAACATCAGGTTGTGTTTGTTAAGAAAGTTTATAATCCTGTTGTATATAACTTTCGCAATCTGTATCAAATTCCACGACTTTTCCTTACACTATTACTATTCTTGCACTTATTACAAGGCTCCCCAACTAACTGCATTAAAATTGCCAGCAATTTCTCGCAGAAAACGCTAATAGATTATTCTGTGGAATCTGCAGAGATGAACAAAAATGATATGATGAGACCTTAATTTGAGTGATAAGTCACCTAGGCACCAACCAATCTCCTAGGCTTTTTATGGGGGGCAGGATCTTCTCTATCCATCTCCTCTTTCCAGTTTAGTGCTAACAAGCTCAGTTACATATCAACAGATGTACCATATTGATTACCTATCTAAAATGTTTCATTTATTTTTCTGACCGTGTTTGTTTCTGTAAAGAAAAAAAGGTGATACTTTTTTGACCTGTTGCAGTAATGTTTTCCTGTGAGGTGGTGTATACAAATAAAAATATAATGCATAGTTTTGGACATACTATCATGTCTTTTCATGCCCTTTTCGCAACATACCATTTAAGGTAAAATGCTTATAAAAAGCACTCAGATCTGAGCATCCAACATTCTCTTAATTATTAAGCACTGGAGATGGCTGTTGACATTACATCAGTGTAATGCCACTGATTGTTCAACACTGTTTAAGTCATTCTTATGACTCAAAGTAGGCTGGAAATATTTGATCAGATTTGGAAGTGCTGATTTTATACTTTACATCAGTTAGAAAGCACAGAAATTAAATAAAACGTTCAATTGACTTTTGGGATATCTGATGTAACTAACACTTTTGCCATTAGCAGGATATATCTACATGCTACTCTGCCAACTACTGTGAAGTTTATGGCAGAGATTACTTAGCATGATACCACATCTCAGGATTTCTACCTATTCCAGTCATGTGTAAAGTGTGCAAAACATGACTTCTTGAAAGCCTCTCTGTGTGCTGTAATTAGTCTATATTTTGTCTTCATGGCCCTTACAGAAGCAGTATATCAGGGAACGAATAATATCTCTAGATCCTTCTCTTAGTATTGGTTCTTGAATTTTTGTAACTAGTCTGCCATATATATAATCAGACAAACATGTGACCATTTGTGCTATGCTTCTTTGCATACATTCAATATCCCCAGTTAGTCCTATTACGTATGGGTCCCACATATTTCAGCAATGTTCCAAGGTGGGATGCACAAGTGTTGTGTAAGCAGTCTCCTGTGAAGACTGACAGCATTTTCCTAGTATCCTGCCAGTGAACTGGAGTATGTCACCTTTCTTTCCCACGACTGAGCCTATAAGATCATACCTCTTTGTATCTCTACAAATTGTTTGATCTAAATATTTGTATGAATTACTGAATTCTAATTCTGAGTCATTGATGTTGTACCTTTATTTTTCTGATGATTTAAAGCAAATTGCCAATATTTGCACCACTCTGAAACCTTATAAAGATCTAACTGAATATTGGTGCAGCTTTTATCAAACAGATATACTACATACAACAAATGGCATCGCTCAAGGATCTGTCCTTGGCCCTGTTCTTTTCATATTGTTCATAAATGATCTCCCAGAACACATACCAAATGCCAGCTCCTTTCTGTATGCGGAAGATACAAATATCCTGATAACCAGTAGAGGTGACACATTGCAAGATGCGGTTAATGAAACTACTTGTCATTTACAATCATGTTTTGAAACAAATAGACTACTCATAAGTACTCAAAAAACTGTAAGTATGAACTTCCATACTAGACAAAATCTAACCCCCTTCAATGCAGTTATAGTTATTGGCAAAGATGACATTACGTACAGGCAGGACACCAAATTTCTTGGACTTACCATCAGTAACACACTAAATTGGAAACCACATATTGAGGCATTGTCACAAAAGCTTAGTAAAACCTGCTATCTATTACAATCATTAAAAGACACAGACAGTGTAGATACCTTGAAGCTGGTGTACCATGCCCTGTCTGAGTCTGTCTTGAGCTATGACCAAATCTTCTGGGGAAAGAGCTCTGATTCTCTCACAATTTTCAAGTTACAAAAACAAGTAGTGAGAATAATGAAATGAAAAAAAAGAACTGAACACTGTAAACCACTATTTCAACAGCTAAAAATCCTGCCACTGCCATGCCTCTAAATATTGGAACTAGCTTGTTTAACAGTACAGCACTTGGACGCCCTCGACAGAAATGCAGACCGCCACACACGTGACACCAGAAACAAAACACAGTTACAAATTATAACCCACAACACAAAATTATATGCAAATGGGGTTAAATGTATGGGCATTAAAATATAAAAGCACCTCCCAACAGACATAAAAACAAGCAAAAACCCAAAAATAATGAGAACTAAATTAAAGGAATTGCTACTAAATCACTGATTATATTCTGTACATGAAGTTCTTGAAACAAAATTTTAATTACTTACAATAAGCTGTTTATTCAGTTGTAGATGTTTCTGCTTAGTAAGATAATTTAATTATTATATCTTATCTGTATTCTGTCTGTATCTCATATATGTATTCTGCTATGTGAACTATGTACCACAATATTTTAATTACTTGAAATAAACTGTATATTCACTTGTACATATTTCTACTTAGTAAGATAATTTCATTATTGTTTGCTACTCATATTCTGTCTGTATCTCTTATATGTATTCTGCTATGTGCAGTATGCACCACCGTCATCTCTCATCACACACCACCTTTTTTATGTTTTGTCTATATATCCTATGTATATTCTGCTATGTGAGTTATGTACCACTACTGTCATCTCTCGTCATATACCATCTTAACATAATTTTTCAAATTGACTTGTCCTATATCACGATGTGCTTTGCTGTACAAATTGTATGATCTACAGGACCAATAATAAATCAAATCAAATCAAGTCAAGTACTTCACTATTAATAACTGCTTCGGCTGTGAAAAGTCTGACTTTACTATTGGTATTGTCTGCAAGGTGATTCACATACAGCATCAACAACAAGCGTCCCAACACACTACTGTGGGGAGCACCTCTACATCTGTCAATGACTCTCCCTCCAAGGTAACCTGCTGCATCCTCCCTATAAGAAATCCTCAATCCAGTCTCAAATTTCATTTGTTACCCCCTACATACCTTCAACAACATGTGTGGTGTCATACTGAGTCCAATGCTTTTTAGCAGTCAAGAAATACAGCTTCTAGTTGACTGCATTGACTCATGGCTTTCAGGATGTCGCATGAGAAAAGAGCAAGCTGAGGTTCACATAATCAATGTTTTTAGGATCTGTGCTGTTTGGTATATCTCTTCAAAACATATAATTTATTTGAGTACAGGACATGTTTTAAGATATTATAACAAACGGACATAAAAGGGAATGGGTAGTAGTTTTGTTGATCACGTCTGCTGTCATTCTTTTAGACAGGTGTGCCCAGTCCGTTTGTCCAGTCACTGGGCACAGCTTTTTGTTCCAGGGCTCTGTGGTGTATTATGGTTTAAGTGGAAGCTAACTCAGGTGCAGATTCTGTATAGAACATGACAGGTATCCCATAAAGTCCTGGAGGCCTGTTTTAGTGATTTTAGCTGTTTCTCAATACCACTGACAGCAGCATATATGTCACTCATCTTTGCAGTGGTGAGAGAAAATGAATTGGGCCTGTGCATCTGCTTCTTCATAAGTGAAGGAACATTTGAAAATGGAATACCGTGGAGGATCCTTCCTTTATGCATTGCTCCACTAGGTGCATGTATGATCAGTGTTCGATCAACTATTCTGTTGGTGTATGGAAATGAAAAATCTTAGGGAGCAATAAAAATGTACATGGGCCACACACACTGTTTGGATAGTAATATACTATGTGATGGGTTGTAAAGACAGAGAGAAAGGGAAGCAGATGAAATGGTAGGGATGGTAATAATATGTTGTTGTTGTGGTCTTCAGTCCTGAGACTGGTTTGATGCAGCTCTCCATGCTACTCTATCCTGTGCAAGCTTCTTCCTTTCCCAGTACTTACTGCAACCTACATCCTTCTGAATCTGCTTAGTGTATTCATCTCTTGGTCTCCCTCTATGATTTTTACCCTCCACGCTGCCCTCCAATGGTAAATTTGTGATCCCTTGATGCCTCAAAACATGTCCTACCAACCAATCCCTTCTTCTAGTCAAGTTGTGCCACAAACTTCTCTTCTCCCCAATCCTATTCAATACCTCCTCATTAGTTATGTGATCTACCCACCTTATCTTCAGCATTCTTCTGTAGCACCACGTTTCGAAAGCTTCTATTCTCTTCTTGTCCAAACTAGTTATCGTCCATGTTTCACTTCCATACATGGCTACACTCCATACAAATACTTTCAGAAACGACTTCCTGACACTTAAATCTATACTCGATGTTAACAAATTTCTCTTCTTCAGAAACGATTTCTTTGCCATTGCCAGTCTACATTTTATATCCTCTCTACTTCGACCATCATCAGTTATTTTACTCCCTAAATAGCAAAACTCCTTTACTACTTTAAGTGTCTCATTTCCTAATATAATTCCCTCAGGATCACCCGATTTAATTTGACTACATTCCATTATCCTCATTTTGCTTTTGTTGATGTTCATCTTATATCCTCCTTTCAAGACACTGTCCATTCCGTTCAAATGCTCTTCCAAGTCCTTTGCTGTCTCTGACACAATTACAATGTCATCGGCGAACCTCAAAGTCTTTACTTCTTCTCCATGAATTTTAATACCTACTCCGAATTTTTCTTTTGTTTCCTTTACTGCTTGCTCAATATACAGATTGAATAACATCGGGGAGAGGCTACAACCCTGTCTCACTCGCTTCCCAACCACTGCTTCCCTTTCATGTCCCTCGACTCTTATAATTGCCATCTGGTTTCTGTACAAATTGTAAATAGCCTTTCGCTCCCTGTATTTTACCCCTGCCACCTTCAGAATTTGAAAGAGAGTATTCCAGTCAACATTGTCAAAAGCTTTCTCTAAGTCTACAAATGCTAGAAATGTAGGTTTGCCTTTTCTTAATCTTTCTTCAAAGATAAGTCGTAAGGCTTCTACCAGTTTTTCCATTCGTCTGTAAAGAATTCGCGTTAGTATTTTGCAGCTGTGACTTATTAAACTGATAGTTCGGTAATTTTCACATCTGTCAACACCTGCTTTCTTTGGGATTGGAATTATTATATTCTTCTTGAAGTCTGATGGTATTTTGCCTGTCTTATACATCTTGCTCTCAAGATGGTAGAGTTTTGTCATGACTGGCTCTCCCAAGGCCATCAGTAGTTCTAATGGAATGTTGTCTACTCCCGGGGCCTTGTTTCGACTCAGGTCTTTCAGTTCTCTGTGAAACTCTTTACGCAGTATCTTATCTCCCATCTACATCCTCTTCCATTTCCATAATATTATCCTCAAGTACATCGCCCTTGTATAAACCCTCTATATACTCATTCCACCTTTCTGCCTTCCCTTCTTTGCTTAGAACTGGGTTGCCATCTGAGCTCTTGATATTCATACAAGTGGTTCTCTTCTCTCCAAAGGTCTCTTTAATTTTCCTGTAGGCAGTATCTATCTTTCCCCTAGTGAGACAAGCCTCTACATCCTTACATTTGTCCTCTAGCCATCCCTGCTTAGCCATTTTGCACTTCCTGTTGATCTCATTTTTCAGACGTTTGTAATCCTTTTTGCCTGCTTGATTTACTGTATTTTTATATTTTCTCCTTTCATCAATTAAATTCAATATTTCTTCTGTTACCCAAGGATTTCTATTAGCCCTCGTCTTTTTACCTACTTGATCGTCTGCTGCCTTCACTACTTCATCCCTCAGAGCTACCCATTCTTCTTCTGCTGTATTTCCTTCCCCCATTCCTGTCAATTGTTCCCTTATGCTCTCCCTGAAACTTTGTACAACCTCTGGTTCTTTCAGTTTATCCAGGTCCCATCTCCTTAAATTCCCACCTTTTTGCAGTTTCTTCAGTTTCAATCTGCAGTTCATAACCAATAGATTGTGCTCAGAATCCACATCTGCCCCTGGAAATGTCTTACAATTTAAAACCTGGTTACTAAATCTCTGTCTTACCATTATATAATCTATCTGATACCTTTTAGTATCTCCAGGATTCTTCCAGGTATACAACCTTCTTTTATGATTCCTGAACCAGGTGTTAGCTATGATTAAGTTATGCTCTGTGCAAAATTCTACAAGGCGGCTTCCTCTTTCATTTCTTCCCCCCAATCCATATTCACCTACTATGTTTCCTTCTCTCCCTTTTCCTACTGACGAATTCCAGTCACCCATGACTATTAAATTTTCGTCTCCCTTCACTGAATAATTTCTTTTATATCGTCATACATTTCATCTATTTCTTCATTATCTGCAGAGATAGTTGGCATATAAACTTGTACTACTGTAGTAGGCATGGGCTTTGTGTCTATCTTGGCCACAATAATGCGTTCACTATGCTGTTTGTAGTAGCTAACCAGCACTCCTATTTTTTTATTCATTATTAAACCTACTCCTGCATTACCCCTATTTGATTTTGTATTTATAAACCTGTAATCACCTGACCAAAAGTCTTGTTCCTCCTGCCACCGAACTTCACTAATTCCCACTATATCTAACTTTAACCTATCCATTTCCCTTTTTAAATTTTCTAACCTACTTGCCCAATTAAGGGATCTGACATTCCACGCTCCGATCCATAGAACGCCAGTTTTCTTTCTCCTGATAACGACGTCCTCTTGAGTAGTCTCCACCTGGAGATCCGAATGGGGGACTATTTTACCTCTGGAATATTTTACCCAAGAGGACGCCATCATCATTTAATCATACAGTAAAGCTGCATGTCCTCGGGAAAAATTACGGCTGTAGTTTCCCCTTGCTTTCAGCCGTTCGCAGTACCAGCACAGCAAGGCCGTTTTGGTTAATGTTACAAGGCCAGATCAGTCAATCATCCAGACTGTTGCCCCTGCAACTACTGAAAAGGCTGCTGCCCCTCTTAAGGAGCCACATGTTTGTGTGGCCTCTCAACAGATACCCCTCCGTTGTGGTTGCACCTACGGTACGGCCATCTGTATCGCTGAGGCACGCAAGCCTCCCCACCAACGGCAAGGTCCATGGTTCATGGGGGGGTGGTAATAATAAGGACATTTTAAATTTATGTAATCACTATAAGGGCGGATAGGATAGTTGTCTTAGTGTAAGCACTCATTTGAACTGATGTTCAATGCAGAGAACCAAGTTTGAGTTCAGAGAGGAAAGGTGTAACATTTTTCTTTATGGGATATAAGTACTCGTATGAATTGCTGTATTTTCCACTTCTTATAAAATTTAATTCTTTTGCTTATGTGCTACATTATTTTTTGCATCTTCATTTTCTGTATGTCATTTCTTCTTTATTTTAGGGCTGATTACTGGAAATCACAAGCAAAGAAGTTCTGTAAATTTTGTAAATGCTGGATTGCAGATAACAAACCTGTAAGTATGGAATTGTCATACTATTTTGGGAAATATATTTTTTCCTTTGTCTGAAAGCAAAGATCAAATTTTGTAATTATTTAAAAATATTGTTTTGTGTAACAATTCCATTAAATTTTTCACATTAGCAAATAATGTCATTTTCTTGACACAGAGTTCATCAATAAAAACCACAATTTAACAAGTGAATTTTTCAGTTGCAAGCTGGAGAAAAGAGAGAGAAAAATAAGTAAATAAGTGGTGTGGTTGTCAGTATCAGGCAATTTTAATACATGTAGTTGCCTTAATTTACCGTTGTACTGTCTGACTTATTGTTGCCTATCAAGTATTTGTCACCTTTTGTGTACTTAGTATGAAGCTTCATAAACTAATGTGTTAAACTTGTAGTACCAATACAGGAAAATGAAAGAGAAGTGGAATACCAGTGTTAGTGTTATGCTTATTAGGCAAGTATTTTGGAATCACTGATACTGAATATTTACATGTTGAGGGGCATAAGCTAATATCATGCTATTGTAGATATAAAGGAAAAGGGAGGGATGGTTTCTGTATTAAAAAAAAAATTTAAAAAAATGCCAGTCACATGGAGTACAGGTTAGTGGGTACTAAGTTGAATGGTTTTTTGGGGAGACTTCAGTATTTATTTTCTGCATTTAAACTATTAAACAAGGAAACAATGTGTTAATAAGCCAATATGGTATCAAAACAAACAAACTCCTGTGTGCTGAGGCAGGGGAACCGCCGCTCGCCATCCGGCGGAAACTCCTCATGGTGCGACGAGTGTGTCAATTCCTTGCCTGTCCTACCTTCCCTCCATACCCTACCATTGCCTGATCGCCTATGGAACGTCTCTTTTCCAGTCGTCCCAGGGCAACGAGGCCATTTGGGATTTGTGCCAAGCATTTGCTTGAGTCCCTTGGTATGGAGTGTGTGGCACCCCAACTCCAGGGTTTTACCTGCCTGCCTCCCTGGTTGCTCCAGAGGCCCAGCATCCTTTTAGACTTGTCAGAGTACCGGAGGAGCTGCACTCTTGCTTTTGTTTTTACGTCCTTATTTTACGATATTTTAAACCAGCATCCAGACCATGTACCAGTATTTACGGATGGCTCTAAACAGGGGGACTCTGATGGTTGTGCTGTTGTTTTCCCTGATCGAGTCGTCAAGTTACAGCTTACTGCGGCGTTTACCATCTTTGATGCCGAATTGTTTGCGATCTTGCGGGCATTGGAGCAGATGAGATGTATTCCCAGTCTTAAGTTTCTCATCTGTTCTGACTCCCTGAGTGCCCTTCAGACCATACAACACTTGTACCCAGCGGATACGGTCATCCAGAACATCCATGATGCCTACTCCACCTGCAACGGCAGGGGAAGGAGGTTTCTTTCTGCTGGGTGCCGGGGCACGTGGGTATTAGGGGAAACGAACTGGCGGATGTGGCTGCCAAAGATGCATGTTCCCTCCCTCAAGTTGTTGAATGTGCCGTCCCCCTCCATGCTGTTACCTCCTTTTTGCATTTTCGTGTTGTGTCAATGGGAAGAGGAGTGGCTGGCAGTCGGTGAAAATAAGCTGCGTTTGGTCAAGGCCACCACGCGGCCATGGCGTACGCCCTACCAGTCGTGCAGGCGGGATGAGGTTTTCCTCACTCGCCTCCGCATCGGGCACAGTCCCTTAACGCATATCTGCAAACATGTGAAGTCTTAGAGTCAAGGGGAGCGAAGAATGAGAGAACAATTGTTATGAAAATAAAAATAAATATAAAAAATTACTGACAAATAAAAACAAAACAATAACCAAAATCAAGGCCATCTATTTGGAAGTACACATTTTTTGCGTACCATGAAATCAGAATCTGCTATTGACTAACATTCAATACCATGTTGTTCCAACCAATCCATTGTAACATGCTTAAATCCTTCTTGGTATTCAGTCCATAAGTTGATCAATATATTGCTGCCCACATATGTCCCACTATCTGATGAATAGCTTCTTCATCTAGCATGTAGAGGTGTCTTACAATACACATTATAAATTTAAACTGGTCCCAAGCAGATCAGCAAATACTGAAGGACATTCCATGTATCTTATCCTTGTCCCCATGTAGGGGTAGCATCTTTAGTTAGTAATCAAAACGTCACTAGGTCCTGGGTTCAAATTCCACCTCCGCTTAAATTTTGAATGATAATCAGCATTGGCAGCCAAAGACTTCCAGCATAAGGAGTCACATGTCAAAGAGAGTGGAGGCGCAGACAGAGATTCAGGGCACTCTCTTGCTTTTGGGGTTTGAAACTACCCCTAAAGGCAGAAGAACCAGCAATGATCAATGGCATGAGGATGCAGAAGGCAATGGAAACCACTGCATCAAAGACACATAATGTGTGTCCACAGGACATGTGGTCTGTAATTCAAAAAAATGTCGTGATGATCTCTCCATTGGCAAAAGATTCCGGACCGAGCGAGGTGGTGCCGTGGTTAGCACACTGGACTCGCATTTGGGAGGACGGCGGTTCAATCCCACATCCAGCCATTCTGATTTAGGTTTTCCATTATTTTCCTAAATAACTCCAGGCAAACGCCGGGATGATTCCTTTGAAAGGGCACGATTGACTTCCTTTCCTATCCTACCCTAATCCGATAAGACCGATGACCTTACAGTTTGGTCTCTTCCCCCAAACAACCCAAGCCCAACCAAAAAGATTCCAGGATAGTTTCCCATTTGGATCTCCAGGAGGGGCTGCCAAGGGGAGGGTGACTGTGAGAAAAAGATTGAATAACCAATGAAAGGATAACATTCTATGAGTTAGGGCATGGAATGTCAGAAGCTTGAACATGGTAGGTAAGCTAGAAAATTGGAGGAGGGAAATGCAAAGGCTCAATCTAGATGTAGTTGAGATCAGTGAAGTGAAATGGACAGAAAACAAGGATTTCTGGTCAGATGAGTATAGAGTAATATCAACGTTAGCAGAAAACTGTGTAACAGGTGTAGTGAATGTGAAGGTATGGCAGAGAGAGTGTTGCTGTGAACAGTTCAATGGTACAGTTGTTCTTGTTGGAATCAACAGCAAACTGTCACCGACAACAATAGTTCAGGTGCACTTGCTGCCATTGCAAGCTAAAGGTAAAGAGATAGCAGGATACTGAACGAGTAGCAGTAGTAAAGGGAGATGAAAATCTAATAGTCTTAGGGGACTGGAATGCAGTTGTAGGGGAAGGAATAGAAAAAAGGGTTACAGGAGAGTATGGGCTAGGAACTAAGAATGAGAGAAGAGAAAGACTAATTGGGTTCTGCAATAAGTTTCGGCTAGTAATTGTGAATACTCTGTTCAAGAATCACAAGAGGAGGTGGTATACTTGGAAAATTCGGGAGATACGGGAAGATTTCAGTTAGGTTACATCATGATCAGGCAGAGATTTTGAAATCATACATTGGATTGTGAGGCACGCCCAGGAACAGATATAGACTCAGATCACAATGTAGTAGTGATGAAGAGTAGGCTGAAGTGTAAGGATAACTCAGGAAGAATCAATATGCAAAGAAGTGGGATACAAAAATACTATGAAATGAAAAGATATGCTTGAAGTTCTCTAAGGCTATAGATACTGCAGTAAGTAACAGCTCAGTAGGAAGTACAATTGAAGAGGAATGGACATCTCTAAAACGGGCAATGACAGAAATTGAAAAGAAAAACGTAGATACAAATAAATTAACTGTGAATATTCCATGGGTAACAGAAGAACTACTTCACTTGGTTGATGAAAGAAGGATGTACAAAAATGGTCACAGCAATTCAGGAATATGGAAATACAAGTTACTGAAGTGCAGGGAAGCATGAAAAATGTGAAGAAATCGAAAAAGAAATGAATGTCGGAAGGACTGATCAACATTTAGGAAAGTCAAAACAACCTTCGGTGAAATTAAAAGCGAGGGTGTAACTTTAAGAGTGCAATGGATTTCCACTGTTAAATGCAGAGGAGAGAATGGATAGGTGGAAAAAGTATATTGAAGGCCTCTGTGAGGGGGAAGATTTGTCTGATGGGATAGAAGAAGAAGAAGTAGGAGTTGATTGAGAAGAGATAGGGGATCCAGTATTAGAATCAGAATTTAAAAGGGATTTGAAAGACATAAGATGAAATAAGGCATAAGTAATAGATAACATTCCACCAGAATTTCTAAAATCATTGGGAGAAGAGGCAGCAAAATGACTATTCACGTTGGCATGTAGAATGTATGAGTCTGGTGATCTACAATCTGAATTTCAGAAAAATGTCATCCACACAATTCCGAAGACAGCAAGAGCTGACAGCCGGCAAGTCTGAGAGTTATTGTATAATCAACTTAACAGCTCGTGCATCCAAGTTGCTGAGAAGAATAATATACAGAAGAATGGAAAAGAAAATTGAGGATGTGTTAGATGATGATCAGTTTGGCTTTAGGAAAGGTAAAGGCACCAGAGAGACAGTCCTGACATTGTGATTGACAATGTAAGCAAGACTAAAAAGAAATCAATATGTGTTCATAGGATTTGCTGATGTTGAAAAAGTGTTCGTCACATTCGACAATGTCAAATGGTGCAAGGAAATTAGGGGTAAACTCGAGGGAGAGATGGGTAATACACAAAATGTACAAGAGCCAAGAGGGAATTATAATAGTGGAAGACCAAGAATGAAGTACTCAGATTAAAAAGAATGTAAGACAGGGATGTACTCTTTCGCCCCTACTGTTCAGTCTGTACACTGAAGAGTCAATGAGGGAAATAAAAGAAAGATTCAGGAGTGGAATTAAAATTAAAGGTGAGATGATGTCAATGATACAATTCGCTGATGACATTGCAGTACTAAGCAAAAGTGGAGAAGAATTACAATTACATGATCTGCTGAAAGGAATGGACAGTCTAATGAGTACAGAATGTGAATTGAGAGTAAGTCGAAGAAAGAAAACTTAATATCAGGATTGGTGGTCATGAAGTAGATGAAGTTAAGGAATTCTATTACCTAGGCAGCAAAATAACCAATGACGGACAGAGCAAGGAGGACACCAAAAGCAGACTAGCATTGGAGACAATGGCATCCCTGGACAAGAGAAGTCTACTAGTATCAAACATAGGCCATAATTTGAGGAAGAAATTTCTGAGAATGTATGTTTAGAGCACAACATTGTATGGTAGTGAAACATGGACTGTGGGGAAACCAGAATAGAAGAAGTTTGAAGAATTTGAGATATGGTGCAACAGACAAATCTTGAAAATTAGGTGGACTAATAAGGCAAGGAATGAGGAGGTTTTGTGCAGAATTGGAGAGGAAATGAATATATGGTAAACACTGACATGAAGAAGGGACAGGATAATAGGACATCTGTTACAACATCAAGGAATGACTTCCATGGTACTAGAGGGAGCTGTGAGGATAAAAACTGTAGCGGAAGACAGAGATTGGAATGTAGCTAGCAAATAGTTCCAAGTGCTACTCTAAGATGAAGAGGTTGGCACAGGAGAGGAATTCTTGGTGGACCACATTAGACCAGTCAGAAGACTGATAACTCGAAAGGAGGGAGGTTTCCATGAGAAGAGCCCAGTGTGCTCAGCCATTATCATCTTGAAAGATGAATCTGTCACCAAAATGTTTACTCTAGGGCAACACAATGTGTTCCAGGATCCCTTCACAAAGTTGCACAGTCTTCAAAATTGTGCTTGAAAGTGAAGACATGTGTCCGACATTTGTGCATGATACCCATCCAAAATATGATGGACACACCTCCCTGGTGAACCCATTAGATTTCATGTTCCTTGTGGGGCTTACAAGCCATAATTTGTAGATTTCAGTCATCATCTGGGTGATCAGTGTGAAGTGAATCTTCAATGTTCTGTTTCTCATGATAGTGGCAGAATGTCCAAATGATGTTGATGTGGTGTACACCATTTCAGTGGACAACTTCATGTAGTGACACACCCTTTTTGTATTAAAGTGACAAAGCCCACATGGTCTAAGCTTGAAATGATTCTTTCAGGCACACTGATTGGCTGAACAGTATGTATGAGTTGCACTGTCTGGTTCGTAACTAAAGATGTGGCATGCTCCACCAAATTGCACTGAGAATGCAAGTTTACTTTTCCCTCCATTACCGGGGCTGGTTTGAGAGCATTTTTCTACATAATCAACTTTTATTTAGTGTCCCCCCTCCCCCCTGTTTCCCTTATACTCTTTCACCTATGTAAGTTTTCGCTACTAGTCGTGATGTGCACTGAATTCAAATACTGCATATGGGCTCCCCTAGTGCCCACTTCAGTCTGGCACCTCAGGCAGTCGTTATTAATTGTGACACACCCTGTATAGAAATCATACATCTGTGATGCCTCTGGCACCCCTCTCAGTGTAGTGCTCCAAGAAGCAGCTTGTGGTGCTTGGGCCTTAATTCACACTGTCTGTTACATAGGTAGCTGTTTGCTGTATGTAGTGATTTCCAGTGCTCTGCAGAGTATTGAGAAGGAGGCTTGGGGAGGGAAGGGAGGTTTGGGGGGTTAACATATATGTGCACACACACTTATTTTGGCCAGTTTATTACATGACTTGTTCAACGTGACTGACGGTTTCTTAAGGATGCTGTTCATTCTACCTGACAAATAATCAGTTGTTCAAGATGCAATATACTTATTTTTAATTAAAAATTCAGATCTGGGTGCATATGCATTCAGATGTGCTATTTCTGTGGCCTCCTTAAACCATCCTAGGTAAACTCTAGAAGCACTCCTTCAAGAAAGCCATTCTTTTTTTCTGCACTCTTTTCTTTTAAAAATGGTGGTAGTGTGCTGTCTGTGTTAATGAACCTGTCTGAAAAATCTGAGGCTATATGGGAGGAAAAACAATATAGAATGTGAAAAGCTTTTTTGTAGCTTGGGAATGTGGATGCCACACACATTAAAGCTGGTGGCAATGCTGGCAATATGGGATGTAAGTGGCAAGGAAGGGAATGTTGGGGAAGAAGGAGGTGTAGATAGGTAGATAGATAGAGAGAGAGAGAGAGAGAGAGAGAGAGAGAGAGAGAGATGCTCAATTTAGTTGAGCAGGTGCTGGAACTGGAGAACCCAAATAGCACGGGCATTGAAGTAGTTACTAAGCCATTGGTGTCATGGTGTGCAGCAACTGGTAAGGAGAAAATTGTTATTTACGTACCTAAACACATGCCAAATCACTCATAACTTAGCCATTTGACTCTCACACAAAGTAGTGAGGGAAATGGAGGACAATTCTGGATTTTTGGTTCACAAAAATTTGAAAGTAACTTTTTGCCATAGAAATGTGTCTTCTATTTATACACACCATACCTTTGAATATCAAATTACCAGAAACTGACAGATGCAACATATTAACCAACACATTGTTGTATATGGATGCTTATAATGTCTTTGATTTTAAGTGGCCTGAGTGGTTCTATGTTTGCATTACTCAATTATTATATAGTTCTGCAATGTATTTGCTCCTGCCTATAAGCTATCCATATGTCTACATGAGTTGAAATGTGTAGCAAATCATCACAACAGAAGTCTAATTTTACATTGGAATGGCACAAATCCTCCACAGCATTAATCTTCGCTAAAAGTAACAGCACGAGAAAGCGTAAAGTGTGTTGTTGATTCTTGCTAACTAATAGAATAAATTAAAGTTGCATTGAACTAATTTGTGCACAATTAATTGAAATCTTTTCCTACAGTATTCCCTATTCCATTAGCAATTTCTTGTGTATTTCAAATAAATAGTCCTTCTGTATTTCATTTTAATATTCATCTGTATTATGCTAAACTGAACAGTTCAGAGGCTAAAACTTTTGGAAACATGCCAGTTCCTACCAACTTTTTAATATTTGTTTGGAACCCTGTAACTTGTAACTGTTTATTTCTAGAGCATTGAATTCCATGAGGGTGGTTCCAGACACAAGGAGAATGTTGCCAAACGCATCTCAGAAATTAGTAAGAAGAGCCGAGAGGAATATGAGAGTAATAAAAACATTGACAATGAGATGAAAAAGATGGAAGAGGTATAGTCAAATTATTTGTTTCACTTACTCATCAGTATCATAATATATAAGCAGCCACCATTTATTTGAAAAGGTCATTCAAAGTGAAATGTGTTCATTTTCTGCCATACACCATGTCACACAGATATTGTGAGAGTAATAAATTTAAATTATAACTTAATGGTACATTCTGGTATACTAGCATAACATATAAAGACAACAGCAGGAATTCAGCAGCTGCTAATGAATTTCATGCTGTGCCAGATATAAACTGCTTTCTTAATCAAGAAATGAGAGAAATATTTGTGCTAGGTAGAGGAAGGTGAAATTCAAAGTTGAAGCATTGCAGCTTTGCTGTGTTCTACCACTGCCAAAGAATTGCTGGCCTTTCTTTTGGAAGGATTTCTTACTACCTTAAATTTCTTCCTTTTGCAGCCACAGTGGTTCAGCCACTTCGTGCTCTCTTATGGAAAGGTGTTTCTTTTCACTCGTTGCCCACCTGTGAGTGTGCTTTTACCCTACTGAAGTCAAAATTACACTTTGCACCGTGCTTAGTTACCTTCCAAGCAGGCCAACATCTTAGCTCATTCACCAACACCTCCCAGTATGGCCTTGGGGCCATTGTTATGCACAAATATGTGGACTCTTCCAAACACCCTATTGTATACACTTCCAAAACTCTCATTCAGGAGCAACAGTGCCACTCACAGATACAAAAAGAAGCCACACTAAAAAAAAATTCATGTTTTCGTATATGGTTCTAAATTTCGTTTTGTCGCTCTTGTTTCTCTTTTCCACCCTTTGGCATCTTTATTGGACAAATCAGTCCATTGCCTGCAATGCTGGGCTCTGTTTTTGTCATGCTATAACTATGAGATTCATTTCCAACCCACTGCCAACATGCTAATCCAAATGCTCTTTCTCAGTTGCCAGTTGGCCCTGATCCAGCATTTGATCAGGATAAATTGTAGGTTCTCCATTTAGACATTGAAACCTGAAACCCCATGGATGGTGGCTGTCGTGACCGATCCTGTCCTGTGTCTGGTTGTTTTACAAATGTCCTTCACGGCTGAACAGATAAACCATCAAGCCAAGCATTGGATCCCTTGTGTAATTACTGTGCTCACCACCTCTGCCTCATTTTCGATAGTGTGTTACAGTTGGCTACTGAAGAGTCAGTGCACGTGGTTGCGATCTTGTCCACATTGTGCTGGGGTGTCATGCGCTTTGTCCGCCTGGACCATTGGGGTGTTTCTTGTACAAAATTTTTGGCCCACCACAATGTGTTTTGGCTGGGTGTTTACAGTAACATCACATGTATTGTGTCAGCCTGCTCACAGTGCGCCACCGATCAGGTGACACCACGGGCCTCTCTTTCCCCATGTGTTGGCCCCCAGCTCCCCTTGGGAGCATATTAATGCTGATTTTATAGGTCCATTCCTTAAAACCTTTTGGCTTGTAGTAGTTGATCCTTTCTCAAAATTCACTTATGTTGTTTTCTACTTGGCCATATCCACAGCAGCTACAGCCACAACCCTCTCAATGTTTTTTTGTTCCTAGAAGAACTGTCATATATGATAGTGACTGACAATGGCCCACAGTTTGTGTTTCAAGATTTTGAAGATTTTTGTACAAAGAGTGGCATCTGTCACATTATGGCCCCTCCCTTTCATCCTCAGTCCAGTGGTGAGGAAGGTAAATGTACAGTTTATCTGATTTGCATTAGGGAATCTCAAAAAAGTATTGCATTGTTATTGTTGTGGAACTGAATGGTGATACTGAAAGCAAATGAAAGGTTAAATAAAACTACATAATTCTTCTGCAAGCAAGTGTGTGTTTGTGTGTGTGTGTGTGTGTGTGTGTGTGTGTGTGTGTGTGTGTGTGTGTGTGTGTGTGTGTGTGTATGTATGTGTTTCTCTCTTCTTTTCTCTTCTGAGGCAGAACACTAAGACAGCTGCTCCAACATAATTTCCCCACATCAGATGAATGTTTTCCAGAGGTGTCTTAGACCCACAGTACATAAGCCAATAGAGAGAGAATTATATTTAAATTGGAATAGTGTTGACTTTTGCTATTACCTACCCAGACAGATGTGCATGTTAAAGTGCTGCTTTCAGGTGCGGGAGGTGCACCTGATTGGACCCAGTGTGATAGCCAGCCTGAATGTGGTTTTTAGGCAGTTCCCCGCATCTCACTAGGTAAATACTGGACTGGTACCCAAGTTCCACATCAGTTACATGGTTCATAAACATTTAGAAACCTTCTCTCACTTTCACATGAATAGCAGTATGCAGCCAATTGTGGTACACGTATTCCGTTCTTGGGGCTAATGGAATGGTGACAGGAAGGGCATCTGGTCACCCCTTAGATTAACATTGCTAAATCCATTAATAAGCATGCTGACTGGGCACCAATGAGGGACAAAAGCACCAGAAAATAAGGTTGACTTTTGCGATCAGAGCTGTGTGGTCTATGAATCTTTTTTTTTTCTTTTAATTTTGTTTAAAAGCTTTCTAGATTTCTTGCATAATGCTGTTCTGTTAATATGTGTGGGGAAATCACCAATTAAGACCTTTCTCTTCCAGCAAAATATCAGTGACTTTTATTTCTCTCCTTAAGTTGATAGTATGTCTAAACTGAAAATCACTCAGAGTTGTAACAAATGCATTGGTAAAATTTTGCAACAGGCTGCCATGAAAGCGTATCTGAAGGATGTGGAAGCTGAAGCAGATTATACATCAAAAATTATCAAAGAGAAAGCAATGCAGAAAAATCTAGAGGAAGGTGGCACCTCGGAAGAAAAAGAATTGGTAGATATTGCCTTTAGGGTGAAAGAATCTGCAGAAACCACTGAAACAGAAAAAAAGGAGGAGAAAAAAGTGTGGTGGGAAGCCAAATCAGATGAAGGCCATACATACTACTGGAATACAGAAAGTGGAGGTATGATCACTTCATATGTGTGAAAAGGTTTTCATTCCAATTTAAAGACATGGTCAACAACATTTCAATTACTATTATATAATGTACATTTATTGATCATATTAGATAAGTTAAACAAATGAATAGGTGTTGCTCTAATTTGCAAATTAAATGTAATTTAGGAACTCTTTTTTTCCCATCATTATCCCTAACTGAAGAGCCCAACTGCACTTATTTAGCTGATGAATTTGCTTTCTTTTTTTTTTTTTTTTTTTTTTTTTTTTTTTTTTTTTTTTTTCTCCTAAGAGCTATTCGTCTTCTCAATGAAGTTTCTCTTCCATTCTTTTGCCCAGATACTGTTGCATCCAGTTCTTGCTTTTCAAGTCGATGATTCCCATAAGTGTTCTCATTGCATCTCTATCCTGTACTGTATCATTTGTGATACCAATTTCCTGAAGATATCGTTCAGTTTCAAGCAGTCAGTTCTTATTAACCTTAACTGAGAAGACTAGATAGAGAAATCTTTCATTCATCCTATCATATTTCATTGTAAAATTTCTATCATTCATTCCTGAAAGTGTCAAAGGTTTTTCCCACTATGCTCATATAATGCTCGAGACTTCTTTTTGATTAAAATTGTGCTTAAGCAAACTTTTCCTTAGTGTTTCTCTTTCTCACTCTTTGATGTCATGAATTAGTGATATGCCTCCAGTTATTAACACTTTTGACGTATCAGTATTATGAGAAGGAAAGTTGCTACTCACCATATAGCGGAGACGCTGAGTCACAGATAGGCGCGCACACACACACACACACACACACACACACACACACACACACACACACAGAGGTAAGTTTTTTCTGCTCCCGGGATTGAAATGACTCCTTACCCTCTCCCTTAAAACCCACATCCTTTTGTCTCTCCCTCTCCTACCCTCTTTTGTGATGAAGCAACCGGGGGTTGCAAAAGCTTGAATTTTGTATATGTGTGTGTGTGTGTGTTTGTTTGTGTGTCTATCAACATAGCAATATAGCATCAACATAGATATATATATATATATATATATATATATATATATATATATATATATATATATATAAACAAAGATGAGGTGACTTACCGAACAAAAGCGCTGGCAGGTCGATAGATACACAAACAAACACAAACACACACACAAAATTCAAGCTTTCGCAACAAACTGTTGCCTCATCAGGAAAGAGGGAACCCACGTGGAATGTTTCCTTCCATTATATATATATATATATATATATATATATCTAAAAACAAAGATGATGTGACTTACCAAATGAAAGTGCTGGCAGGTCGACAGACACACAAACAAACACAAACATACACACAAAATTCAAGCTTTCGCAACAAACTGTTGCCTCATCAGGAAAGAAGGAAGGAGAGGGAAAGACGAAAGGATGTGGGTTTTAAGGGAGAGGGTAAGGAGTCATTCCAATCCCGGGAGCGGAAAGACTTACCTTAGGGGGGAAGAAAGGAAAAAAGGACGGGTATACACTCGCACACACACACATATCCATCCACACATATACAGACACAAGCAGACGTTTTTAAAGACAAAGAGTTCGGGCAGAGATGTCAGTCGAGGCAGAAGTGCAGAGGCAAAGATGTTGTTGAATGACAGGTGAGGTACGAGTGGCGGCAACTTGAAATTAGCGGAGATTGAGGCCTGGTGGATAACGGGAAGAGAGGATATACTGAAGAGCAAGTTCCCATCTCCAGAGTTCGGATAGGTTGGTGTTAGTGGGAAGTATCCAGATAACCCGGACGGTGTAACACTGTGCCAAGATGTGCTGGCCGTGCACCAAGACATGTTTAGCCACAGGGTGATCCTCATTACCAACAAACACTGTCTGCCTGTGTCCATTCATGCGAATGGACAGTTTGTTGCTGGTCATTCCCATATAGAATGCGTCACAGTGTAGGCAGGTCAGTTGGTAGATCACGTGGGTGCTTTCACACGTGGCTCTGCCTTTGATCGTGTACACCTTCCGGGTTACAGGACTGGAGTAGGTGGTGGTGGGAGGGTGCATAGGACAGGTTTTACACCGGGGGCAGTTACAAGGGTAGGAGCCAGAGGGTAGGGAAGGTGGTATGGGGATTTCATAGGGATGAACTAAGAGGTTACGATGGTTCGGTGGACGGCGGAAAGACACTCGTGGTGGAGTGGGGAGGATTTCATGAAGGATGGATCTCATTTCAGGGCAGGATTTGAGGAAGTCGTATCCCTGCTGGAGAGCCACATTCAGAATCTGATCCAGTCGCGGAAAGTATCCTGTCACAAGTGGGGCACTTTTGTGGTTCTTCTGTGGGAGGTTCTGGGTTTGAGAGGATGAGGAAGTGGCTCTGGTTATTTGCTTCTGTACCAGGTCGGGAGGGTAGTTGCGGGATGTGAAAGCTGTTGTCAGGTTGTTGGTGTAATGCTTCAGGGATTCTGGACTGGAGCAGATTCGTTTGCCACGAAGACCTAGGCTGTAGGGAAGGGACCATTTGATGTGGAATGGGTGGCAGCTGTCGTAATGGAGGTACTGTTGCTTGTTGGTGGGTTTGATGTGGACGGATGTGTGAAGTTGGCCATGTAATTCAAGCATTCCCAATACTCTTTCACCCAATGAGGAAATTATTATGTTGTAATTTTTCATTTGCGAATTGTCTCACTGGTTCTTGTGTAATGATGCATCTTAACTGTTTTATAAACTGTGGGATCATGACTGCTATAATTGTTAAAATGGTTTTTGTCATCTCGTGAAGACCATTTGAGATGGTGGAAACAAGTTATCTAAAAAAAAAAAAAAAAAATTATGGGTGTGTCAAAAAATAAAATATTTTTACTAATTTCATATTTCTGTATAATTCATCAGTTACTAAACAACTTTCTTTGCAGTTCATCTATTGTAAGTAATAATCAGTGAATTGTTGTATATATTGATTTGTTGTAACCTATTTGTATTTCAAAGGTAGTTCAATTTTTATAATTTTACAAGCTCTACGTTATGAGCTTCTTGTTTTTTGATGATGCATTTGTTCTTATCTGTTCCGCTTAACTGATGATGGTGTGTGGATCAGTGGGTAAGTGCAAGTCTTCCAGTTGGACACCACTTTGGCAACTTGCCTGTCCGGAATCTATCACATTTATCCACCTGGAGAAAGGGGATCTACAGTTTAACTTGGAACTGTAACCACATTTCATTCCTGAAAAGCCTTCACGTTACTGAGTGGTGATTGCTAGATTAAAGGCAGACTGAAAATTTCCTGTTGATCGGATTTAATCCCACGATATCTTTGTTTCCAGGCTCATGCTTTACCACTCGATGACTAGGCCTGAGTTCAATCTAAATCAAAGTCATACATATATAACTGCTTGACAATTACAAAAAGGAGTTCCTAGAACAAAATCAGTGAGACAAAAGTGATGGAGTAGCAACTCTGAAATTCATGTAAAACATAATAGAAAGCAAAAACCCACAGACAGTAAACTGAGCTAGCTAATATTATCTTCCACTGTCTCTGTTGTCAGCTATGGATTTACTCAAGTGACAGAAAATTCTTCACAACTCTTATATCTCTACATGATCTGTTCAGAGTGTCTCACAGTTGTTCAACGTTGTTGCAATTCTTACAGTGTTATTTTCCTTACAGTGTTATCTTCCACTGAGTATAAGTTTATGTGCTAATATAGTGTTCTCTTTATTTAGAATCAGTGTGGGAACCACCAGAAGATGGCTATGTTTCATTAGCAGAACAAAAAGAAGAGGCCAAGAGAGCTGAAAAGGCAGCAAAGAGAAAGAAAGCAACAGATGAAATGAAGAAGAAAGAAGAAGAAAAACAAATAAGTGAAGAAAAACAAGCACGCATACAGCGTGAGAAAATGAAGGAAATTTATGGGAGGAAAGAAAAAGAAGAGGCCAAGGAGAAACCCAAGATGTCTGCTCCTATAGGTCCTGCTCCAAGGATTGATCCTTATGGCTCATGGAAAGTTATAGAGAAAAAGTAAGTTTGCTAAAGATCTATGATTACTCTTGTTGATACCAATGATGTGTACTGCAAACAAAGCTTGAAACCTGTTCATAAAAATACGTCAAAAGTAAAAAGATTGAAGGACTAGTGGACATTCCAAATGCCAATTCACAGGTCCTTACACTATCACCAAAGTTTGAATTTTCGTAACACTAACACTCTGTGTAAAAATTAATTAAATTTCCTAGTTGCAATGAAAGTTTCAACCTTTGTATGTATCAAGCAAATGTTTGTAGATAAGCTGTGATAACTTTGTTGATACTGAGCATGTGAGTATGTAACTACACTGCCTGATAGTAAAGGGAAGCACCCAGGAGACATGGTAGAATGTCAGTATAACTTTTTATATGTACACACCATTGGCATGTATGTATATGATTAGACAGTTCTGTGTGGCGTGTAGAATGGTGACCTGAATGGATTAATGTTATTCATGTGTAGTATTGTTGTCTGGCCTGCTAAGGTATTTAAGGAGCACGAACAAAATCAAATGTTGTGTGATCTGTATGAAGAGACAGTGTTATCAGCACAAGACAGAGTTTCAAAGGGTTCTCATTGTGTGTCTGCTTTTAGCCAAGTAATTGAATCTTGCAATATTCAGATTTGTGGGGCATGTCAGTGTGACAATGGCCTGATATTAGACGGTGTGGGAAAATGAGGGCAGGCATACTTGTCATCAAGGTTCCAGCTGGCCGAATCCGACCACCACAAGGGAGGTTCATCATCCACTGCACTTCTGTGCTTACCATATGAGAATGAATAACGGACTTCCTGCAACATTCTGTGTCATCCCACACCATTGGTTGGAGACTAGCAGCTGCCAGACTATGAAATTACTGCCCTTTGCATAGGCTGCCATCAACACCACAAACACAAATGGCTCTGTTTGGTGTGTTACTGTGATCAGGAAGCAAGTGTTACTGACAACTGGCATTGCATTATGTTCAGCGATGAATCATGGTTGTGCATTACCCCGAATAACTGTTGTTAGGGAGTGTGGTGGCAACCTGGGGGGGGGGGGGCGGCAGGGGGGAAGGGGGAAGTACCATTATTCCACTGTGTCCTCATGTGTTGTCTCTCATGCGACAGTACCATGGTGCTATTTTTCGACAGGATAATGCTGATCCACATGCAGCATGTAGCTCTACGAACTGTCCATGTGATGTTGAGATACTCTCATCACCATCAAGATTCTCAGGTCTATCCCTGACATATCCATCCCAATGCCAGTACCCAAGATTCTGAGAAATAGTTATAACAGGTGTTGACTCGTAAGCATCAGGGAAGGATGCAATGGTTGTGTGAATCTTCCTAACCAAATCAGTGTCTGGGTTCGGTCCAGAGGAAGTGCAGTATCTTGTGGATAAGTGTGTTCATAGTGCCAAATTCTTTACAAATTTCACTTAGTTTTGTAATTACTGAGACAACATTGCATACCCTATCAACCTCTGAACTTCCATTTCATATCCTCCTTCCCTTCTGGGTGCTTAACTTTTTTTTTCTTTTTTGTCAGGCAGTGTATTTAGAGGGAACAGATCTGTGTTATTACATTAGCTACGAGGACACGTTGAGAAGTAATGCCTCCAATTTTTTTTTATAAGAGAACTCTTAAAGATTTTTAAATAAAACAAACTGTATTAACATTCTGCATCCTTATTCTTCATGGCTAAATATTTATTCCTCAACTCAGCTGCCCTGTTTGGTGACAAAGACATTTATCCTAACTAGAGGTTAGTTTGTTGATACTGTCACTACAGAATGTTTGACTTTGTTGACAGAGTCACAACCTCTCTGCTTGCACTGCTTCATCACTATCAAAGTGAAGCCCTCAAAGGTGTTCTTTAAGTTTTGTAGACAGATGAAAATCAGATGGAGCCATGTCAGGACTGTATGGAGGATGATCAATAACAGTGAATCCAAGGTGATGGACTGTTGGAGTTGTTGCAGTGCTCATGTCTGATCTGGCACTGTCATGCTGAAGGAGAGAGTGCCCCATGTGTGGTTAAATTCTTCAAATTTGTGCTTTCAGAATCTTGATTACAGCATGCTGTTTCTCACACACCGATATAGTTATGTTATGCACCACCATGTTACACACTACAGTTTGGAGCCCTCTAGTGGCAGAGGGTTGCAACTTGAATCAGTGAAGTGGGAAAGTCGACTGAGTAATATGCATGACACATAATACCTCAAATGATACCGAGGAGGAAAAAAAAAAAAAAAAAAAAGGCGAATTTGGAGGTATTAAAAGCGAATTTGGAGGTATTACTTTTCAGCATGCCCTTGTATTATAGCACTCTCCCAATGTTTGTGCATAAATGCCAAGACATCCAAAGGAATGTTGTTATGGTCTATGGTCTACATCCATACTGTGCAAACCGCTTTGAAAAGTGCCTGGCAGAATATACTTTTTGCTGTACTACACATTAGGGTTCCTTACCATTCCATTCACATGTGGAGTGCAGGAAAAATGACTACTTAAATGCCTCTGTGTGTGCTGTAATTGGTCTCATCTTCTGTGTGCAAATTCTATGGGAATGGCACCTCAGAGGATTAGTTGACATTGTTCTTCAAACATCCAGCAGTTCAGATTTTTCGGATTCCTGTGAAGCTCTCCCATGAGTAAAAACTGTAACCATTTGTGCTGCCCTTCTGCGTACATGTTCAGTATCCCTTGTTATATTTTGTATGGTTCCCACATACCTGAGGGATATTCCAATAGCATTTTTAAGCAATCTCCTTTGTATCCAGAATGAGATTTTTGCTCTGCAGTAGAGTGTGTGCTGATATGAAACTTCCTGCCAGATTAAAACTGTTTACTGGACCGAAACTTGAACTCGGGACCTTTCTCTTTCGCGGGCAAGTGCTCTACCACTGAGCTACCCAAGCATGATTCACGCCTTGTCCTCACAGCCTTACTTCTGCCCGTACCTCGTCTCCTGCCTTCCAAACTTTACAGAAGCTCTCCTGCGAACCTTGCAGAACTAGCACTCCTGAAAGAAAAGATATTGCGGAGACATGGCTTAGCCATAGCTTAAGGGATGTTTCCATAGTGAAACACAGTTTTAATCTGCCAGGAAGTTTCAATCTCCTTTGTAGATTGACCATTTTCCCTGTATTCTATCAATGAAATAAAGTCTACCATCTCACCTTCTGTATCTATTTTCAAGCCTATGTCACCGTCCCATTTCAATCCCAATAAATTGTTGCAATCAGGTATTTGTACAAGTTTGCTGATTCTGATTGTAACTAACTGGTTGCAGTCACAGAATACAACATTATAGCACTTTCAGAAGTACACAGTTCTAAATTTATGGACGTTTAAAGGAAGTTGTCAATCTTGATATATTATGAAGATTGAACTGAATACATGTGCAGGAATTTTTTGTGCAGTTTTTTGTTCAAATTATCTATGACATGTTATGGTTAAGAGAGGGGCTAATTCATCTGCAGATTCCTTACAGAATCTGAGAGTGTTCCACTGAGCCACCCCCCAGGGGCTCACCGCTCTTTGGTGAGTACGTGCTTGGCAATGACGGAGCCTCAACCCTCGCAGCACTGCTTCTCTTTCTGTGCTGCTTGCCTTCTCTTCTCCTGTCCTTTTCCCCTCTCTTTGGGAGATGTCTTGTTCCTTCATGGGTTCCCGAAGCCCATTTGCGTTGGCTTGCTTGTAGGAATATTCTCTCTTGTAGTGCTCTTTCCCTGTACTGCTCTTTTCCAGTATCGCTCTTTCCTTGCACCGCTCTTTTCCAGTACTGCTCTTTCCCTGCACTGCCCTTTCCCTGTACTGCTCTTTCCTCATTTTGCTCTTTCCCTTGTTTAGCCCTTTCCCTTTTCAGTTTTTTCCTTGTCCCTTTCTTTACTTGTTCTGCTCTCTTGTTCCTCCGCTGTGGCATTTGAGGCAATCCTTTCTTTCTTCCTTTCCTTCTTATTTTTTCTTCTCCTCCCTATGTGTGCCTGATGGCCACCCATGTGTTTGATGTGTAGCAGGAGACTGGGTAACAGGTCATTCCCAGCCGCAGGTGGGCATGTAGGGCCCGCACATACCCCCTGGTACAGGCCAAGCCCAGGGAGGGGTGATTACCTGAGCTATTACCTTCCTCCTCTTCTGATTGGTCCCTCCATCTGTTGTTTGGGAGATGTGACCTAAGGTGAGGACAATCACCTAAGGTGGGGGGGGGGGGAGGGGGGGGGGGGAGGATCCCCTTTGGAGGGCTCCTGATGGAAGGAGCATGCCATCAGAGACACTGACAATCATGGGGGACTTCTTCCCAATGACTGATTTTTCTTCTCTTTCTCCAAGTGTTTCACATAAAAGAAAGTGGAATGAGGCTCCTGCTTCAGTGTCTCTTCCTGTTGTGCCTCGATATCTACTATTCTCATGTTTAGACGAAAACCAGACTTTTGCTACTGTAAACCCCTTTGTTATACAGAAAGGCATGGATGGCATCACCAGCCCTGTGAAGTCATGCTCCCATCTCCTCAATGGAACTCAGCTTTGGAAATTGATAGTGCTCTCCAGGCCTAGAAACTACTCAAGGCCCAACTCCTCCACGAATACCCTATAAAAATGGAGGCTCACAGGACACTTAACTCATCCCGCAGTGTTATCTACATCCGGCTGTTGGATGGTTTGACAGAGGATGAAACAACTAATTATCTATTGGATCAGAGCGTTACTGCTGTTCATCGAGTTATGAAGAAGGAAGCTGCCAATTTGGTGCCCACTCGCACATTGTTCCTGACTTTCGATCGGTTAACGCTTCCTACCAAGATAAAGGCAGGCCATGAAGTCATCTCTGTATGCCCTTACATTCCCAATTCATTGAGGTGTTATAAATGCCACCAGTTCAATCATACCAGCACATCATATAAAATTGCAGCCAAATGTGTCACTTGTAGCAGGGCTGCACACAAGGGTGCCTGTCCACCTCCTTCCCCCCGCTGCATTAATTGTCATGGAGAACATGCTGCTTCTTCTCGTTCTTGTCCTGTCTATCAAGACGAGTGGGCTGTTCAGGAGATAAGGGTGAAGGAGAAGGTACCTTTTCCTGTTGCCCGGAAACTGTTGGCAAGGTGTAAACTGAATGTCCCTTTGTCTGGAATCTACAGCACCGTGTTAGCCTCTCCCCATCTCACAAAAAACATGGCTAAGCAAACTTGTGACTTACAGTTCAGTTCGATGGTGGCAAAGTTGCCTCGCCCTCAAGCTGACACTCTGTCTCCTACTTCCCGGGCTGTAGATTCTGCTACCCGTTCTTCGCCTGCACCGGCGAAGACAGTTGCAACGCAGCCAGCGAACCGTCAATTCAAAAAGGGTTATTCCTGGGAAGATTTCTTGTGTACCTCGAGTTCGCAGACATCTGGCTCTTCTGCCAATCGCCAAAAGTCAAAACAATCATCGAAAGGCAAACAGTCTTCCCCCTCTCCGTCTCATTGGCCCTCTTCGACTTATCAGTCCTTTTCAACTGACTGACACCGGGGAAGCTGTGTTCATCCCGATGAGTTGACGGACAAAGATCCTCAACCTGTGGATTCCAATGACCACCCTCCCTCAACGGCTCACCCTAAGCGGCCGTTGAGGTGAGTGTTTCTTCTTCATTCTCTGATGCTCCTAAATTTTTTGGCCCTTTTACAATGGAATATCCGTGGCCTTTGGTCTAACAGGGTGGACCTCCAGCTGGTCCTGCGATCACAATGTCCTCTTGTAGTCTGTCTCCAAGAAACCAAGCTATGTCCTCAAGACTATTTTGCTCTTTCCCATTTTACTTCGCTACGGATGGACCTTCCCCTTACAGCAGGGATTCCTGCTCATGGAGGGGTCATGCTGCTTCTATGAGATGATGATTGTCATTGTCCTATCCCCTTGCACACCCACCTGCAAGCAGTTGCTGCCCGTGTTTTCCTTCCCGAATTTACCTTTTCCCTCTGCACCATTTATATCCCTTCATCTTCTGCTGTCACTATGGAGGACCTGATGCGGTTTGTTGCTCAGCTTCCTCCACCCTTTCTGCTCCTTGGTGACACCAATGCCCATCATCCTCACCTGTCGCCTGCCCGATAGGTTATCTTTTGGCGGATCTTCTTAATCATCTTAATCTTATGTGTCTTAACACCGGTGAAGCCACGTTTCTCTCTGATCCCACACACACTTATTCCCAGTTAGACCTCTCGATCTGCTCTGCCCAGCTTGCTCGACGGCTCGAGTGGTATGCTGTTTCTGATACTTACTTGAGTGACCACTTCCCTTGTGTGACTCATCTGTACAATCATACCCCGCCACAGCAGCCTGCTCATTGGAAATTCTCTCGTGCTGACTGGAGGCTATATTCCTACTTGGCAGTCTTTGATGAACGGCCATTTCCCAGCTGTGACTATCAGGTTGAGCACCTCGTGGACGTTATCTCTCAGCTGCCGAATCATCTATCCCTCATACTACTACTTCTCCCCATTGGGTCCCGGCCCTTGGTGAACTGTGGAGTGTGGCAATGCAATTTGTGCCCGACGATGTGCGCTTCATGTCTTTCACCATCATCCTACGTTAATGAACTACTTCTGCTCCAAGCAACTACATGCACTGTGCCGTCACACTATTAAGGAAAGGAGGAAAGCATGCAGGGTTTCCTTCACCAGCTCATTCAACAGTTTTACTCCATCCTCTCACATAAGGGGTGGTGTGCACTGGCTTTCCGGGACTACCACCCATTCCCTGATCCCTGGTCTGACTGTGGCGGGAAACGTCATAGTCGACCCTATCAATGTTTCCAACTTTGCGGAGGTTTCAAGCTCCGCCCACTACCATCCTGCTTGCCTTCCTTGGAAACAGGCAGAGGAGGCTCATGCAATCTCTTTTGTCTCTTTGACTTGAGAATGCTACAATACTCCTTTTACTATGAGGGAGCTCGAGCGAGTCTCTCCTCATGCAGGTCTTCTGCTCCTGGGCTTGATACAATCCATGTCCTCATGCTGCAGAATCTTCCTCCTGTGGGAAAACACTTTCTCCTCGATACCTACAACCATATTTGGACTGACAGTGTATTTCCCATGCTTTGGTGTGAAGCTATTATTGTTCCCCTACCTAAGCTTGGTAAAGATAAATCTCTTCCTTCCAGCTATCGTCCAATTTCCATTACCAGCAGCATTTGTAAGATGATGGAACGCATGATCAATGGTCGATTAGTGTGGTGGCTGGAGTCACACCATCTTCTCACTAATGCTCAGTGTGGGTTCCGAATGCTCCACTCAGCAGTTGATCATCTTGTCACCCTGTTGATGTTCATCATGAATAATTTTCTGGAGAAGTGACAAACAGTAGCCGTATTCTTTGATTTGGAGAAAGCCTATGATACCTGTCAGCGAACAGGCATTCTATGTACTATGCACACATGGGGCCTTCGCAGTCGTCTTCCCACTTTCATCTAGGAATTTTTAATAGACTGAGTTTTTCGGGTATGTGTGGGTGCCTTCTTATCCCACACCTTTTCACAGAATGGGGTGCCTCAGGGCTCCGTACTGGGTGTCATCCTCTTCGCCATAGCCATCAACTCAATTATGGACTGCCTTCCAGCTGGCATTTCGGGCTCTCTTTTCATTGACAACTTTGCTATTTATTGCAGCTTCCAGCAGACGTGTCTCTTGCAATGCTGTCTTCAGTGTTGTCTGGACCATCTCTAATCGTGGAGTGTCACTAATGGTTTCCGTTTTTCTGTTACCAAATCCGTTTGCATCAACTTCTGGCGGTACAAGGTGTCTCTTCCACTTTCCTTGTGACTGGGCCAAAGTGCTCTCCCGTTCATGGATGCAACAAAGTTATTAGGGCTTACATTTGATAGGAATCTCAGTTGGTCTCCCCAAGTGTTCTACCTGGCTGCATGCTGCACCCGGTCCCTCAGTGTCCTTCGTGTATTGAGTGGTACCTCTTGGGGAGCTGACCAGACTGTCCTCCTCCACCTCTATCGATCTCTTGTCCGCTCCGAGTTGGATTATGGATGCATTGTCTACTCCTCTGCAGGACCGTCTATCTTATGCCGTCTAAATACAATACACCATTTGGGGATCCGTTTTGCCACTGGTGCCTTCTGTACTAGCCCAGTTGACAGTCTCTACGCAGAAGCCAGTGAACTACCACTGTCATACCGGCGCGACATCCTACTCAGTAGGTATGTGTGTTGGCTTTCTTCCATGCCAGGCCACCCAACCTTTGACCTTTTTTTTTTTTATGACATTCTTGACTGCCAATACGAGATGTACGTTTCTTCTCTGCGGCCTCCCATCATCTGCTTTTGTCACCTGCTTCATCAACTACAGTTCTTACTTCCTGCCACTTACCAAATAAGTGAGAGCCCTTCACCACTTTGGCTTCAGGCACAGGTTTGTGTTCATTTTGATCTCAGCTCGTTTCTGAAGGATTCAACTCTGGAGCTGACCTATCGCTTCAAATTTCTCGAACTTCGCTCACAACTTACCGATAGCATATTTTTGTACACTGATGGTTCCAAGTCCAGCCATGGTGTTGGCTGTGCTTTTGTCATCAGGGATGATAAGCTTCTCGACCAGTGCACAATTTTTACCACAGAGCTTTTTGCCCTCTGTGAGGCCGTTCACTACATCCGGAGGCACCAGCTCACTCGCTGTGTGATCTGCTCTGACTCCCTCAGTGCCCTTCAGAGTCTGGATGCTCCAGATCCAGTCCACCCCATCATTCAACGGATCCAGGGATGCCTCCATTTGTTCTCAGATGAGGGAGCCCAAGTGATGTTCATGTGGGTTCCTGGCCATGTTGGTGTGCCTGGGAATGACACTGCTGATGCTACAGCCAAGGCCACAGTCCATCTCGGTCGGCCCTCCTCTTACTCTGTCCCCTTGCAAGATATTTGTACTTTCCTCTATCAGCATATCACATCGCGTTGGCATGACCATTGGTGGTCTCTTCATGGGGACAAACTCAGAGAAGTCAAACCTCTCCCAGCAGCCTGGTCAACTTCCTCCTGGTCGTCTCGCCTTGAGGAAATAATGTTAGCTCGGTTGCAAATAGGGCACTGCTGATTTAGTTACCGCCACTTGTTGAGTGGTGACCCTGCACCCAGCTGTCCTTTCTGCAGCCAGCCAATAGCAGTCAGACATTTCCTGATCCTGTGCCTCTATTTTGCCACTTATGTCTCAGGGTCTGGCTGCTGCCCGCTTTGCCAGACATTTTAGCGGATGACGTGCGAGCTGTGGCTCGCATTTTAAGTTTTTTAAAAAGCAGTAATATGACAAAAGAGATCTGATTTCTACCTGGGGACTCCGGTATCTTGTTGACGTCTTTTAGATACTCTTCCGTAACGTCTTGATGTTTTAGATTCGTTTTTTCTTCCTTTCTGTGTTGGACCTCGAAACGGTTTTTTACCATCATGATCCCAGCATTCCATGGTTCTATAGTGGGTGCTTATGACCTTAGATGTTTTGCACCCTAACCCCCCCCCCCCCCCCCCCCCCCCCCACACACACACACACACACCAAAAAAAAAAAAAAAAAAAAACCATTGAGCCAAGGGATCTTGTTTGGTTTTAGCAATTTTAGCTGTTTCTGAATACCACTGACACTATTATCTCTCTTCTTTGCAGTGAGGATTAGATTGGGGCAGTACTACTGGACTTTTCTTTGTAAAGGAACGCATTCATTTATGGACCATGCAAAGTGCTGGCCATAGTGGTGGGGACAGCTCACTCTCAGGAGTGACATGGTGAACCTCAGCCTGCACACTGCCTTTGCACTGCTGTGTTCTAACTCCACTGAGATTGGAGCAGCTTCCATGTTGGGATCTGTTCATGGCTGAGTTGAAATCCATTGCCCTTGTTGATTATGTTCTTCTGAAGCTAAGTTTAAATGGCCTTCTTGTATACACATTCTTGAAAGAGGGAGATGTTTTTCAAAACTTTTTTGCCTTCATACTTCATTCTGTGTTATTCTCTAAGCAGTTGATAATTTCATTGGCTGCTGAAGATCGGTGTGCCATTTATGTTCAGTGCACTTTTCTTCAACCAGTCAGTTGCTTATCTGACTTATGCCTTTCCACATTTGCACAGTATGTGCTGTTTGCTAGGTTTCCAGATTACTACATGATCTTCTGATGACCATAGATGAGACTTAGTGTTGGCCAACAGGTAATATGTGCATGTTAATTTGTGATAGTGTAAAAATCTGCCAATCTTTTTCATTATGTTGCCATTGTACAAGATTTAGGCCATTGCTGTGGGCGTAGTCTGCTCAGGTTTTGGTTTTGGTGTGACCCTCTGTGCCTGAAGATGTGTTGAACAAGGCCTTCAGTTGAACTGAATGTAGGATTCAGCTTCATTGTTCAGTGATCACATGAGCTCTGTGGATCAGCAGGTTCAGCTCACCTTCCCTTTCTAGTGGGTGACAACAACTGGAGTCATGAATGTATTGATCTTTGTGAGTTGGTGTACGGTACATGCAGTGTTGCAGTCTTCCGTCCATCCTTCCCTGTACCAGAACACCCCAAAAAGGTAATTGGTCATTTTGCTTTTCCTCCACAGTGAACTGCATTTGATTGTCAATGGAGTTCATGTGTTGTAGCACTTCTTTCCCATGAGGCATTATAACAAAAGTATTATCAACATATTTGTAGAAAACTGTTCGTTTTAATGCTGCTGAGATTAGTGCCCTGTCCACGGAGGCTTCCATGTCTGTATTGGCAATCTCAGATGACAGAGATGCATTATATCCATGTATTCATAGTAATGCAACCACAGAAAAACCAAGAAGACATCAGCATTAAATTAAATGTTTTCTAAATGTGGATGCAATTTTTTTCTGCAGTTAATTCTAGCGATTCCTTGACTGCAGCTCTGGTGAAGAGTGACACAACATTTAAACTGAGCATGAGATTTGAGATAGCCAAGCTGAATTATTATAAACATACCATGATCTGAGCAAAGCACTTGGTGTGGTGCTCACATCTGCCACCCAACAGCCTTAGAACTGATGTCAGGTATTTTGCAATCAGATACATTGTCGAGCTTATTGAGCTTACTCTGCATCTCAGGAATATGCCCTCCCTGCGCGCCTGTGGGAGTCCATAGAGCATAATTGGTGTGGTTGCATGAGGCTGAAGTTTCTTCACTGGCTCATTTGAAAATGAACTTGAAAGAAGTTCATCAATAATATGGAAAGGACAGATTGGCACTTGCCACATGGAGGAGGTGATGAGTCACAGACAGGCACAACAAAAAAGAGTACAAGAAATATGTAAGCTTTTGGACAAAGTCCTTTCTCAAAAACTGATCTGTCACACATTCACATAACAACAACTCACACTCCACATGGCTACTGTCCTCAAGCACGAAGGCCAGATTGCAAATGCGCCTGATGTGGGCAGCAGTCTACTTGGGTGGGTGGTGAGGGTAAAGAGGAGGCATATGGTGGGGAGGCGGAGGGATAGCAGGAAGAGGGGTGGAAGAAGATGCTAGTGTTGTCTGTGAGAGGGTGTGGGGGAATGGTGGGAACAGGCCAGGTCTGGTAGATATAGCATCAGAAAACTTGTCCCGGGGAGGAGGGGGGGGGGGGGGGCTGCTGCAATGAACAGTCCTGTCCTCTGCTCGCTATGTCCATGCATGCTAATACAGCCTTGGCAATCGGTATCTATTTGTTGTAGCTAGCCAGTAGCCACTGCCATGTGACATGTTTGCTGTGACCCCTGGAGTCACACCAGCCAAAACATGAACTTACTGCCACACAGCTAATATCATTTGTCACTTTCTGAATCTGTGTCTATATTGCTAGAGTAGTGGAGTATTACAATTAGGATCTAAAAGCAAGTGAAAAGAAGAGCATAAAATGAGAAAATCCAAATCAAAAAGGTATCAAGAATAGGAAAAGCATATGGATTTTGGTAGTAGGGTGTTGATTGTTGATAAATTGTGTTTAGTAGGGTGTTCCACTAAGCATTTGAAGGAGAGTTCTATGTAATGCTGATACTTTAAATGAGCAATGGAAAATCCAATCAGAATGTTATTGATAATGCACAGTTGAGTCTGACCTTTATTGGTGTTCTCAGCTATTGTTTTTCTTCCTTTCCAGTACTTATGGAACATGTCTATATTTTCCTGTTTGCATGAACTAACCTTTTGGGTGCTCAAGACACAACAGTGACTGAAAGTTGAAATAGTTTTAAATATAGCTTACACCATGGCTTTTCTCTACTTTCCTTGAATTTGTAAAAGTGGCAGATAATGGTTAACCAAAAATTTCTCTGTAATCTCTGAGCTAGAAAATGATCTCAGTTTTCAACAGTACCACTTACCATGATGCAACTCTAGCACCATGTTGTGCGGCTTTGAGAAGAATTTGTGTGAAACTGCTATAGTTGTACCTTTTGTACTCTTCATTTGAGGTTAATATATAATTTCTCTTTACAGGAATCATATGTATTAACCCGATATGAAGTCCTGTGTATTCAAATGGATTTTTAGATTTATTCAATTACTGAAAACGGCAATCTTATTTCCAGGGAATTCAAACCAGTGGATCTTCAGCTACCTGAACAAGAGTTTATACCAATCAAAGTCCCAACTCTAACTGAAGAACCAAAAGTAAAGTTCAAAGAAAAAACTGTTGCAACAGGAACAATAGTGACAGATGATGATGATGAAGTCAGTGTATCAGGTTTTAAAAAGAGAAAAGCTGCTCCTGGTGTTAAAAGAAATATGAGGCAAAGATTGGATGAGGACTAAATTAAGCAGTTATGTTTGCTCATACTGTGATTGTGACTTGTGTACAAAATCTTATTACAGTTTTATACACTTAATAAATAAAGAGAATAAAGATGTTGGTAAAAATAATTGTGTTACATATGTATTTTGTCATCAAATACTTCATTAAAAATGGTTCCCTGAAGTACTGCAATGAAAATAAATTTATATAGGACACACAGGTATTATAAAGAATATGTATTTTGCAATATAGTCACAACTTTCATGCTTTTTTTAATCATTGTGGTTATATTTCAAATCCATGATTTAAACTGGTACTAGTGCTGGAAGAAAAGTTACGGGTATATATCATGACTACTCATTTCTGGAATCTTCTTTCTTCCATGGATACTAGAAGTTACAGAAGAGGAACATCAGTGTAGATTGGTACATTAGGGAGACAGATAGCTTTGTAGCACATTGAATTATTGTGTCATTTCATAGAATATTCTCAAAGTGAAGCCCACAAATAGCATAGATCATGGCTCAAGGCACTGTGCAACAAACACATAATGCAACAATGGAAAATCCAGGATGGAATGTAACAATATTATTAGAAGGAAAGTTGCCACTCACCATATAGCAGAGATTTTGAGTCGCATATAGGTACACAGATAGGTACAACAAAATGACTCTCACAATTATAGCTATTGTCCATTAAGGCCTTCATCAGCAATAGACTCACACTCTCTCTCTCTCTCTCTCTCTCTCTCTCTCTCTCTGTCTCAAGCAACTGAAACTACACTGGCAGTGTGGTTCCAGTTGCCTGAGACTGCAGTCATGTGTGTGAGTTACATTCGCATGGCTCAGCATCTCTGCTGTATGGTGAGTGGCAACTTCCTTCTCATAATATTGTTACAAATATAATGCATAAGAAAAGTTGTCATAAACATTTCAGCCAAAATAGCGTGTCAGTTGCTGATCTACTGGCTGCCAAAATGCTGAAACAAAATATTTCTGACATCTTTGTGAGCAGACTTATTCATTTATTTTCACAGGGTCAGTGGCAATCAAGAAAGGAAATCTTTGTGGGGAGACTCCGGACAACAAAAGACTATCTCAGGGATCAGTCCTATTTAACCTACTACTCAAATATTGAAACTAGATTTACGTGCCACGTTGTCATCATCAAGTGTAACAGATTTACAGTACACTGATGACTTATGTATTTGTTCATTGGGTAAACTCTACATGATGACTTGGAATGGATAGGTCAAGCTTTTCCAAGACTGCACACATCGATGGAGCAGAACTGTTTTGATATTTCATGTAGAAAGTCCTCAGTTTCGCTGCATTTGAGACTCAGAGTCCCCCTTGAGCAGACATTGAAGCTTGAACTATACAAACTGTCAGAGGAGATAATAGCCCAATACATTGGACTCCACATTCAGCATGAAATTTGATAAAATGTAAATATCTCAAAAGCTGCCAAAACTGCATAAAGTACATCAATATATTGTGTGCAGTCATAGGTGTAAGCCAAGTGAGTTGTGAATACAGACATTGACCTAAGATTATGCTGTACCTTTATAAGACTATCAGTCATGAATATTGTTAATTTGGGTCAGTTCTAGGTGCAAGTCTTAAACAACTATATAAAAGTCAGTACGAAGTACTTAAAGCACATCTGGGAGGGGAGGGGTGGGGGGTGGGGGGGACAGTGACATTTATTCTGACTAATGCTCTCTTCATCAAGATAAATGAAACACCCCTAGACTTATGCTGGAAATACTTAAGTGCGAATTTTTTACTAAAGTGCTTTAGTCTGAACAAGATCAGATACTGTTAGACATTCATATCTTAATAGGCTTGTGTTCTATGTTGAGAGACTTGTCAACAAGAATCTTCCTCCTCTTGTTGTAGAGTATATAGCAACTATCCACTGATCAAAAGAAGTTTATTTTCACAAGGACTATTTTACTGTGGTTCAGATTCTAGAAATGCAAGGCCATCTACATGGAGGCTTTGAATGACAAAGATGGATATGGTTGTGCTTACTGGTATAGCAGATGTCACAGGGGTAAGAAATTCATGCCACCTAAAGAAATATTTATTATGACAGCTGCAGAAATTTCTATACAGTGAGCACTTCTAGTCAGGGAGAAGCATCTGCATTACCAGATTGTTATCTTCTCTGATACCAGAAGAGCACTGATTACTGAGATTGACAAAACCGTAATCTAATAGCAGATAAAATTATGATTCTGATTATAAAGCTGACAACTAGGAAACAGGGTGTCACCATGTACTAGATAAAAGCTCTTTAGTATTCTTAAGAATGAAACGATAGACAAGTTAGTCAAAGCAACCACTTAACAATGGAGAGAGGCAACATAGAGGTGTAACTGCTGCAGGTTTTTTAATGTCCTCAAACTAATAATCATGAGAACTGAAATGTAGAGAGGCAAATTTAGAGACTATGCCAAAATTAACCCAATACTGATGACTAACTTGTTGCACAAGAAACATCAATGTTCCTGAATATTCAGATATACTATTATAGGTTTCACATTCAACCGCAGCTACTACAGGAAAGACATACATTGCATTGGCTTGATGGTATCCCAATTATGGTAAAACAGAAGATGCCAAAAACATTTTCTTCAGCTGTCCAAATAGATGTGATATTGTCACATAGAAGAAGGTGTAATTAGATGAATGACGAACACTAACTTCACATAATGAATGTTTATTTAGCACTTGCATATACAAGAGCATGGAGTGAACTGCCTCCGGCCAGAACATATATGGTATATATACAGCTACAGAACATTCCAGTACAATGATTCTTGCCATTTGTGGATACTTCTAGAATGTACTCAAACCGAATATAGAAATTAAAATTTTACAGTTCAGGTGAGTTTTGAACTCATGGCCCACCATGCAACAGTCTAGTATCAGAACCACTACACTTAGGCAACTGTGCTATTCAGCTTCTTCTGCAACATTGCTGCCTCTTTAAGAGAACAGCGCCTCGGTGTTAAGCCCTCCTAGCCCGGAAACGAGTCATCGGTTCTGCATACTCCGATTCCTGATGACTGATGTTCGCCCTGGCAGTGATCTTCTTAGAACTTCCCTTGCTGCTACGTTCTTCATCACCTTTCCGCTTGTTGCCTGTCACTGGAGCTTTGAATTTACCCTGGGTTGCAGGATCCTTATAGGGGATTGAAAAACTTTTTCTCGGTCTGTATTTAATGACCTTGGGGCACTGTGCTTTAATACAATGTCTTCTACGATGAATTTGGCCACCTTGAATGCTTCAGCTGTTTTCACTGCTTTTGTGATGGATAATCAGTGCGAACAATAATCCATCTATTGCCACTAGCAGACACTGGACCGAGGAGGTCAATCCCAAGATACTGTAAAGGTGTTTCGGCGGTTGGGATTGGTATGAGTTGGCCAGGTGGTTTCTGGGGAAATGCCTTTCTCCTCTGGCACCCCCGGCTGTGCGACACATAATGACGGACACTCCTAAATAAACCTGGCCAGAAAAATCTATTGCAGATCCTATCATATGTCTTAATAAATCCTAAATGTCCGTCCTCAGGTGTGTCATGGAATTTCTGTAGAACATCTAAGCGCATGTGTTTAGGAATCACTGGTAGCCACCTCTTTCCAAATGGATCAAAGTTTTTCTTGCAAAGTAATCCATTAACTACCTTAAATTGTCCTTTCACATCCTCTGACTGATTTAAGTCAAGCACAATTTGAAATATCTTGGCGTCCTTCTTCTGCTCAGCAGAGAGATCATGGAGTGCAGTGAGACAGTCCCTATCTTCATCAAAGTCTTGATGTTCTTGCACAGGGTTTCTTGAGAGACAGTTGGCATCTTGGTGTTTTCTTCCACTTTTGTACACTATGGTAATGTCACACTCTTCAAGACGTAGTGCCCATCTGGTGAGTCATCCTGTTGGATTCTTAAGACCTGTCAACCAACAAAATGAATGATGGTATGTAACAACTGTGGATGGCCTTCCAGAGAGATACTGTCGAAATTTGTACATGGCCCAGATCACAGCAAGACATTCTCTTTCTGTAGTTGAGTAGTTTCTCTTGGCTTTTGTAAGTGTCCTAGAAGCTTAGGCTATAACCTTCTCTTTTCCATCCAAAATCTGCACCAGAACAGCACTGATCCCATATCTACTGGCATCTGTGTGTATTTCTGTAGGTGCTCTCTCATCATACAGATCAAGTACAGGGTCAGTCATCAGAGCTTTTCACAGCATATCGAAAGAATCTTGTTGAGCACCACCCCAGATAAATTTAGCAATGGCTTTTAACAACTCTTGGAGTGGCCTGGCTTTGATACAAAAGTCTTTGATAAAACGACAGTAATAAGAACATAATCCCAGGAAGCTGCTCACATCTCTAATACTTTTAGGAATAGGAAATTCCGTTATAGATCTCACCTTTTCTAGGTCTGGCCGCACACTTTCATTTAACAGAAGGTGTCCAAGTATTTTGATTTCTTTTGCTCAAAAGAGTCACTTTCTGGGATTAAGTTTCAGTCCGGCTCGTTGGAGACACTTAAGAACGGCCCTCAGTCTTTTTGTGTGTTCATCAAATGTCTTTGAGAACACTATAATGTCATCTAAATAACAAAGACACATCGTCCACTTCAGGTGACTTAGAAGATTATCCATCATCCGTTCAAAAGTTGCTGGTGCATTACACAAACCAAACGGCATTACCTTAAATTCATAGAAGCCCTCAGGGGTGATGAATGCAGTTTTCTCATGATGAGCCTCATCTACTTCGATTTGCCAGTATAGCAAGTAGATGTCCATGGTTGAGAAAAACTTAGCCCCCTTCAGACAACCTAGTGTATCGTAAATTCATAGGATAGGGTAAATGTCCTTTTTAGTTACCTTATTAAGCTTCCTGTGATCAACACAAAAGCACCAACTGCCATCCTTGTTCCTGATGAGTGATGACCATGGGCTCTGCGAAGGCTGAATGATGTCATTGTTCATCATTTTCTCTACCTCATCGCAAATTATACGACGTTCCATTGCTGACACATCGTAGGCTTATTGGTTGATGGTCTCCAGTGCTAATCCAGCACTACACCATCGATTTGTCGAACTTGCTCTTCACTTGTGGATTGAAGCATTCAGAGAACTCTTGAAGAATGGCAAGTAGTTTCTTCTGTTGTTCCTTAGGGAGATCTGGTGATAGTTGAGCTAGAAGATCTTGTCTCGTAGTGGTAGCGCTAATTTCGCCCACAGATTCAGCATAGGAGGTTTCTATGATGCTCAGCTGTTTTGCAATTAACGGCTCAGCATTTGCTACACACATGCATCTTGGCAGGGTCTGTGGTTCTCAGCAACAGTTAACTATCCACAATTCACCAAATCCATTCTTAAATGAGACAACAGAGGCTGGAATTACCAAGTTATTCTTTAGTGGTAAGCTTCTTTTACATTCCACTATAAGATCCATGGAGTGATGCATGCCACCTTTCTAGCGCTGACTGCAGGAATGATCACTTCATCCAGCACACATAATCTTCACACACTCGGATGCACATCTTCCTGTCCATAATATCTCATCTCATCTAGCATAATCTTCGAGTGACCACAATCTATAATTGCCTGAGAAGCTTTCAAAAAGTCCCATCTGAGAATGACGTCATGACCACACTCTTGTAAGACGACAAATTCTAAGGGCTGTGTATGGCCACTTATACCCACATAAATGGTACATCTTCCTGTAGGTTTTACATATTTCCCATTAGTCACCTTCAGCAGAGATGTTTTGTTGTCGACAAATAAGGCTTTCTGCAACTGGCTACGATACTTCTCTGAAATGACTGAATATGATGCTCCAGAGTCCAAAAGAGCTGAGGCTGGTCGGCCATCCATGAGGATATCAATGTAGTTTCCTATCATTTTTGTAGTGATCGATGATGGAGGATTTTTCTCTTCAGCGGCCTCACTTCCAAGGAAGATCGCACCCTTTAGTTTGCCGCCTTTCTTGACAATAGCACACCACATGTCCCGGTCATCCTCAGTGGAAACATACTGGTTAGTTATCCTGGGTCCTCCAGATGTCAGTCTTCCTTGGTGCCCAAACAGGTTCCTCATGCGGCTTTGTAGGAATGTAACTTTGCCTGGATCTTTTTACTGTTTTAAATGGAAATGAAGGACGAGAGATTGGGTTCAATGTCTGTTCCGCTTCCTCCCTTATGACCTCTCAAAGTGTCTTGGTTTTCTGCTCGCCGTGCAATCCAAGTGCCTTCTGAACTTCTTCTCTTACTATCTGACGAAGAACACTTGTGAAATCAGTTTCTTCCTCCATCACAGACATTGATACAACGTTTGGAAGCCATTCAAACTTCTTGTATGTAATTCTTTTTTGATGCATTTTCTCGATATACTGGCACCATTTTATGAAGTGAAGTCGTCTGCTATCGAAACCTCCTTCAGGAATACGGCTTGATACACGACCTCAGCAACACCCTTCATGAGATGTGCAACCTTATCTTCCTCCTTCATTCTAGGATCCACTATTTTACACAGCTCCAAGACATCTTGATTGCAGGATGCTGTCATTTCTCCTGGACGCTGTGCCCTACTCTTTAATTTTACTTCAGCCTTGCGCTTCTGTCTTTGTGCATCACCGAAATACTTGCACAGTTCCACCCGGAATACTTCCCAGCTTGTGAACTTCTCCTCGTTGTTCTCATACCATTGCTTGGCAGTGCCCTCCAAGTAGAAAAATACATTAGCCAAACACATGGTGTCCACCCATTTGTTAAATTTGGCTATACACTCATATACCTTAAGCCACTTGTTTGGATCTTGGCCATCGTCACCAGAGAACCTGGAAGTATGTCTCAGGGTAGCACACAGTTGCTGTCATTGTAGCATCCTCTTCTTCTTCTGTGTCTGATAGATTGCGATCTGTGTTTCTCGCCACGTAAACGGCGGCTCTGTCATGGCCTGATGGGAGCCACTGTGTCGTCGATAATGCGCGCTATCACAAGTTCCAATACCCAGCGTCTCCACCAGAACAATGTCACGTAGAAGAAGGTGTAATTAGATGAATGACAAACTCTAACTTCACTTAACAAAGGTTTATTCAGCACTTGCACATACAAGAGCGTGGAGTGAACTGCCTCTGGCCAGAGCAAATACGGTATACATACAGCTACAGAACATTCCAGTCCAATGATTCTTGACATTTGTGGATACTTCTAGAATGTTCTCGAACCAAATACAGAAATTAAAATTTCACAGCTCAGGTAAGTTTTGAACTCACAACCCTCTATGCAACAGTCTAGTATCGTAACCATTACACTACAGTGACTGTGCTATTCAGCTTCTTCTGTGACAGTATTACGAATCAAATAAAACATCATCTAGTCTTCATTGGTTGTCCTTTGCTATGCTGTTATGATGCCTAAGGCATATCAGAGTAAACTGCCTATTATATTAATTTACAATTGAATGCAGGTCACCTTTTGAGGTAAGGCACTTGTTTTTATATAAATGAAAATATGTGGCATCATAATATAAGAATTCATTCTGTTTTACAGAGGGAAGTAAAACATTTTAAAAGGAACAGAAATGACTGCACTTTAAAGTGAAATAAATATACACTGATTAGCCAGAATATTATGATCATCTACCTAATAGCTGACACTTCCACCTTCACACAGATAACAGCAGCGACGCATCATGGCATGGAAGCAATGTGGCCTTGGTAGGACACTGGAGGTATTTGGCAGTACATCTGCACACACAAGTCACCTAATTCCTGTAAATTCCAGGGAGGGTGCGATGAGCTCTGATGCCATGTTCAATCACATCCCAGATGTGTTCAATTGTGTGTGTGTGTGTGTGTGTGTGTGTGTGTGTGTGTGTGTGTGTGTGTGTGTGTGTGTGTGTGTGTGTGTATATTGTTGACAAAGGCCATCGGCCAAAAGCTTTAAGTGTGACAATCTTTTTGTTGTGCCTATTTGCGACTCAGCATCTCCACTATATGATGAGTAGCAACTTTCTACCTCATAATTGTGTTACGGGGAGTTTATAATTAGTTATACAAAAATACCTCTAATTGTGAGGAAGGTAAATAGCTTACAGAAATGTTTGATACAGTGCTGAATGCAGTATATCTTCAACATCTATTTACAAATGTCCAATGTGGCTACCTTTTGTAACATGACAAATGTCTCATCTGTAATTGATTTCCTACCAAATCCTACAAAGCAAGTTTTGATATATGGTGGTAATTGCTTGTATTATCCATTGTCGCAGCTCATTTAATGTTTCCCAGAAGTGAAGGGGCAAACACTCTGTCTTTAATGTAACCTCATACACAAAAGTCAGCTGGGGTTAAATCAGGTGATCATGGTGGCCAAGATATTGTTCTACCATGTCCATTCCAACTTTGCACATTCCTTTGGAGATGCACAGCAACTTCATGATAGTAATGCAGTGGTACACCATCTTGCTGGAAAATCATTTCTGGTCCCAGATCCTATTGTAACTGAGGCATTAGATAATGTTCAAACTTGATCAGGTATGATGTTCCAGATACAGTTGACTCAGCAAAAAAGAAAGGCCCATAAATCTTGTTACAACTAACAGGACAAGAAACATTTACCTTAGGCGAGTTCCGTACATGTTCAGTTACATGACTTGGTTCCTGCTAACTCCTATCCGAACATTATGCCAATTCACTTTACCACAGTTGTGGAAGGTGACTTCACCACTGAACACAATTTTATTAAGGAAATCATCTTCAGTCTCCATTTTGTTAAACATTTCTGCACAAAACTCAGCTTGTTTTCCTTTGTCACTTTCTCTTAAAGCTTGCAACAATTCCCGTTCATAGAGTATGAATGACAAACGTTTCCATAATATCTTCCACACTGTGACACTAGGCATATTCAATTCTAAGCTGGTGCATCTCACTGATTTACTCGCACTACGAATGTAAGACTGCCAGACTTGATCAATTGCTGCATCAGAGACTTCTGGCCCACACTAACCCTGTGTCCTATGTGATATACAGCTAGTTTTGGTGAAATGATTGTACCAATTGATAACAATTTGTCTCAGATGCTGGTTTGCAATATTTAGTCCTGAATTATTTCTGAAGAGTAGTGGCAGATTTGGATACATGAAACCATAAACAACATTGCAGGCACTCTACACCATTATATGACTCCATGATGACTGCTGGAATAACTCATTCATGCTTGCCACACAGTGGGAAATGTCAAGAACCAACAGTGTTAATTTGGAATAAAACTTGAAGATATATTGCATTCAGGGCTGTATCAAACATTTCTGTAAGTTATCTACCCTTTTCACAATTACAGATTACTTTTGTATAATTAATTTATGAACACCATGTACTTACAAGTTGTATAAAATGACAAACAAAATGGAAAAAATAATTAAAAACACAAAAACAATACCCCTTATATTCCATAACACTTTAGCTCTCTTTGGTACTGAATAACTACTTAAAGATTTTTACTATTGCTATAATAATAATAATTACTATTATTATTGTTATTGTTTTTGTTATTGGATGTGTATTAATCCACAATCTTGACTGGTTTCTGATTCTGGAGGATTGAGAGAAGTTCAATTTTCACTGACCACTACAGAATGGCTTAACACAAAGGCAGGAACCTTTTTGCTCAAGATATCCAAAATTCACTTAATGCAGTGACAACTAACTCAGTTACTATGACACTTATGCTAAAAGGGTAGGGCAGAGATGCATTTCTCTAGTGTAAATACCTGAGGTGACTTCGCCAATGGAGATGTGGAATATGTCATAAAATACTATCTTTGACACTAATAACATCTCTGTCCTTCTGCAAGGTGGGAGGGCAGATGTACTCTCTCTGGAGTTAGTCTGTTACTGACTTCCATTTTATGCAAATGTGTTTTCATTGCATTTGTAATATTAATAAACCGTGTATGAATGTATCCTGTGTTGTTAGAGTTTCGTTCAGTACACTTACTGCACAGAATACCTACAGACCAATGTGGATTAACTGAAGAGAGAAAAAAAGATTCAGGGAAGAGCTGCATGATTCATCACAGATTTATTCAGAAATCACAGAAAGGTTCAACAATTTGCAGTGGAGGCTGCTACAGGAAAGTTGTTGAACATCAAATACAGTTTTACTCCTTATTCTGAGAGCATTCCAAAACTGGTCAAGAAACCCATTGCTTCCTCTGATACACATCTTATGTAAAGTCCGTACAGCACAATAAGACTATCTGAAGCTTGACAGAAGGTATACTGATAGTTGTTTTTCATGCACAATTTCTATATCTAGAGCTGTAGTCTACAATATCAGGAAAAGGATAGACTGGTACTCACTATAAAGATGACATGTTGTGTTGCAGACAGGCACAATGAAAAAAACCATTACACATTATGGCTTTCAGCCAAAGCCCCGCCCCCTCCCCCCCCCTCCCCACACAAACACACATTCACACAAGCAAGCACACCTCATGTACACATGACTGTTACCAGTGGCAGATTCAACCAGAAAGCAACTGTCAGTGAATAGCAATCTGGAATGGGGTGGGAAAGGGGGAGGGATAGCAGGGTACAGGTGGAGGTAGAGAAGAGCACTGTCTGGTGTGGCGTGCAGGGGCTAGAGATTGCCAATTGCAGTGTCGGAAGGTGCGGTGTGAGGAAAAAAGGAGTGGAAAAGGAGAGGTGTGAAAATGAAGTCGAGCAGGGAAGGGGAAATGACAAGTGAGCAAGTGAGTACATTAGTTGAGGGCAGCACACAAAGGGAAAAAATGATAAAATGAGGGGGCAGAAACTGCTAGGTGGAGGATGTGGGGCTAGTAGGTTGCCTTAGGTTGAGGCCTGGATGATTGCAGGAGTGGAGAATGTGTTATAAGGGTAACTCCCATCTGTGCAGTTTGGGAAGGCTGGTGATGGGGAGGGGGGGGGGGGGGGGGAGGATCCAGATGGCCCAAGTTGTGAAGCAGTCATTGAAGTCAAACATGTTATGCTCAGCTCCATGTTGTGCCACAGTGATCTATTTTGCTCTTGGCTACTAGAGTGCGAATTTGTCACCAATACTTCCCTGTATTGGAACAACTGAATCATATCGGCTTTGATTATCTATCATCACACTCTGAAATAAGGGACATCCCCAAGATCATTCCTATCCCTCCTAAAGTGGTACTCTGCCATCCACCCAACCTCCACAACACTCTGGTCCACGTGACAGTTGCATTCCTGTCAGAGCTGCTGACGGTAGTGGTCGTGTGTGCATGAGGTGTGCTTTTTGTGCTTTTGTGTGTGTGTTTTCTTTTCTGAGGAAGGCTTTGGCCAAAAGCTATGATGGGTAACAGTCTTTCCATTGTACCTGCATGCAACTCAACATGTCATCTTCACAGTGATTAGCAATCTATCCTTTTCCTAATATTGTTGATATTCCAACCTGGAATTTCCATTGTTTTGTATCTGTAATCTGCAAGCTATCTTACAGTGCATAGTGAGCATACTTTGTGTAATACTTTTGAGTATTCCCTTTCTCTTCCAACCAAAACTGATGCACAGGGGGGGACAACTGTTTGCACACTTCCGCATGAACTTAAATTCCTATAACTTTACTGCTGTGAGATATATGTAGTAGGATAGGACATACTGTTCAACTCCTCTTGGCATGTACACATAATTCTAGCAGTAGACCACACTGTGATGTACAATGCCTCTTTTGTATCTCCATGATATGTTGAAGTTAGTTAATAGACTCAAGGTTAAATACACTGCTCTTCTTTAGATTTTATCTATTTCCTCTACTAATTACACTGGCCACCAAAATTTGGGTAATTGATTTATTTTAAATTGCAGCTGATTCTAATGCTTTCTCATGTTTAATGTACAGTTATTGATGACATTCAGAAAATACCTCTGTCTATATTGTGCTGACTGACTTTTAATTACTGTACCTAAAAAGGAAAAGTAAGTCTCAAAATTTTCCCTGACTTCACAGGCCCTTGTATTTCCCTTGGTACATCTCCTCAAAGTTTATTGTGATAATGCTCTCCTGTGAATGAGTACAGCTGATCTCTGTGTAACATCTAGTAACAATAAGAAAAACATTTGCAAAACTCAGGGTAAACAAGTTTTGCTTCTAGTAATGCTGAAAATTTTATGCAAACATATTTAATAAAATTAATATATTTTGACACAGTGTTTGCAAATTGTTTCATTAATCTCAGCTTGGTGTAAAATGGATGCAGGAGTGCTTACTTTGGGCCAACCAAACTATAGTGAAGTGTATTTTTACTTTGAGCGCTGATGACCTCGATGTTGAGCGCCCATAAACCACTCCCCCCCCCCCCCCTATTTTTACTTTGAGGTTCAGAGATCTATCTGGAAGACCTTCATTTTCAACCTATTGTCTGCCTCAGTCGGCCAACCAAATTATAGTGAAGTGTATTTCTACTTTGAGGTTCAGAGATCTATCTGGAAGACATTCATTTTCAACCCATTGTCTGCCTCAGTCATGGCTGACATGTTCAAATAAAAAGTTGAAATATTTTATGTAACCTCACTGTTACCCAAGAAGCATGGTAATAACTTTAAAATCATGTCATATGACCTGTCTATGAACACTATATTTTATTATTGTTAGAACAAAAATTGGGTTTTTATAGTATTCCTTCAGCTTTATTGATTACCCTACAGGTACTGATGCATACTTGTTGCTATTATGGAGAAGCACTGTTCTCAGTTTCCATGTAACTCACATTATGTTCCTACAAACCATGGAGCTTACCATAGTAGGGTGGCTTGTATGTCTCAACAGTACAGATAGCTATGTTGTAAGTCAAACTGTATCAGAGGGGTATCTGCAGAGAGACCAGACTAACTTATGGTTCCTGAAGAAGGCAGCAGTCTTTTCAATAGTAGCAGAGGCAGCAGTCTCGATGACTGATTTCATATTATAACATTAGTCAACATGGCCTTGCTGTACTGCAACTGTGAATGGCTGAAAATAAGGGGTTATATTTTTAGATGACATACAGATCTTCTCAATGGTCAACAACGATGATATCCTGGTAGGCTATTGGGTAAATATTTCAGACATAGAATAGCCCCCCTTCAGATGTCAAGTCGGAAACATGGCAGTGATGGCAGGTGGTACAAGTAAGTCAGTGATAGACAAAAGGGAGGGGAGTAGCCCCCTTGGGTCTCTGGTCCTGGCGGAGAGAGAGAGAGGGGGGGGGGGGGGGGCCTCCAGATTTTGAGGATCTCAATATATCACTTTTAATCAAATCCCAAACAATGCCAAAATATGTACAGTAATCTTCAGCAGCTTGAACTAGCGTGCATATTGAGCCGAGCTGGTAGTTATGTGTGTATGAGGTGTGCTTGCTTGTGTGAATGAATGGTATATATTTTTCTTTCTTTTTCTGACCAAGGCTGTGGCCAAAATCTTATGTATAAGTGTCCTTTAATTGTGCCTGTCTGCAACTTAATGTGTCATCTTTATATTGTAAGTAGTGACCTATCTTTTCCTATATTGTTGATATTTGACCTTATAGTTTCCATTGTTTGAAAACACAAACACATTCACACAAGCACGTACACCTCATGCACTCATGAATGGCACTCTGGATTGGGGTGGGGAAATTGGAGAGATAGCAGCGTATGGGTGGGAGAAGGGAAGAGTGCTGTCTGGAGGAACGTGCAGGGTCTAGAGACTTCCAGATGCAGCATCAGCAGGTGGGGCATGGGGGGAAAAATAGGGAGTGGAAAGCAGAGGAGCAGAAAAGCAGAGGTGCAGGGAAGGGGAAGGACAGTCAGGTATAATGGCAGAGGGCAGCACAAAAAGGGGGTGAGGGAATGTGAAAAGGGAGGTGGTGATAAGATGAGGAGTTGGAAACTGTTGGGTGGGAGGTGTGGGGACAATAGGTTACTATAGGTTGAGGCAAGGATGATTGTGGGAGCTGAAAATGTGTTGCAAGGATAACTTCCATCTGTGCAGTTTCGAAAAGCTGGTAACGGAGGGGAGGATCCAGATGGCCCAGGGTGTGAAGCAGCCATCGAAATCCAGAATGTGATGTTCAACTGAATGTTGTGCCAAAGAGTGGTCTACTTTACTCTTGGCCACAGTTTGGCCACAGTTTGGCACAGTTTGGACAGCTCACTGGTAGTCATACAAATATAAAAAGCTGTGCAATGGTTGCAGCAGAGCTGTGGGCAATGAGTATGAAAACAGAAATGCAGTGAGCAGCAGTGAACAGCATAATAAGCAAATTGTCATAGCCAAGATTATTATGCCATAGGTAAATCATGTGACAGACTGTAGTTCACTGGTTGAATACTAGGAAGGGCAATCAGTCTACAAAGGAGATTGCATACAAAAGACTTGTGTGATTCATCCTAGAATATTGCTGAAGTGTGTGGGACCGATATCAGATAGGACCAATACGGGATATTGAATGTATACAAAGGAGGGCAGCATGAATTATCACAGGTTGGTCTGACCCATAGAAGAGTGGCATGGAGGTGCTGAAAGAACTGAACTGTCAGATGCTTGAACATAGACACAAGCTATCTATTGGAAACCCCCTTAGAAAGTGTTTAGAACTGGCATTAAGTGATGAATCTAGGAAATACACACTAAAACCCCTTATATATTGCTTCCATAGGAATTTTGATAGACACAAAGCCCATGCCTACTACAGTAGTACAAGTTTATATGCCAACTAGCTCTGCAGATGATGAAGAAATTGATGAAATGTATGGCGAGATAAAAGAAATTATTCAGGTAGTGAAGGGAGACGAAAATTTAATAGTCATGGGTGACTGGAATTCGTCAGTAGGAAAAGGGAGAGAAGGAAACATAGTAGGTGAATACGGATTGGGGGGAAGAAATGAAAGAGGAAGCCGCCTTGTAGAATTTTGCACAGAGCATAATTTAATCATAGCTAACACTTGGTTCAAGAATCATAAAAGAAGGTTGTATACCTGGAAGAATCCTGGAGATACTAAAAGGTATCAGATAGATTATATAATGGTAAGACAGAGATTTAGGAACCAGGTTTTAAATTGTAAGACATTTCCAGGGGCGGATGTGGATTCTGACCACAATCTATTGGTTATGAACTGCAGATTGAAACTGAAGAAACTGCAAAAAGGTGGGAATTTAAGGAGATGGGACCAGGATAAACTGAAAGAACCAGAGGTTGTAGAGAGTTTCAGGGAGAGCATAAGGGAACAATTGACAGGAATGGGGGAAAGAAATACAGTAGAAGAAGAATGGGTAGCTCTGAGGGATAAAGTAGTGAAGGCTGCAGAGGATCAAGTAGGTAAAAAGACGAGGGCTAATAGAAACCCTTGGGTAACAGAAGAAATATTGAATTTAATTGATGAGAGGAGAAAATATAAAAATGCAGTAAATGAAGCAGGCAAAAAGGAATACAAACGTCTCAAAAATGAGATCGACAGGAAGTGCAAAATGGCTAAGCAGGGATGGCTAGAGGACAAATGTAAGGATGTAGAGGCTTGTCTCACTAGGGGTAAGATAGATACTGCCTACAGGAAAATTAAAGAGACCTTTGGAGAGAAGAGAACCACTTGTATGAATATCAAGAGCTCAGATGGCAACCCAGTTCTAAGCAAAGAAGGGAAGGCAGAAAGGTGGAAGGAGTATATAGAGGGTTTATACAAGGGCGATGTACTTGAGGACAATATTATGGAAATGGAAGAGGATGTAGATGAAGATGAAATGGGAGATAAGATACTGCGTGAAGAGTTTGACAGAGCACTGAAAGACCTGAGTCGAAACAAGGCCCCGGGAGTAGACAACATTCCATTAGAACTACTGATGGCCTTGGGAGAGCCAGTCCTGACAAAACTCTACCATCTGGTGAGCAAGATGTATGAGACAGGCGAAATACCCTCAGACTTCAAGAAGAATATAATAATTCCAATCCCAAAGAAAGCAGGTGTTGACAGATGTGAAAATTACCGAATTATCAGTTTAATAAGTCACAGCTGCAAAATACTAACGCGAATTCTTTACAGGCGAATGGAAAAACTGGTAGAAGCGGACCTCGGGGAAGATCAGTTTGGATTCCGTAGAAATGTTGGAACACGTGAGGCAATACTAACCTTACGACTTATCTTAGAAGAAAGATTAAGAAAAGGCAAACCTACGTTTCTAGCATTTGTAGACTTAGAGAAAGCTTTTGACAACGTTAACTGGAATACTCTCTTTCAAATTCTGAAGGTGGCAGGGGTAAAATACAAGGAGCGAAAGGCTATTAACAATTTGTACAGAAACCAGATGGCAGTTATAAGAGTCGAGGGCCATGAAAGGGAAGCAGTGGTTGGGAAAGGAGTGAGACAGGGTTGTAGCCTCTCCCCGATGTTATTCAATCTGTATATTGAGCAAGCAGTAAAGGAAACAAAAGAAAAATTCGGAGTAGGTATTAAAATTCATGGAGAAGAAATAAAAACTTTGAGGTTCGCCGATGACATTGTAATTCTGTCAGAGACAGCAAATGACTTGGAAGAGCAGTTGAACGGAATGGACAGTGTCTTGAAAGGAGGATATAAGATGAACATCAACAAAAGCAAAACGAGGATAATGGAATGTAGTCAAATTAAATCGGGTGATGCTGAGGGGATTAGATTAGGAAATGAGACACTTAAAGTAGTAAAGGAGTTTTGCTATTTAGGGAGTAAAATAACTGATGATGGTCGAAGTAGAGAGGATATAAAATGTAGACTGGCAATGGCAAGGAAATCGTTTCTGAAGAAGAGAAATTTGTTAACATCGAGTATAGATTTAAGTGTCAGGAAGTCGTTTCTGAAAGTATTTGTATGGAGTGTAGCCATGTATGGAAGTGAAACATGGACGATAACCAGTTTGGACAAGAAGAGAATAGAAGCTTTCGAAATGTGGTGCTACAGAAGAATGCAGAAGATAAGGTGGGTAGATCACGTAACTAATGAGGAGGTATTGAATAGGATTGGGGAGAAGAGAAGTTTGTGGCACAACTTGACTAGAAGAAGGGATCGGTTGATAGGACATGTTTTGAGGCATCAAGGGATCACAAATTTAGCATTGGAGGGCAGTGTGGAGGGTAAAAATCGTAGAGGGAGACCAAGAGATCAATACACTAAGCAGATTCAGAAGGATGTAGGTTGCGGTAGGTACTGGGAGATGAAGAAGCTTGCGCAGGATAGAGTAGCATGGAGAGCTGCATCAAACCAGTCTCAGGACTGAAGACCACAACAACAACAACAGGAATTTTGAAGACAATACTAAACATATTACAGCTTCCACAGAGATGTTTCCCAATAATTTTTCCTGTACTCCATACATGAATAGAGCAGGAAATAGCCCTAAAAACCTATATGATGGCAAGTACCCTCTGCCATGCTCTTCACAGTAGTTTGAAATGGTATACATGTAGATGTAGATACAAAGCCAACTCCCAACACAGAAGTACATCTACATATGCCTACCATCAGTGTGGACAACAAAGACACTGAAGAAATACCTGATGAGATAACAGAAATTATTCAGATTGTTAAGGAATGCAGACAGTTGTGATGGGAGACTTGAAATAAATAGTGGGAAAAGGAAGAGAAGGAAAACTGGTGAGAGAAAATGGACTGGAGAACAGGAATGAAAAGTAAGTCACTTAGTAGAATTTTAGAGAGAGCACAACTCAATCATTGCTTGTTACTTTGTTTCATAACTATGAGGGAATGCTGTATGCCTGAAAGAGACCTGGAGACATTGGAAGGTTTGAGATGTATTATATTATGGTGAAATGGAGACTTAGAAACCACATTTTAAATGTCAAAAATTTCCATAAGCAGATGTTGACTCTGACCACAATTCATTGGTTATTATCTATAGATTAAAATGCAAGAATTTGTAGAAATGTAAGAAATTAAGGGGATGAGACCTGTTTAAGGAGAAAGAAATAAAGACTGTTGAGAGTTTCAGTCTGACTGAAACAGGAGAAAGGAATATGCCAGAAGGTGAATGGGTAGATGGTACAGTAAATCAGCCAAGAAGATGATGAGTATGTCACTCGTCGAAACGTCGCTGTTTGAAGACACCGCCACCCGGCTGGAAGCCCGAGAACTCTTCGCCAGCTGTATACGCCGGGAAAGCATACACTCAGATTAGGATATGATTTACTACAAGTACAAGTGTTGACATTTGGGCAGCATAATAACTAATGAAGGCTGATGTAGAGGGAACATAAAATGCAAAGTAGGAAAAGCAAGAAAACTTATTCCAAAAAAGGTAAATTTCTTAAGACTGAATATAAATTTAAGTGATAGAAACTGTTTTGTGAATGTGTTTGAATGTGTTTGATGGAGTGCTGCTTTTTTCCAAAGTAAAACATGTACAGTAAGCAGTCCAGATAAAAGGGAATAAATGACTTTGAAATACAGTGCTATTAAAGAATGATGAACATTAGATTGGTAGATCAGCTAATGAAGAGGTACTGAATCAAATTGGAGAAAAAGAACATTATCGTGCAGGTTGACTAAAAGAAAGGGTTAATTTCTGGGACACAAACTGAGACATCAAGGAGTCCTCAGTTTGGTACTGGAGAGAGACAGAGAGGGTTGGGGGGAGAGGGTTAAAGTAGTAGAGCAAGGCCAGCGCTTGACCATAGTATACAGATTCAAATGAATGTATGTTGCGGTAGTTATGCAGAGATTAATAGGCTTGCACAAGGTAGGTTAGTCTGGAGAGTTTTGTCAAATCAGTTTTTGGACTGAAGACAACAACAACAACATGTTATGATGTATGTTAAATACCTCTGACAATTCCGAATTGTTGTTACAGTTCAGTGGAAGAGATTCTGTGGAAATATATAGGATGAACTCTTTTTTTTTCCCTTCTGCAGCATGGAAAAGATGTTCCGGAGGCCAATACTTCATTTTTTTTGTAATCTGGGGCCAAACAGTTCTGATGAATCTGTATGAAGGACAAAATCTCTCACTACAGGAGTTGATTCAGATGGTGTAAAAGACTTCATCAGGCTCTGAGCCACTGTTTTCAGAAATTCCAAGAGAATCTAGTGTCTCCAAGGGTGAAGGTATATGTGTAAATGATTGAAGAGATACAAGGAGAATGGCTGATGGCAAATTTGAAAAAAAAATTGCCTCCTTCTTTTCAATGCTTCTTTTTGAGGTTGAAACCACACACCTTTCTTAAAGTAAAAGTAAATTGTGGTTATGAGATTCTCTCTTAACCACTGATTTCCCAAAGCAGAATGATGCTCTTATAACAATATCACTGTCAGAACTCATGCACTGAAATGGAACTTTTTGGTGTCTTGCAAAGATTTTTGTCAACAAACTTTTAAGTACTCATGTTCCTCATGCTCTAACTCATTGTAATGGTTACAACTAGCATAATCTTCAGCAATGTCAGTAATATTTCTTGATTATGAAGCTATCACAAATGTAACAAAAAAGACAAGTGAATTAAAGGAATCTCGTGAAGTCATACTTGCATACACAAACAAATAACCAATGCTTGTTTTGTGACAGTACACACTGGTATGCTGTACCAGTACCTCTGATGAAAAAAAATCTGAACCACAGATTTTCAGATGTCATACGATAGAACTTTTGCTGTGGTTGAAGTGGTGTAAAACAAATGTTGTAGTCATGCATTTAAAATGCTCAGAAAAGCATTAAAATAAACTATTAAGAAGTCTAAATTTCAAAAACACCCCCTGGGAGGTCATAGTACTGGAACACCATTTATTACAAATCAAGGACATGTGGACACCTGCCATGACTTAACCAAAATGCAAAATACCAAAAGTTCTTTTCTTGAATAAATCATTACAAGTGACAAGACTTGGTATTATCAGTAAGAACCTACCTCAAATGACAAAGTGCTGAAATTCACATGAAGGGTCAACACTCTTACAATGTAATTGACATTCAAGCCAGTGCCATTCACAGCACCCCAAAGAAGGAGTCTCTGACTCTTTCACATGGTTATCTGAACCTTATGTGTGTTGTACTCAAGTGGAGGGAGACTATGGAGGACAGCTGAAGCTTTAAAGCACCATCCTCATGTTTATCTATTTTTTTATTAATCCAATCTCAAAACTTTTTGGACTAAAGGGGTAGATTTAACAAGAAATTATGAGAAGTGACCTACTCACATTGATAAGTATGGCAATTACCTCTACATTAATTTCTGTGTGTATAAAAAAACTCCTCCGAAACAGGCAATGAAGGCCCAGTGATACTGACCAACCACTGTGTCATACTCAGCTCATAGGCGTCACTGGATACAGATACGGAAGGGCGTGTGGTCAGCACACTGCTCTCCCAGCTGTATGTCAGTTTCCAAGACCAGAAATTTCTATATGTATATCCGTAAAAAAAACAGTGCTCTGTCCTCTATGCTATTCATCTACTATTTTTATCTAGTTTTTCAAACAATCATTTATATAAATTTATACAGACCACTATCAGTTTTATGTATTATAAAGAAGTCAACATCTATCAAACATAAATATTAGAGTTACATGGAATTCAGATTTGCGAGTCCAAATATTCTTATAAATTGTAGGAGGAGTGGGTAGTGAAATATTCCTTTACCATTTTTTTTAATGTTTGGAGATTTTCAATTTATTGCCTGAGGTCAATGGCAACATGTTATAATCTTTTCACCAGAGTATAAAACTCCATCCTCAACCTTAGAAAGGGATTAATAGTCTGTATGGAAATTGTTATTGTGATTTGCAGAGTTCACCTTAAATTCAGTCTTGTTATTAGTCACAAATATCATCAGGGAGGAAATGTTTGAAATGTTTGGCAGCTAAGCATAAGAATCCCTGGTTTCCTGAAGAGGCTTCTGCAAGATGCATGGCTAACAACTTCACATAATATCCCTAATGCAAGCTTCTGTAGAATAAATCCATTATTTTCTTATTGGCCCAGTAGATTATGCCATAGGACCATATTGGATGAAAGTATGCAAAGTGTGATGGAAATCTTGCCTGTGAGTCAACACAATGAGAAAGATTCTAAGTGTGAAGCAGGTGGAATTGAGGTGATTGCTTATTCACATACTACTGCTAACTCAGTTGTTTATTCTTCTGGATGCCCAGGAACTTCACACATGGAGCCTCATTCAATGTATGTCCCTTGATCTCTTCTTCTGGTAGCTGAATGTCACTTTGGTTGGTTCAGAGTTGCATAATATGAGGTTCTGTAGGAATATGTGTTAAGCTGTTGACTGTGAACTAGTCTTAAGCCTGTTCCATCATTCCCCTGGCTGTGTCTGGTAAGAGATGAGAGAGAGAGAGAGAGAGAGAGAGAGAGATAGAGAGAGAGAGAGAGTAGCAAACTGTGACCCTCAACCCCCTCCCCCCTTCCCGCCTTCAAAAGGCCCGGATAACTGTGTGATGACAAAAATCATACAAATGCAAACACACAATGGAAATACAAGTTTTGTATTCATATAACATTAAACAGTGAGATGGTATTTTGGCCACCACAGATGCTTTCTGATGACCTTCACACCATGCTGTTTAGAGCCTACCTTTTGCCAAAAACACTGCACAGCAATGGATGTAGATGCTCTAAATGTAGAACAAGACTGCTTTTGTCAACACTATGACTTCCCATTTCCCTCCTAAAGCAGGTCAATATCCTTTCCTGAAACTCGGATTAAAGAGTGAAGAATGTAAATACTGCTGCTTGTCTTCATAATCCACAGTTGCTCAAGATGTCAATAGAAAGGTTTATAAGCATTCTGTTGCATTATAATTGGCATTAGTATTTTACTCATACTTTAGTGTTTTCCTGGAACTATATTTCAGTAAGACAGTGACAATACTGACAATATCCATGTCATCTTCATAATTCGAATTTTAACTGGAAAAAAATTTGAGCTACCATTTTGCACAATTTGCTCTGACTGACATAAATAGGGTTATGTTTGTATGGTAACTTGCCAGTCAGTGTCTCTTGTTGATGCGTACCAATCAAATGTTGATTTGTATCAAAGCAGCCTACTAAGCTATATCGTGAAAGCACATCAACTGGCTCTATTCTTCTATGCTCTCATTGGCCACATTGTAGCTTGAAAAAAACTTAAGTTCATACTGTGATTTATCTGTAGTGACCTGAATCTTTAAACATTAGCAGTCACCAATTTCATTTGTCTGCTGTTTATACATTTATAATGTTACACCAATTATTTTGTTCAAAAGTGTGTTAATTGTTCTTATTTTAATACTCACTTTTACACTATTACTATATGGTTTATTTCCATACTTACGCTTTCTCCAGCTAACAGACAGTCACAAAGAGGGTTCTTCATGTTTTCAGCAAGGAAAATTTGCAGAAGCTACTTTACATATTGATACAAGCATAGGTGCATAGTAACAGCTTCATGTATGAGCATCGATATGAAAAATAGTAAAATTACTGAGCACTATTTCACTGTCACACTTCCAGTAAGCAGTCCTGTTAGTAGGGTATCATACCAGTACTCACCCAGATAACAATCTTATATCAAGGTCATTTCCTGAAGTGATTGGGTTTGTCATCCTCAAGGCCATGGAAAAACCACCTCCCCCCCCCCCCCCCCCCCCCACCCCCCTATGGGATTCAGAATAGGACAATGAGACTGGGAAAATGTATTTAGAGATTCCAAAAATTTTTGCAGGTCAACCTCACCATGAGTCCATATAGCAAAGATGTTATCAGTGTATCTATACCAGACTAGGCACTGAAGGCTTATGGATCCCAGGAAAGCCCCTTCCAAGTGACTCATAAAAAGATGGCCATAGGCTGGAACCATCCTGGTACCCATGGCCGTGCCCTTGATCTGTTTATATGTTGGCTGATTATTTGATTATTTTGTTTATTTTTGTTGCTGCATATGGGTAAGTATTTGTCCATCATTCATTAACAACAACAATAATAATAATAATTTATTAATATATTCATTTATACTTATAATTTTTCCAACAGTCCAACAGACCCCTAATGCAGCACAAGTTGAAATGGTGGACCAGGACATGTAGTGTTTGAGTTTCTGTTGTCTGTGACACATCAGCAGCAGCCGACAGTGGATCTACCAGCTTTATTAAGTCTACTGTTTGAGTATTATGCGTCACCACAACAGCAGCAGATACTTGAATTATGCGATCAGGAAATGCAATCAGCAGTTGCGCCCCATGAGCAACAACACAATGACAGGTTCTCTGATAGACAGCTACTGTTCACAGATTTTGAATTCCCATAATCACAATCATCAGCACCATGTATCAGACCATTATCAAAGTGATCTTATTATCTATAATGCAAAATCTATGTGTGAATAATAGTAAATGTTTGGCTGTATGTTTGTCCTCAGACCATGAGTTCAACATTATGGTAATGCCTGAAGATCCTCAGTGTAGTGGTATGATGTAACACTTTTGCACTGCAAATGACATGTATTATGTCAGAATTTTGCAGGTAATCTACGATGTTCAATAGTCATAAGTCACATGTGTTACAAGATTATGACACAGTATCTGCTGAGAGGCACCCAAGAACAGTTGAAATATATAACAATGGGAATGCCGAGGAGTGCACTCACTTTCAGGAACCAAAATTCAGAGATATGAGTACACTAACTCAACCATCCAGTGTGCTGTGATTGAACATTGTGAGTGGTGCAAGTCTTTATATAGATATTTATGAAATGTGTGGTGCGCGCTTACAGAGCTTACCCACAAGAACACAATTTTACAAAGAATTTTGATGAGTGTTGTGCTTTTTTAAGCAAATTGTACAATACATCAATGTCACTATCTGACGTTGTTTAGGAATTATGTGCATATTTGTGTGTGTGTGTGTGTGTGTGTGTGTGTGTGTGTGTGTGTGTGTGTGTGTTTTTGCCAGGACATGGATGTTAATTGTTGGCATATGAACAAACTGTTTATTAAGTGTTACTGATGGACAAAGTGTTCAGAGCACTACAAATGGACAGGGGTACAGCTGCGACATTGCTCAACTCACAAACGTATGTGGAAGTGTGATCTCTGGTATTGTCTCCATCACTTGATGTTTGGTGAGCTACAGTAAGCAGTATATCCCAATATTGTGACAATTTATGGCTCCCACTGTGTGTACATCTGTGGTTCATTCCTTGATTTTTATGGTAGTGGATGATGCTGGTGCTGACAATTTGTTTGGTCTGGTGCTTTCAGTGCTTTTGGTTTATCCATTGTGGATGAGGAGCATCTCATTTCTGATCAGGTCCCTTACCAGCATAATTGATTGTCCATTCATAAAGTATAATGCAGGTGTTTACATACAGCTGTTAAAACTTTTAAAATATAAAACTGAATGAAAAGTATAATAATCTGCAATAGCTGTATTTATTGAAATCAACTAGAAATTTACATGATTAGTTTCACAGCTTCTAAGTTACATCTTCTGGTGTACGTAGTACTATGCATTGAGGTATAGGCAGCTATTACAGAATGCTGCAGAGTAACAGTTGGCATACTTAGGCAAAGCTCTCAGCCTCCTTCTATTGGTAAAACTGTTACACTGATGAAGGACCAGTCTGTGTTGAAATCATGGTGAACTGTCCTCACTTGACCAATTAAAATATGTTCCTGTGGGCATACGTCAAGCAATGGACAATGCCCATCATAAACGTTATCTGGTAAGATATTGGGTCCTGCAGCTGACACTTATGTGTGTTTGTCACCAACATAGTAGTAATAGTAGTGGTTGACTATACATGCTATAAGGTGTCCAGCGTGCTGACATGGCATATGTAGTGTTTAATGGTGTTGTTCTCTCTCTCCATGGCTCAAAACACAGCATCCATGGGAATGCATCCATGCTGATTTAGTGGGACCCTTCCCAAATTATTACTAGTTATTGGGTATTGATGCTGTCTTGAAATTCCCTATACATTATCTGCTGTCTTTCCATGTCAGCCACAGCTGCAGTTCAGGTCGTCTCAAAATTTTTTTCTGTTGAAGGATTGCCTTATACAAGTGTGACCGATAATGGTCCACAGATGGTGTCTCAGATCTTTCATGATTTTTACACCTATCAAGGCATTCACGAAGTAACTGCTCCTTCACTTTCACACCCAGTGTAACAGTGATATGAAATGGTTTGTTTGCATGTTTGAGTCTCAGATGAAGAAGTACTTTACAAACTCTTTCATGGATGACACCTTGACACACTTCCTGAGTTCCTACAGGTTTACATTGATGGGGGATTGGGGTCCAGCTGAGACACTCCATGGTCACCAGCCACATATCCTCCTGCACCAACATCCATTGGCACTTTTCTCATCATGGTTCATTTCCATCTCAGTGTTCTAGGCTCAAGTGTTTGGCTGTGAACTGAAAGGGGTTCTGGCCATGGTCCACAGCTGCTGCAGCCACTGCCTCTGTATGGTGCACACGAATGAGCGTCTCGTGGTGCGCCATTATGAACAGCTGTGTCCTTGCACCACTGTGAGGGCCAAGGGTCCGCTGCTGCCAACTTCACCTCCTCCCTCAGCACCTCCCCCAGTCTCGCACTGTACGGCCCATCACCACCAGTGTCCCTGACACCTCTACTCAAATGATCAGCGCTTTCACCATCAGCAAAATTCCACCACTTCTAGGATCCAGATGTAAAGATGTTACCAGTGTTCTTATTACCAGTCCTCACATATGATGCTTCAAGGGGCATGGCTACCATGTATGTCTGTGGTTGTGCCACTTCCACTGCTACTCATCAGTTCCAGATGACAATCTCCTTCCTGTGCCATCATCATCAACTGCAGTGCCTAGTACAGAGGCCGTGGATGTGTCCTCAGTCACCTCAGTGCCTGCATCTCCTCAAGGGGAAGGGGTGCAATAACACTCTACATCATACACGGATACATGCTATGTTAACAGGCCACAAGCAAGCTATGCTCAGATAGTTTGCCAATGGCAACTGTGTGGACTGGCCACCAGAGGCCACCTGCAGTGGGTCACAAGACTAGTGTCCATGGCATGACATCTGCTGCACCATCTACCAGAGCCCGTCTCTATGTGAAGACGTCTGGTGCAGCTGGCACTCCCTCTCAGAATTTATTCTACTGCTTATTCTGCTGTTTGTTGGTTACTTAAATGTGGATAAATAAATTCTGTTCTTAGTGGTTGCACTATTGGTTGTGTCTAGCATTACAATATTTATGTATAATACATATCATCTTATGTGTGTTAACTATCTCATCTTAAATTATTAGCATGTATACCGGTAATTAAATCTATAGGCCAACAGAGCATCATTTACAACCATTATACTCAGTTATGACTGTCTGGAAAGTGTGCATATACACCAATCAACTTCTGTGTGCCCTTATTACTGCAGAACTACAGTAGCACTACATATATATTTATATAGGTACTGGAAAGGAGCTAATCCTCCAACTGTGCCACTATGTAGAAAGATCGGATTTGTTGCACTGTGCTAATTGTTAAATATTAGAACCATAGGATGCTGTGATGGCTTACTGGACACCAGCTATGACTCTATATGAAAAGAACAGAGGTGTTCGGCAGGTGTGAACACTGCACACTAGTATTTTCACGGAGCAGTGACAACATTGGCAGTGGCATGTTGAAATTAGGCACTGTGTTACTGATCTACAGAGCTGTGCACCCGACTTAAAACATATTTGTTGTAGTGTACTAATTGTTTAGTCTCGCTTTAACATGCGTCTTTGGAGTGCAGTGGGGAAAACATAGGTCGCAATAATGTAAAGAGCGTTGGGAGGTGTTCATAGCTTCGGGTGCTTACAGAAAATACCTTTGTTTTTTAACATGCACTACGATGTTAGTGATTAGTAATGCAAGACAAGTTCCTCATAGACTTGGTATGTATTTGTTAAAGTGTACCAATTTTTCAATCAATCAAAAAATGTGAGGAAATATGGAATTTCTTAACAACGTCAGGCAGTGACGATGCACCATACATATCGGTTAAATATGCACAACACCTATCGAAATTCTTTGTAAAAACGTCCTCTGAAGTGTTTTGATGGGTAGGCTCCATAAGCACATACCACACATTCCTAAATACTCATATACATACTCGCGCCACTGAAGACATTCATTCACAGTCCACTGAATGGTCAAGATAGAGCACATCATGTCTCTGAATGATGATTTCTGAAAGCGAGTGCACTTCTTGGAATTCCCATTCTCATAAATTCCTAGCACTTATTGTGTGACAATCTAGTGGCGTTTGACTGTTGAACATCACAGATATATCTGAAAAATTCTGTCATAATACATGCCACTTGTAGTCTGAAAGCATTACATCACATTGAGGATTTCCGATCATTACAATTATGTGGAACTCACGACCTGAGGACAAAGCTACAACCAGACATTTATCATCACACGGCTAGATTGTACGTTATACAGATTATTCTCTTAACAGCGATCTGATGAGTGGTGGTGATGATCGTGATAAAGGTAACTTGTGTGTTCACTTATTACTGCAGAACTACAGTAGCAGTACATAGTGTTTATATACTTGAAAGGAGCTAATCCTTCAACAGTGCCACTATTTAGAAAGATCGAATTTGATGCATTGTGCTAATTGTTAAATATTAGAACTGTAGGATGCTGAGATGAATCTGTACATCAGATAACCCATCGCCATGTTTCTGCTCCTGGGATACATACGCTGACTGCATTTCCAGATCACATAATTCAGGTGTCTGCTGCAGCTGTGTTGGCGCATGATACTCAAATGGCAGATCCGATAAATCTGGCAGGTCGACTGTGGGTTGCTGCTGTGGTGGTGCAGTCGCCAGAAGCTCGAACACCTGCATCTCCTCCCCCAACATTTCAGCTAGTGCTGCATCAGGGGTCTATTACACTGTTGTAAAAATTGCAAGTATAAATGAATATTACTAAATGAATGTTATTATTATTACTATTATTATTGCTCTTATTGGCTGAGTAGAAAAATACACACTTTCAAATGCATCAACGTCAATAAACTTTACAACCAAGTAATCAACCTACATACCAAACAGGTCAGTGCTAATTTTTCAATCCCATTTTTATGTGCGTCTTTGGTTAACATTTTCGGAAAGTGGGAGAAAATTAGTCAAAAAATGTAACAAATTATAGACTGCAATGGGAGACGACCATATGTTGTGAGTACTTACAGAAAATGCAATTTTGTGTAAGACATTATGACGTCATTGATTAATAGCGGGGCCAACGAGATATACGGGCTCTGCGACGAACTTGTGACGTCACATTAGTCGGCTTGTCCGCCACACTTCACGATCGCTCAGCTCCGTGCAGGGCCGACGGGAAATCAATATTTAATTGGAAAGGTACTCAATAAAGGCCAACGGCCTTGCCGCAGTGGTAACACCGGTTCCCGTCAGATCACCGAAGTAAGCGCTGTCGGGCTGGGATAGCACTTGGATGGGTGCCCATCCGGTTTGCCGAGCGCTGTTGGCAAGCGAGGTGCACTCGGCCCTTGTGAGGAAAACTGAGAAGCTACTTGATTGAGAAGTAGCGGCTCCGGTCTCGGAAACTGGCATACGACCGGGAGAGCGGTGTGCTGACCACTTGCCCCTCCATATCCGCATCCAGTGACGCCTATGGGCGGAGGATGACTCGGCGGCCGGACGGTGCCGTTGGGCCTTCATGGCCTGTTCGGGAGGAGTTAGTCACTAAAGGTCTTCATTTTGTCGTGTGTTATCGAAGACTTGCTCATATTTAAACACGCAGTTAAGAATTATTAAACTCGTCTGAAATAGTTACTTGGTTACCGCTGGAGACGTCTGCTGGCACTCGTAAGACCTGCAGTGTCACGTTTTTCTCGTGGGCCTCGTTAATAGTGGAAGGACAATATTTGTAGACTTGGTACAAAGCAATAGTTTTAATAATGCAGTGTGGTCATTTTTCAGCCTCGGTTTCTTTCTTTTTTTGTTTGAAATGTGCACCGTCTTGAAAAGTCACAGAAATCGGTGAAAAACGTAATGAATTGTAAACCACCGTGGGATGTGGTCATACATTTTGAGCGGGTACAGATAACACTATTGTTTTTACAACACACTATTAAGTCACACATTACTAAAACACGGACAAGTTACTTGTACGTTTACTATGCAGGAAAACGTTTAAATAATGCTCTGCGGATCTGAGACATTCATTTATTTTTATTTTTTGTTAAATCCAGTCTAATATAGCGTGTTAAAGATAAGCAGCGTACACTATTAAAAGTAGTGGACGACAAGTTGCAAAATACTCATGTGACCCATTCCTGGAATACTGTTCAATCGTGTGAGATCCATTCAAAACCAAACTTATACCCGTCATCCTCCTATGTTTGTTGGATGTATTTCAGTCGTTGTCTTCCGCTACAGTTTTTACCCTCTACAGATGCCTCTATTACCGTGGAAGTAAGTCTCAAATCAGGTCTGATCATCCTTTTCCTTCTGTGTTTGTCAGTGTCCTTGCAAATTTTGCCGGCCGCGGTGTCCGAGCGGTTCTAGGCGCTTCAGTGCGGAATCGCGCGACTGCTACGGTCGCAGGTTCGAATCCTGCCTCGGGCATGGATGTGTGTGATGTCCTTAGGTTAGTTAGGTTTAAGTAGTTCTAAGTTCTAGGGGACTGATGACCTCAGATGTTAAGTCCCATAGCGCTCAGAGCCATTTGAACCATTTTCTTTCCAAATTTATTTCCTCGCCGATTCTGTGGACTACCTTCTCATTGCATTGCTTATCAGTGAACAGTAAGTTTATACGAAAACAGGCAAAGCGAACAGCTTCAAGGCTCGACTAGCTTACGGGAGAGAATCTTGGAAATGCTGAAAAATCGGAACTTGACAGACGCTCAACGATGAACGTCAACTATTCCGCAAAAAACCTTCTTCTAGAATTTCAGTTATCAATGTTGTGAGTAATCTAGGAATTCAGTATAGCCCCTAGGGGTCGCGAGGGCAAGTTAGAGTAATTTCAGCGAGTGAAAAGGTATTTAAGCAGTCGTTCTTCACGCACTCCATACGCGAATGGAGCAAGAAGAAACGCTAATATACAGGGTGTCCCATTTATCTTGACCACCCTAAATAACTATTTGTTCAGATGCAAATTACAAAATGTTTCAAGCAAATGTTCTTTAGCCGTCAAGGGGACATCAACCAGCATGATTGCCTTCGTTGTAGCTTTGTGTTTTACAATGATATGAACAGCGGTATGACTTTTTTTAAGTGGCACCCTGTATTTTTTATTCGATAATTCATTTCCTCTCCTAAAGACCTATTCAAAAATGTATCACAGTGTACCATTCACTGAAACACAACATTATTAATTACAGAACACAACATCGACGTTGACGCTCCCAGCACTTCGTGCAGGAACTCGGGGTAATGGAACACATCCACATACTGATGTTGACAGAGGACATATGTAAACATAAGTAGAATGCACACCCGTCATTCCGTCAACAATCGTCAGTTGAAGAGTTGTGTGAGTAGAATGTACACCAGCGAAGAGAAGGTAGAAATGCTACTCATCTATGGGGAATGTAAGTCAGCAGAACAATATCAGCAATACTGTTTCCTTATGTACGGGTACATTTAGTACAGTACTTTAGCCATTTCTGCTGTGTAGAGCAGGCATACAGTAAAGACTGTCCTTCCTACAAACTGCATCGACATAATGTTTATTTTATTGTTGTTATTGAAAGTAGGCGAGATGCTACGCAGGCAGCGGAACTATACAGAGAGCGATATCCCGACATGAACCCACCTTCCCGACGGGTGTTTTCTCGTCTTGTTGCGACGCTTCAGGAAACTGGAAGTTTCAACCCACGACAACGCAATCGTCGTAGTACTCGCACACACGAAGCTGCCGAAGTTACTATTCTCGCTTCCTTTGCCATGAATCCACATGTGAGCACACGACAACTTGAACACGAGATTGGCATTCCTAAAACTAGTGTACATCGTATTCTTACACGTCGCCGGCTCCATTCTTACTGTTGTGACTTGGCAAGACAGCCAAGCCACTAGGAGGTGAAGCCGAAAGGCATGCGTTTAAGCTCACGCAGGCTGGCGTGAGGTCTGGAACAGTTAAAGGATTTGAGTCTAGCAAATAAAGTACGTAGCTGTTGGAATACTTAACTTTAATCCATAATTGGTGAACATCGGTCTGACGGTACATGCATCACAAGATTAATGTGATGCCTTGCTAGGTCGTAGCAAATGACGTAGCTGAAGGCTATGCTAACTATCGTCTCGGCAAATGAGAGCGTAATTTGTCAGTGAACCATCGCTAGCAAAGTCGGCTGTACAACTGGGGCGAGTGCTAGGAAATCTCTCTAGACCTGCCGTGTGGCGGCGCTCGGTCTGCAATCACTGATAGTGGCGACACGCGGGTCCGACGTATACTAGCGGACCGCGGCCGATTTAAAGGCTACCACCTAGCAAGTGTGGTGTCTGGCGGTGACACCACACTTACCATGTACACCAACATCAAGAATTGCATGGGAATAATTTTCACAATCGTGTACAGTTCTGTCAGTGGGCCCAGCAGCAAACCCTCGCCAACCCGAACTTCTCTCCAATGTTCTATTTACCGATGAATGTTTCTTCTCAAACAAAAGACAGGTAAATACAACGAATATTCATTATTGGTCCAGCGACAACCCACGATGCTTAGACATATGGAACATCAGCGTCAGTGGTGAGTTCACGTCTGGTGTGGGATGCTTGGTACTACAATTATTGGCCCTAATTTCATCAATGGTAGTCTAAACGGCACAGCGTATGCTAACTTCCTCAGACGAATTCTTCCTCCTATTCTGGATGAAGTGCCGCTAAGAACCAGAATGCTTATGTGGTATCAAGACGATGGATGTCCAGCACATAATGTCTTGCGTGCACGTCGTCTTCTGAACCGTAGGTATCCTGCCAGATGTATTGATCGAGGAGGAACAGTTAATAGCCTGCTAGGTCTCCTGATTTAAATCCTCTGGACTATTTTCTTTGGGGATCCATTAAAGACGTTGTCTATCGCGATATTCCAACAACTCTAGAGGACATGCGGGAGCGTATCGTGCTTGCTTGAAATTCTCTTCAGCAGGCAACACTGGAAGCAGTAAATAATTCTTTCATTCAACGACTGCATCAGTATATTGGTGTCCAGGGTCACCACTTTGAGTACCTTTGAATGTTCTACTCCTGGGCAATGGTACAGGAGAGTCAAAGTCAATTTTGTGTTATATTTTTACTTGGTTTTCATTTGTTTTCTGACAACTCCAGCAAGTGGACGAGTTTGTGATCCCGGGCTCAAAGTCAATGTTACGTTATGTAATTAATAACGTTGTGTTTCAGTGAATGGTACACAGTGATACATTTTTGAATAGGTCTTTAGGAGAGGAAATTAATTATCCAATAAAAAAATACAGAGTGCCATTTAAAAAAGTCATACCGTTGTTCGTATCTTTGAAAAAAACAAAAACACAAAGCTACAATGAAGGTAATCAAGCTGATTGATGTCCCCTTGACGGGTAAAGAACATTTGCTTGAAACATTTTGTAATTTGCATCTGGACAAAGAGTTATTTAGGATGGTCAAGATAAATGGGACACACTGTATAGGACAATGGAAAGTACCCAATGCCATGCAGTTTACAGTGGTTTACGTAGTATAGATGTCGATATAGGTGCACATGGTATACAAAGAGGAGAAAAAAATCCTGATAACAAGCTCAGAGCAAGTAGAGGACATGGAATGGGGCAAATTTTTCCAAAAAACCGTATCCAGGAATCGCACAGTTGTGCAGCTACAGCGATAGACCAACACCCAGTCAGAGACGAGTTTGCATCGAAATAAACTTTCAACGGTTAATGCCTGTTATGCTTAAGAGCTCAGTTACCAATTAAATTAACTGAAGCTAATGGTTTCAGCTGAACAGGCAGAGCTAGTTAAGTTTCTGTGCTAGGAAAACTTCAAATTCCTAAGCTTACTTGGTTATGTTAGATGTGAATTTTCTGTGATGTTTACTGGGGATGGTTTGGCTGTTCAAGTACTGTAATATCATTAATTTGTTGAGAGATATACAGGGTACTGAACAAAAAAACTATTCCACATTTTGAGAGGTGGTACGAGTGGCGTTAAAAAAGTAAAGCAAGACTCTTTTTTCTCGGCCATTTTCGGTTCTAAATAAGGTATTTGTTGTGGGACTTCGTGGAATACTCCTACTTAAGCCTCAACAGTTTCATGAAATTATGACAGGTTGCAGCGCTAACCATCGCTTTCAAAATGCCGTCCGTAACGCGTTGAGTTTCAGAATGTCTATGGAGAGCAGGCAGTGAGCAAAAGCACAGTGAGTCGTTGGGCGAGGCATCCCTCGTCATCGCGAGGTCGCACAAACTTCTCCGATTTCCTGCGCACACGGCTGAGACTCCTGCAGTGTTGGAACGTGCAGACACTCTTATTCGAGGTGATCGACGGATCACGATCAAACACGTCACGGCACAACTGGACGTTTCTGTCGGTGGTGCGAACACACTCGTCCACGACATGGTTGTTACTCAAAGGTGCGTGCTCAATTGGTTCCTCTCTGCTTAACAGAAGACTATAAACAGCAACGAAAGACCGTCTGTGCGGAATTGCATCCATATTACGAGGCTGATTGTGGCAATTTTTGTCGAACGTCATCACAGGCGATGAAACACGGGTTCATCGCTTTGAACCAAAAGCAAAAGAGCAATCCATGGAGTGGCGCCACACCAACTCTTCTCCAAAGAGAAATTTCATAGACGTACCTTCAATCGGTAAAGTCGTGGCCACGGTCTTCTGAGACTCTGAACAGGTTATTCTGTTTGATGTCATCCCTCATGGTGCAATAATCAACACTAAACTGTGTTGTGCTATCCTCAGGAAATTGAAGAAACGACTTTAATGTGTTCGTCGCCACAAAAATAAATGACAACGCAAGGCCTCACACAAGTCTAACTATCCGAGAAGGGTTCCCGAAACAACATTAGACCGTTCTTCCTCATCCACCCAACAGCCCGGATCTCACACATTCCGACTTCCATCCGTTTAAACCACTGAAGGAGCGCTCCGCGGGAAGCGGTACATACGCTACTGGCCATTAAAACTGCTACACCAAGAAGAACTGCAGATGATAAACGGGTATTCATTGTAAAAATATATTATACTAGAACTGACATGTGACTACATTTTCACGCAATTTGGGTGCATAGATCCTGAGAAATCAGTACCCAGAACAACCACCTCTGGCCGTAATAACGGCCTTGATACGCCTGGGCATTGAGTCAAACAGAGCTTAGATGGCGTGTACAGGTACAGCCCCCATGAAGCTTCAACACGATACCACAGTTCATCAAGAGTAGTGACTGGCGTATTGTGAAGAGCCAGTTGCTCGACCACCATTGACCAGACGTTTTCAGTTGGCGAGAGATCTGGAGAATGTGCTGGCCAGGGCAGCAGTCGAACATTTTCTGTATCCAGAAAGGCCCCTACAGGACCTGCAACATGCGGTCTTGCATTATCCTGCTGAAATGTAGGGTTTCGCAGGGATCGAATGAAGGGTAGAGCCACGGGTCGTAACACATCTGAAATGTAACGTCCACTGTTCAAATTGCCGTCAATACGAACAAGAGGTGACCGAGACGTGTAACCAATGGCACCCCATACCATCACGCCGGGTGATACGCCAGTATGGCGATGACGAATACACGCTTCCAATGTGCGTTCACCGCGATGTCGCCAAACACGGGACGACCATCATGATGCTGTAAACAGAACCTGGATTCAACCGAAAAAATGACGTTTTGCCATTCGTGCACCCAGGTTCGTCGTTGAGTACACCATCGCAGGTGCTCCTGTCTGTGATGCAGCGTTAAGGGTAACCGCAGCCATGGTCATCGAGCAGATAGTCCATGCTGCTGCAAACATCGTCGAACTGTTCGTGCAGATGGTTGTTGTCTTGCAAACGTCCCCAACTGTTGACTCAGGGATCGAGACGTCGCTGCACGATCCGTTACAGCCATGCGGATAAGATGCCTGTCATCTCGACTGCTAGTGATACGAGGCCGTTGGGATCCAGCACGTCGTTCCTTATTACCCTCCTGAACCCACAGATTCTATATTTTGCTAACAGTCATTGGATCTCGACCAATGCGAGCAGCAATGTCGCGATACGATAAACCGTAATCGCGATAGGCTACAATCCTACCTTCATCAAAGTCGGAGACGTGATGGTGCGCATTTCTCTTCCTTACATGAGGCGTCACAACAACGTTTCACCAGGCAACGCCGGACAACTGCTGTTTGCGTATGAGAAATCGGTTGGATACTTTCCTCATGTGAGCACGTTGTAGGTGTCGCCACCGGCGCCAACCTTGTGAGAATGCTCTGAAAAGCTAATCATTTGCATATCACAGCATCTTCTTCCTGTCGGTTAAATTTCGCTTCTGTAGCACGTCACCTTCGTGGTGTACCAATTTTAATGGCGAGTGGTGTAGATAACTGGGAGTTTATTGATGCAACAAGGCGTTGGCTCTGACGCCCACCAGCAGAACAGCACCTCGCGAGCATACAGGCCCTGCCAGTAAGGTGGCTTAAGGCTGTTGCACTGAACAGATATATGTTGAAAAATAGGGTTTTGTAGCCGAAAGAGTGAGGAATAATACGCTGCATTGGAATGCTGAATAAAACCAACCTGCTTTCGAAAAAAATGTGTTGCATTGGTTGTTGTTCGCCACTCGTAGTATGGACCAAACCAAGAAAGAAATGTCCCGTAAACATGGGCTCTTCGTCTTCGCTATTGTGAAACAAATATCATCTACTGCAAGCTTTTTGCTATTACGAATGACGTACCGAATGCAGTTAAAAAAATGTGCAAATATTTTCTGTTACTGTGAAGCTTCAAAGCTTCTTGTATAATCTGCTTGCTATTACGCACGACCTGCAGTTGAGAGTCATCACTAAGGGTGGTTGTCAGTGTAATGTTCATTCGTAGTAAGACGAGGTTCTGTTCCACGTTATAGGAAATCACACACCATCTGAAAACTCTTAAGTTGGTAATGGACGCGCTGGCAGACATCGATGAAGCGTTCTTCTAGTGCTGGTATGTCATTAATGAGGCTTACATACACCAAAGATTTCAAGTGTTCCCACAACCAAAAGTCCAGGGTATTAAGATCGGGGGAACGAGCTGGCCAGCGTAATTGACCTCTCCGAACGCTCCATTGCTCATCAAATGTCTGTGTGAACTGTTCACGGACATCATGGAGGAAATTTATGAACCACATCTCCACCCGTTGCTGGAACGGTACCTTCTTTACCAGAAAGGCAAGTAATTTGATTCTAACTGAAGATAACTTGCACCAGTCAACCTGTTTGATAATACAGGGCTATTACAAATGATTGAAGCGATTTCATAAATTCACTGAAGCTCCATTCATTGAAATATGGTCACGACACACGACAGATACGTAGAAAAACTCATAAAGTTTTGTTCGGCTGAAGCCGCACTTCAGGTTTCTGCCGCCAGAGCGCTCGAGAGCGCAGTGAGACAAGATGGCGACAGGAGCCGAGAAAGCATATGTCGTGCTTGAAATGCTCTCACATCAGTCAGTCATAACAGTGAACCGACACTTCAGGACGAAGTTCAACAAAAATCCACCAACTGCTAACTCCATTCGGCGATGGTATGCGCAGTTTAAAGCTTCTGGATGCCTCTGTAAGGGGAAATCAACGGGTCGGCCTGCAGTGAGCGAAGAAACGGTTGAACGCGTGCGGGCAAGTTTCACGCGCAGCTCGCGGAAGTCGCCGAATAAAGCAAACAGGGAGCTAAACGTACCACAGGATGGTGCTCCACCGCACTTCCATCATGATGTTCGGCATTTCTTAAACAGGAGATTGGAAAACCGATGGATCGGTCGTGGTGGAGATCATGATCAGCAATTCATGTCATGGCTTCCACGCTCTCCCGACTTAACCCCATGCGATTTCTTTCTGTGGGGTCATGTGAAAGATTCAGTGTTTAAACCTCCTCTACCAAGAAACGTACCAGAACTGCGAGCTCGCATCAACGATGCTTTCGGACTCATTGATGGGGACATGCTGCACCGAGTGTGGGAGGAACTTGATTATCGGCTTGATGTCTGCCGAATCACTAAAGGGGCACATATCGAACATTTGTGAATGCCTAAAAAAACTTTTTGAGTTTTTGTATGTGTGTGCAAAGCAATGTGAAAATATCTCAAATAATAAAGTTATTGTAGAGCTGTGAAATCGCTTCAATCATTTGTAATAACCCTGTATGTAAGGTCCCATTAGTCTGTCGCCAACAATTCCTGTCCATATATTAATTGAAAATTGGCACTGATGCCTTGCTTCTTCAGCTGTGCGTGGATTTTCATCGGTTCACAAATGTTGGTTATGAAAATTGACAATACCGCCTCATGTGAAACCAGCCTCGTCTGTGAACAGTGTCATCGTTGTGGAAAGTAGACTGTTGGTCACTGGAGAAGACGGCAGCATAATTGTGCGTATAGTAACCTGCGTTCCAGAAACCATTAGTTACCCACCATCTTGACCTTGCCTGATTTACGTTTGCAATTTGGATCGATTGCTGGATTGTTGTACAGGATGTTCCACTAGGAACAGGCCCCACAAACATATGTAGGAATTCTGGTGAAATTGCACCGTGTAATCTGTGACGTTTGACAAGGCAGCACAGCACTCTGAAACGTTGTTTGACGCAACGGTATGTTTCTGGACTTCGCTGTAGCTGGAGCTCAGTGTTCAGTGTTTAATGATAAAGTATCGCTACGCTGTCGAAGAGCGCGTTTTTTTTGGGAAACTATATTGGATTACGGTTCCATTAAGACATGTCAGCGAGTGTTTGGTGACCAGCATGTACGTCTAAATGCTGCATACAAAAGTTAGTGAACAAGATGGAGAACAATGGAACGGTATTGGATCTTCATGCAGGAGATGGCCGCCATTATCGGAAGAAGAAGTGACTGACGTGAAACAATGATTGTTGGCCTCTCCTGCTAAGTCTGTTCCTCTTTTGTCTCAGGAATGTGGAATGACATGGAGCACATGCCTCAGAGCTCCGAAAAGAGCCGGCATGTATCCATACAGGTTTTAGTTGTTCAGTAACTGAAAGTCAATGAAAAAGACAAACGCATTACATTTTGCCGTTGGTTTCAGCGATTTATTGCTCAGAGGGCAGGAATATTGCAGTACACATGGTTCAGTGATCAGGCGTCGTTGCACCTCTCTGGCTAAGTAAAGTCTCAGAACATATTTGTGGTGTAATGAAAATCCACATGCATCGGTCGACAACACCTGCATTCACAAAAGATTGGCGCGATCTGTGCAATATCATAGCGTCGCATCATCGGACCAATTTTTTTCGATTCTGCTGTGACAAGCGCAGTTTACATCGAAATACTATGGGAATTTGTGAACCAGTTGGACAATGAAGAACTTATCCTCGGCTGGTACCAACAGGATGACGCCACATGCTGCATGTCTCAAGTGGCCACGGCTGAGGACGAATCAGTTTTACCCAGCAGAGTGATTTCGAAAGGACTGTGGTCCCCAAGGTCACCTGATTTAACGTTACCGGACATTTTCCTCTTGGGTGGCCTAAGGGGCAAGGTCTACAGGAACAAAACACACAAATTGGAAGAGTTACGAGAGAACATCATCCGTGAAACCCAGGCAATAACACCAGAGGTTCTTGCAGCAACAATCGAGAATTTACAGCATCGTGTTCGAGTGTGTTTACAAGCCGAGGATTGCCCCTTCCAGCACCTTTTGTGATTCACCTTTATTTCCCCATGAACAAGATGTGATATGCTCATTTAATTTCATTTCCTAATTTTTGTGCGAAGCCTTTAAGCGTAATTTAAGCAAATGTTTGTTTGTGCGCCCTCTTTCGAGTGGGACACCCTGTATATGTTCAAATGTTCAAGTGTGTGTGAAATCTTATGGGGCTTAACTGCTAAGGTCATCAGTCCCTAAGCTTACACACTACTTAACCTAAATTATCCTAAGGGCAAACACACAAACCCATGCCTGAGGGAGGACTCGAACCTCCGCCGGGACCCCCTGTATATGACCAAGAGTACTTTACTACACTCTGAACTCGTTTTGGTTATCTATTTACTTCATAAACTCCACTGTCATTTACCTCCGGAACCGGCTGTCTCGTCCCGCCAGTGCCTAATTTACCAAAAACAGTGCGAGTTATCACAAGCTGCGTTCTACTTACGCAGAGTGGATAGAAAAAACATTGTCCTCAGAATTCATTTTTCATTGACGCCTTCTTCTTGGCGAATCACCCGATATCCATTCTGAATTTTGTCGTTTGATAACAGCATGACTCATCGATCATCAATTCATTTACAGCATGTTGCTGTAACGAGTGACTTCAGTAGACGCAATTGTGACGCTTTATTATGGCTCTGCCATCTATCGGAATTGTTTGAAACTTCCCACATCTATTGTTCACAGTTGTTAGTCCCGGAACATTTTGGATAGACGGTGTACAGGACATTGTTACTTGCATTTTTCAGATCATAACAGAAAATCATGTCTGCCATTTTCAGAGCAGAATAGTAGACTTCCATTATACTGGCAAGTGCAAAGATAAAACTACAATGTAAAAGAATTTCACAAATTTATCACAAGTCAACTGGTTCCATTATGACCAACCTGGTAACGTTGCGGACATGTGACTCAGTAAGGAAAGTCTGTAAGCGGAGGAATCATTGCAACGACTGTACGATCCGCAAATTGGGAAATCCACTGACATAAGCACCTTTTACCAGGGGCGGATTGTTATGGTCCAGCTCCTAGGACGGGAATCTGGGAAACGGCGAAGCTTCGTGTGCTACTTTCGTGAGAACCTGTGGAAAATGGTTCAAGAACGGTGAAACAGCAAGGAGGTGACAAGGTGTTGAACGTCCGCATTTCATCACAGTACATGGAGGTCGGAGGTTTGCCTACTCTGTTAATTAAGGTAGCCAACGATCTATTGCAGATTTGTTGACAGAGTGCAGTGCTGATGCAGACACAAGTGTTTTGGAGCACACCATTCAGCGCATATTGTTGAACGTGGTGCCCATAGCAGACGATTCCTACATATTCAAATGTTGACCCAATGAAGTCGCAAAGTACGATAGCAATGGGCACGGGATTGGGCAGTGGATCAATGAAAACGAGTGGTAGGATCCAAGACCTTTCTTATTACACCAGGTTGATGGTCATTTCCGGAAATGCTGTCGTCTAGGCGAATGGCTACTCGAAACAAGTAACCTTCCCATGTAGGTCAGTGGGGTTGGTTTATGCTGTGGGGAACTTGGATTTCCGTGGGATGTGTGACAGTAGTCGAAGACACCATGACACCTGTAGACTATGTGAAAATTATTGTGAACCATCTGCATCACTTGATGCTTGATGTCGTTCCTGTGAGGGTTTTTTCCAGCTGGAATACTGTCCATGTCACAAAACCAGAACCTTGCTAGAGTGGTTTGAGGAGGGTGGCAATGAAGTGAAGTTAATGCTTTGGCCACCAAATAAGTGTAAACTGAACCTAATGGAACACATCAGGGATGCTACCGGGTATCAGCTGCGCATCCAAAAACAGCCGACCCGTAATTCACTGGAAGCACTTGTCGAATCTAGGTCACATAGTATCGCTACTGTACTGGGTTCAAAAGTTGAGGAAACACGCTGCAAAACAGGTGGTCATAATGTTTCCGCCCATCAGTGTACGCTTATCTAATTACTTTTTTCAACGATCGTACTCATGTGGGCTTAGTATCTCATAATGGAACTCCTCGAATAATTTGCGAATCCACTGAAGCGGGATCATTTGTCATAGTGAATTTTAAAATTCACTGGGTGAACTGAATGTTCAGACAAATTTCAGGCTTGTAGCCACTCGTCGATCATTACACCCGACGGTGTTTAGACTGGTCACCTGCCAGTCTTCTTCCGGTGAGCCATCGAAGACTGTCGAAGACTTTCTCCGTTCCGTAATACATATCGCGCTGTGTGCGTTCCAGGCATGTCAAAATCAAGTTGACAGATGGCCCGCACTATCCGGCGGCAGCGACCTCGCTGGTGGAGCTGCGGAACTCAGCTGTCCTCTGGGTTGCCGATCGGCGCGGCCATAGGCGTACCTTCTTACATAGGTCCCTCTCGCAGATTATTTGGCAGCAGTTGGGAATAGGTTTCAGGTGGAAGTGCTTTGTTTCGGCACGCTGTCTACTCAACGTTCAAACGAAGAATATTTTGAGCAGACTGACAACGTGGACATGGGCAGCCCCTAGTGCCCCGTGGTGGCCAATCATTGTACTAACGATTTCGACGAGATAATGCTTGAATGAGCTGCCCCTAACCCAACTGTATTTTCGAGGTAGGTGCACGGTACCTTCGCAATGTTGCTTCATGAAGAAGATAAATTGGTTCAAATGGCTCTATGCACTATGGGAATTAGCACCTGAGCTCATCAGTCCCCTAGACTTAGAACTAGTTAAACCTAACTAACCTAAGGACATCATACACATCCATGCCCGGGGCAGGATTCGAACCTGCGACCGTAGCAGCAGTGCGGTTCCGGACTGAAGCGGCTAGAACCGCTCTGTCACAACGGCCAGCCGAAGATATATTAATCATTATCAAAGATAAATTACATCATCTTAGCTCCATTCATAACAACACTCGGTTCAGTATGGAAATAGAGTACAATGATTGTCTGCCTTTATTGGATGTCTTGGTTATGCGGTATCGGACGCCATCCGCTCGGTCGCACTTTCAAACACACGAGCCGTCAATTAACACCATCGCGGTTGCTACAGCCGCCAGCGCGGAGCGAGGGCGCTGGCACGAACTATTACGCCGCTTCCAACGACGTGCATGCATCCCCTCTCCGGAGCTCCAGCGTCGTGTGTCTTTAAATATCTTATAATTAAATTTTCCCCGAGACATTTAAGTCTCACCTTTATGTACGATGATGATGGAAACTGAAGAAATGAATTAAAATTTGTGCTACGGCCAGGACTCGAACCCGGGTCTTCTTGCTTACTAGTGGTATAATGGTCAGCATTTCTGTCTAGCGAGAAAACCCAGGTTCGAGACCCACAGCCGGTACGCTAGCTCAGCGTGTTCGGTCAGAGGGTTAGCTGCCCTCTGAAAGAAAAAAAGGTGAGTTAATGGATCTACGCTGAACTTGAACAAGTGTCATAGGACGTCCACCCCGAACAAAGAAAGAAAAAAAGGTGAGTTAATGGATCTACGCTGAACGATCAAATACGAAGAAAATGAGATCAACAAAAAAAAAGTGTCTGCCATGGCACAAATTTTACTTCATTTCTTCAGCTTCCGTCGTTATTGGAAGTATTTAAGTTCGAACATTCATGTAATGAGCACTTTTTCGTGTGTTTGCCAGTCGAATAAAATTTACAGACTTTTGTAGTGACCAGGGCTCAACATCTGAATACACGTTGTATTGAAGAGTGAGAGATTTATAAATCTTTTGTATCTGTATATCATTCAACATTCTAAGCTACTATTAGCAAACTGACGCTGTAACAACCGCAGCAAAGTTACCTATTATTTTTACTATCTGATATTAGATGTAGAATAAATTAATATCTGAATTCTCTGCTCTTCTTGAACATCTATTCCTCGCTCCTGTATCCACTAAAGAACAACACAGCGTGCAGCGGAAGACGTAATGGATTAGACTGAAGAATGGTGACTGTCTGAGACATTCAGTTTATTGGAAGCCCACTCATACTGATTTGCATTTACAAGCTTCCAGCTGTCATCACCCATTGCAAACTATGAGCGTGCTTGAAAAAAAACTTGCACATAGAGCTCGCTCAGTTCCAGATCTAGGTAGTTTGCCTAAAGAGCTCTCCTACCTAAAGACAGCTTCAGGAAAAAATGATATTCTACCCGGCAAATTAACAGTGCGTTGTCAGATAAAACCAAGAACCAGGAAGTGGCTAGAGAGGAGAGCACGCTGCCAGAATCTTTAGATTTCATTCCTTTTGTTCGCAACATTTCGTTTAAGACAGCAAGAATACTCTATAAATTTCAGATGAAAGTGTTTTTCCGCTCACTGTCTAAAGATGACAGACCTTTTGAGATAAATTTGTTGTTGCAGAAGGCCGGAATTTACAGAACACTTTGCCATTGTGGTCGGTCTCGGAAACTGACATAAGGCCGGGAGAGCGGTGTGCTGACCAAATGCCCCTCCATATCCGCAACCAGTAACGCCTATGGGCTGAGGATGACACGGCGCCTGGTCGGTACCCTTGGGCCTTCACGGCATGTTCGGGAGGAGAGTTTGCCATTGTGGTATGGCTTATTGCAGAGCGATATGAAGTGGGACAAGCATGTAATGGCAGTTGTGGGGAAGGCGGATAGTCGTCTTCGGTTCATTGGTAGAATTTTGGGAAGATGTGGTTCATCTGTAAAGGAGACCGCTTATAAAACACTAATACGATCTATTCTTGAGTACTGCTCGAGCGTTTGCGATCCCTATCAGGTCGGATTGAGGGAGGACATAGAAGCAATTCAGAAGCGGGGTGCTAGATTTGTTACTGGTAGGTTTGATCATCACGCGAGTGTTTCGGAAATGCTTCAGGAACTCGGGTGGGAGTCTCTGGAGGAAAGGAGGCGTTCTTTTCGTGAATCGCTGCTGAGGAAATTTGGAGAACCAGCATTTGAGGCTGACTCCAGTACAATTTTACTGCCGCCAACTTATATTTCACGGAAAGACCACAAAGATAAGATAAGAGAGATTAGGGCTTGTACAGAGGCATATAGGCAGTCATTTTCCCTCGTTCTGTTTGGGAGTGGAACAGGAGAGAAGATGCTAGTTGCGGGACTAGGTACCCTCCGCCACGCACCGTATGGTGGATTGCGGAGTATGTATGTAGATGTAGATGTAGACCACACGCATTGTAAAAGAATGCTGCACTGAACATTCACCTTTTGTAACCAAGCAAGTCTGCTATTGCCGAACACTGTATTTCCACTGGACATTCAATGGAGTGTGGTAAAACAATTATTATGACCAAAACAACATCTTTTTGGGACTGCATCTGATGAACCATGATAGTTGCTACCAGTTGGACAGTGTCCTAACCTAACCTCACTCCATCGGTATCCATGATTTGCTCTAATCAAAGACAACAGAGTGCATGTTGAGCAGCATCTTAGAGGACAGCTGAGTTCCATGGTCCCGCCAGAGAGGGTTCTGCCGCAGGGTGGTGTGGTATCGTCTGTCAATCTGATTTTGAGGCATGCGCTGAATACTCACAGCGTGCTATGTACTGTAGAATGGAGGACGTGTTCGTCACTCTTGGATGGCTCACTTGAGGATGACTGGCAGGTGCCCAGTTGAAATATCGCGGGATGTATTGAACGTCGTCTGGCTGCCAGCCCAAAGCCTGTGCTGTTGAATGACCCTTGGACTGTCAGCTTTGGGGAGTGAAAGAGGCGCCAGGAAGAGAGTAGTTTTTTTTCATTTCATTTCTTTATTCTGGCCCTCTGACATAGCACATCAGCAACAGCTTAGTGGAGCCGCTGAGTTGCCTTTCATGTGAAATAAAAGATGTCTGGCACTGCCGGCAGCGCAAAGGGTGGGGCTGAGCGTGGTGTCACTCAAATGTCTCCAGTCGCGATCGTGATGACAGCTCGGAGGTGCGGCTGACGATAATCGTGAACTTCCTGCAGCGAGCGGGCGGCTCCCTCGTGGCTCAGGGCAGGCTGCCCTATCTCGTGGTCGAACACTGGAGTGGGAATGTGCTTCGGGTGTTACAGGCTCATGGTGTAGACCAGGGGTCTCCAAACTACGGCCCGCGGGCCGAAACCGGCCCGCGAGGGCGGGCAAACCGGCCCGCGTTAGGTGGCCGGACATCCCCGGTATCCGACCCGCCAAATATTTGAGGTGGTACCTATACTGCCAACAACTGAGTTTCGAGGCCTATCGCGACCAATACACCGCGACATTGGCTTTGCTACTCGCTACAAGTCTACATAACTAAACTTATTGTTGCGCCGCTTGAAATAACAATGCGTTGACATACTCTACCTCTGTTACGTCTTGCAGTTCAAATGGCTCTGAGCACTATGGGACTTAACATCTCCGGTCATCAGTCCCCTAGAACTTAGAACTACTTAAACCTAACTAACCTAAGGACATCACACACATCCATACCCGAGGCAGGATTCGAACCTGCGACCGCAGCGGCAGCGCGGTTCCGGACTGAAGCGCCTAGAACCGCTCGGCCACCAGCAGCCGGCACGTCTTGCAGTAATAGTGTTGCTAACAGTGATTTTGAGATTGCGTTAACTTTGCAGGACGCTTTCGTGAAGAATGTGCAGTGACGTACTTTTTTGTCGGTGAAATTCGCCAGACTGAAATACTCCAGAATTTCGGTCAGATACGTCCACCAATAAAAATTATGTAATTAAATAAAAATCGTAGTTCGTTTCAGTCCTAGCTATTCTCACAACCTTAGATTTTTTGCGATTTCTTCTTTCCTTTAGCCTTACATTACGGTGATCATGGAGTGCTAGGGTGCTTTAATCCCACTGGGTAGATCTTGGCCCTTATGACTTCGTGGAGGAGTCAGTGTGGCCCGCGGACTAAAAAGTTTGGAGACCCCTGCTGTAGACTGTTACAGTGGCACGAGAATCATTTAATACACGAATGGCTGAATACTTAAACGCTCCGTACTGTGTTCGTTTAGGGTTTGAGGCACGTACTCTAAACATTTCCGTGGTGGCAAGTGAGGAAAGGCTTCCACCCTTCCACTAGCGTACTGCAGTGCCCGCTGTTGCTATGCTGCGCCCAGCTGGCTCTGCTTCGCAATGCGTCAGCCATGTTTTGCTTTGCAACATGTAACGCTCTCGCCCACCTGCTGCTTACTCTATTGCAACTCACTTCCGCTTTTTTTGACCTAATGCGATCGGTACTCTACAGTGTGAATCATTTGTAACTTTTCGCTACATTTACCGCTTTTGGCTAGCTGTCTGAGAGGATACACTAGTGCACACAATTTGGAGGAGAATATTAATGTTAAAAAATATATCGGCTCAACTACTTTTTTATAGTGTAAACCACTAAGATTGACGCGTTTCGGAAGTCAAGCTTCCATCATCAGAATAATAAAAAGTAAAAGAACCTGTTAAAACTCGCTAAAATGGAACATGCACCAGGCACAATAAAATTAAAACATCGTGGCTACTTCCCTTGTTGCAGCCGTGTCTTCCAAGGTGCATCTCCACATAGTCGTCAAAATATAAAAAACTCTAAAATGGTGTCGCCTATGGTGTTCAACATCTAACCACATGGCTTTCTCCTCTATCGTCGTAAACCGCACCGTGCGTCTTCGTTGATACCACACACCACGTAGCCAAACACGACACTGAGACGCGAATGAGCTAACGCGCAAGTAAACAAGGAAGTCACAGAGCTGTCTATACAAACAGATAACGTATACATGTTCCAAGGACCTCATGAAATGATGGTGTCCCACCAATTGCTAAAAATTTAGTTGCTAAAAGAAACCAGTGAAATGTTTGAATTATCCACGTTATGTGTCGTAATTTCCAGCTGTTCTAGTAGATCCAGCTTTTTGCCTTTGTCCTGTCTATGTAAAATAACGAGATCCTGATCTATTCCCAACATGGGGTTTCCCGTTTCCCAAATATGCGTGGCTACAGGTGATTTTTCGAAATTATTAAGCCGGAAAGCATCACTATGTTCTTTGTAACGTACTTTAATGGACCTACCAGTTTGGCCTACATAGCTTGCCTTGCACGTGTTACACTGAATTTTATAGACCCCAACTCTCTCATATTTATCGGTTTCTTGCTGCAAATTATTTCTTAGAACAGCTGGAAAGTACGATACATAGCGTGGATAATCAGAACACACTGAATGAACAGCTAATTGGTGATACAAATAACTTTTTCAAACATTTCACTGGTTTCTTTTAGCAACTAAATTTTTAGCAATTGGTGGGACACCATCATTTCATGAGGTCCTTGGAACATGTATACGTTATCTGTTTGTATAGACAGCTCTGTGACTTCCTTGTTTACTTGCGCGTTAGCTCATTCGCGTCTCAGTGTCGTGTTTGGCTACGTGGTGTGTGGTATCAACGAAGACGCACGGTGCGGTTTACGACGATAGAGGAGAAAGCCATGTGGTTAGATGTTGAACACCATAGGCGACACCATTTTAGAGTTTTTTATATTTTGACGACTATGTGGAGATGCACCTTGGAAGACACGGCTGCAACAAGGGAAGTAGCCACGATGTTTTAATTTTATTGTACCTGGTGCATGTTCCATTTTAGCGAGTTTTAACAGGTTCTTTTACTTTTTATTATTCTGCTGATGGAAGCTTGACTTCCGAAACGCGTCAACCTTAGTGTTTTACACTACAAAAAAAGTGGTTGAGCCGATATATTTTTTAACATTGACATTCACAATCACGACCTCTCATCCAGTATGGATAAAATCAAAGCTCAGTTGGAGGAGAATATTTTGAGAAGACGAAAAGGTACTGTTTGGAGTAAGTTGGTACGACTCCTGGAGGTCTTGGCAGGGTGCGGCGGTGGCGGCCGGAGGCAGGTGACCGCGGCCACAGCCACTGCCACAGCACCGAGGAGCCCCGGGCCGGTCCAAAGGAGCCGCGCTGGTGACTCACGTCCGCTCGTGATGGATTGCCGCGCGTCCGCACCGCCATTCATCACCCGGCCCGCGAGGATAATTGAATTTAAATAGCCGCCCCCCAGTTGTAGCGGCGGCAGCATTCAGCCCTCAGATTGATGCAAGGGAGGAGTACTTCCTTTCTCTTCCCCCGTGCCGGCGAAAAAATGTATAATACGGGGCAATACATTCTCCCGGGGAAGAGACCGCACCGCGAGAGGGCCGGCCGGAGCCGCAGCGCGCAGCTTCTGGTGAGAGAACCGCGGGCGAATGGAAGGCCCGCCACTGTAGAGTGGGGGTCTTTCCGACCCTGCTTGCCCTATGTGTCCGCCGTAGTAATGACCCATAAAAAGCGAAATATTGCCACGTTTTCATATCTGCTGCTCTGCTATCCAGTCTGCATCTCCTTCTTGCCCTCCACCTTCCTCACGACGAGTGAAATACGTCTCTCGACTATCTTGTCCAAACAATATTTCAGTGCGTAGCTTATGGAACGAGAAATAACCAGTAGCACCCCCCCCCCCCCCCCACCTTTCCCACCGATCAAACCGATTCCTTAAGGAATCGAACTCACATGCTTCACAATAAAGGATGACAGCCAAAAGCAGTTGCAGGATAGAATTTTTTTATTAAAATTCTTGACCAAGGTTTCGGTACATATAAATATACCTTCATCAGAAGTAAAACTTCTAAAATTACATCATGTACTGGAGAATAATAAAACAATTATGCCAAAAGGCGTCGTCAGTAATTAAAATATCATCTCCATTTGTACAACATGTGTAATGGGCACAGGATCAAAGCGAACAGTTTAACACTGTCACTTTGCCTATGAACTGTCATCCTTTATTGTGAAGAATTTTAACAGTTGCTGCTGCAGCCATGTTTAAAATCTTGAACTCACATGCATAAATGGGCTTTATTTTGCGAATCAGGTTACGCGTTGAATATTTGACGTTAGGCATGATAAACCTTTATGGTTGATTTCTGTGGTGTGCGTACTGTAAGACCTTCCGTACACACACCATCAGATTATTTGACTTGTCGCTCTAACGAAGTAGGTGAGTGTCAGCAATATGTCTCGTGGTCTTATTGTGGCGTGTTTATCTTCTGCCGTTAGGTCATACGATATAAACGCCACTTGCACGCTTAGAGTAGCAGATTGACGGTGACCAACTTTAAACAGAACTTGATTAATTTTCACACACATTTATTAAAATAATAACAAGCATAAAAATTACTTAACTTGGTTCTGGATGCTATTTACAATTGACAATCTGAAGTTCCTTTGGTATTGATACGTTAATGTTATTCTCACATATATCTCTGATACTTGACAAAAGTGTCTATACATTTATCTTCATGGCTATGTACAGGAATATGATAATCTTATTAGGCGCAGACTGAATCTTGACTATAGACTGGTACAGACTAATGCAGATTGGTACAGACTGGTGCAGACAAATGCAGACTGACTAATCAGAGGTCTGTACACTCGTTATAATACCTCGCACGTTCAGGTATCACTGCGCGAGTGTGATCCGTGAGGAGAAAAAGTTCTACATTAGCAGCAATCTCATTGGATGCGTTACGTATTAATACGTGGATCGGCGGAAGCAGAATTTGGCCTGTCTCTAAGGCAGCGCCATCCCGTAGTGCGGAGACGGACGAGCGTTGCGCCTGCGCTGTTGTGCTTAGGGGGACGCGCTCTAGTGGGAAAGTTGTGTACGCGCTGACTACACGGAACTATGTACACAACAATTTCTTGCTGCAATAATTTACCAACAGCCATATGTATTGTAGAAATTTATTTTATGAGCTTCTTACGTGCTACCAGTTTCAGCATTACATTGATGCCATCTTCAGGCCCCACACGTCATAGTCGTAAAATCGCTATACACAGAAGGAGCCATACAACTGGATCCGTTAATCAAATCATTATGCAACAGCTCTTGGTGGCCAGGCGACGTGTGGGGCCTGAAGATGGCATCAATGTAATGCCGAAACTGGTAGCACGTAAGAAGTTCATAAAATAAATTTCTACAATACATACGGCTATTGGTAAATTATTGCATCAAGAAATAAATGCCAGCCATTGTCCCACAGTCCATAATGGATCAACGAAGACTTTATGGTTGAAATCGCAAAACCCTAGCTATGTTCAAAGGCTATTGGAAGTTGCCAAGCCTCTTATTCTCTTTGCTGTTCCTTATCTATATAAACGATTTGGGAGACAATCTGAGCAGCGGTCTTCGGTTGTTTGCAGACGACGCTGTCGTTTATTGACTAATAAAGACATCAGAAGATCAAAACAAACTGCAAAACGATATAGAAAAAAAATATCTGAATGGTGCGAAAATTGGCAGTTGACCCTGAATAACGAAAAGTGTGAGGTCATCCACATGAGTGCTAAAAGGAACTCGCTAAACTTCGGTTACACGATAAATCAGTCTAATCTAAAAGCCGTAAATTCAGGTAAATTACAATTACGAACAACTTAAATTGGAAGGAACACATAGAAAATGTTGTGGGGAAGGCTAACCAAAGACTGCGTTTATTGGCAGGACATTTAGAAAATGTAACAGACCTACTAAGGAGACTGCCTACACTACGCTTGTCCGTCCTCTTTTAGAATACTGCTGCACGGTATGGGATCCTTACCAGATAGGACTGACAGAGTACATCGAAAAAGTTCAAAGAAAGGCTGCACGTTTTATATTATCGCAAAATATGGGAGACAGTGTCACAGAAATGATACAGGATTTTGGCTGGAAATCGTTAAAAGAAAGGCGTTTTTCGTTGCGACGAAATCTTCTCACGAAATTTCAATCACCAACTTTCTCCTCCGAATGCGAAAATATTTTGTTGACACCGACCTACATAGGGTGGAACGATCACCACGATAAATTAAGGGAAATCAGAGCTCGTACGGGAAGATATAGGCGTTCATTCATTCCGCGCGCTATACGAGATTCGAATAATAGAGAATTGTGAAGATGGTTCGATGAACCCTCTGCCAGGCACTTAAATATGATTTGCAGAGTATCCATGTAGATGTAGAACTATGCGTCGTACAATTATATAATTTTGCAAGTAAATTCTGTGGTATACCTGTATGTGAATACAGCCCGAAAACTGTGTTAATATTAAAGAAATAATCGATTAAAACGTCTGTCCTGATGCTTAACTTTTACTACACGAACAGCGAAAATGTAGTAAGCGATAAGCTTTTCTATCCTTTCTTTATTTTGTGGGGGGTCTCAGCGAGAAAAATATTCGCATCGATTCGAAATTGTATGTAAAGCTTGTTGGAAAATGCGAAGTACTCTCATTCTCAAATACGGCATGAACATAGTCTGTGTAATATGCACGCCATGAGTTACGTTGTTTCAAGACAATACATACATTGTCTGATATTAATACTTCGCTTACTGTGATAAAGCATTTGACGTAAGATTATACTTCTTAATAAGAAGATCATTTCAACATTTCATATTTTTACATCAGCTTAATAATTACATGAAATACACAAAAACAAATTTTTATTGTCCCTGGAAGCTGTTAGATAGCTAACCAGTGATAGGGATCGAGTGGACGTTTTAGCCGTTTACTAGAACGGATGGTTCCTACTAGAAAACTGAATTTTGGCTAGACATCACATTCCATCACATAACAGCGGGCATGGAAACAACCGAGGGGGAGGGGAAGGGATGAGCAGTCAATGGGGTCGTTTCCTCCTCCCCTCCCCCCCCCCCCCCCGGCCACGGCTACAAAGGCTATTTTACTGTAGCTTTAGTCAGCGACGATGGCGATCGAGTTTAGGCTTGTTGTTCTACGCACCTACAACACGCATGATTCGACAGCCAATGAGCAGTGTCAGAACGCTCTGCTGGGAATGTCATAGTCACTGCGAGCATTAAACTTGACCGTAGCGGGTTATTTAGAGAATTTTTATTCCATTTGTTGCGAGTTGTTATTGCTGATGCTGTTGGGAAGCGACAACTTCTATGTAAGCAAGGGAGAGACATAATTTGCAGGATATACGCTTTCTTCAAGCGCATGTGTCGCAACTGTCGTTTGGAATCGGGGAAAATGCGATACCCGTCCCTGCCTCGACCTGCGAGAACCGCCGTCGTTCGTGAATCAGAGTATAAAAGTGTTTATATTTTTACGTGTATGAATTTCCAAATCTACACCAGCTAACTTTCGGAGATAAAAGTAGCATGGAAACAAAGCCTCGGAAACTACAAGGCTCTCTAGAAAGTCACAAGCTGTGTTTGAAACAAGGTACGAGGGTTATTCGGAAAGTAAGGAACGATCGGTCGCGAAATGGAAACCACAGTGAAAATCCGATGAAGTTTTGCACAGGTGTGTTGGGCAGTGTCTCTAGTATGCTCGTCGATCGTGTTACGTCGTTCTTTTCAGTTCTGAGCACACAGGGAGCACATAAAGATACGTGGAACAATAGTGTCTCCCGTCAAGTACGAGGGCCTGGTGAGAAATTTCGCCTGAAGCTATGCAGCCAACATTACATAACTGACGTGCGTTTTCTTCTTCAAGACAATTCTGAGCCGCATTCTGCAGGGGTAATGAAGATGATCCTGCATCGTTTTCAGTCGAAAATGTTTGATTACCCACAATATAGCCCATAACTGTCTCCCTGTGAGTTTCGTCTCTGCTCACGTGAACAGCTGGCTATGAAGACAACATTTTGGCACAGACAACGAGCTGTAGGCCAGCGTAGAGAATTGGCGGAAAGCACTGGCGGCTGCCTTCTATAACGATGGCATTGGAATGTTGGTACAACGCTACGACAAAGGTCTAAGTCGGATCGAAGACTATGGAGATAAGTAGCTGGAAGCTGTAGCTAACTGTTGCAAATAAAACAGTTTTAATTTTCATTGTGGTTTCCATTTCGCGACCTATCGTTCCTTACTTTCCGAATAGCCCTCGTACTATTCATTATTCAGTTGCCTGCCTAAGGGCTTGCTCACGTGGATGCGTTTGTTGTCTTATTGGGGGGACATAGGCTGCAGAGAACATTCCAGCCATTCACAGGCTCACCATGCCTGCTTGTCGGCAATAAATCCGACACGATTCGGGAGTCCAGAGTGTAAGGTCTCTGTTATACTTTCTCGTCGTTCGTTCCGTACGGCTGCACATTTTGGAATTAATTCACTCCACGTCTGAAAGGGACCTCGTTCTCAGGTTAAAGTATCTGCAACGTTTGGTGGCCCACCAGCCTGATTGCTCACTTAGCTCGCGGTCTGCTTCGTCACATAACGTGACAGCGGCACGCTCAGTGCATGAAGTCAAAACTGTAGCATTAGTGACGATATTTTTAGGGGGTAACGCACCGATATGAAATGGACCCCTTTCCCGAAACACGATGCCAACAAATTGTACAATAGATGCGTTTTTGAGAATACAATCATTTTATGTTCACCCCATATTCAGATGTGTACCTTTATTTAAGCGCCGTGAACGTTATTTCTTTACTTACGACGTTTTGTAACAGCTGTCTTAAAAATTTCCGTTGCAGAATTCTGTATCGCCTCACTCTCTCCCGCACGAGTTCCTTCCGCATCAGTGACGGTCCGGATCCAGCCCACGGGCCGCCGGTTGCCCACCCGTGGGTAAGAGCAGTGGTCGTCAAACTGCAGTCCGCTGGCCGCAATGAAATGTTCGTGCGGCTGCGCATTCATGCCAACTAGCTCCGCAGATGATGAAAAGACTGAAGAAATGTATGATGAGGTACAAGAAAATCATTCAGATTCTTAAAGGAGACGAAAATTTAATTGTGATGGGGACTTGATTTTGATAGTAGGAAAAGGAAGAGAAGGAATAATAGTAGGTGAATATGGACTGGGGAAAAGGAATGGAAGAGGTGGTCGCCTGGTAGAGTTCTGCACAGAGCATAATTTAGACATCGCTAACACTTCGTTTAAGAATCATAAAAGAAGGTGGTGTACGTGTCAGAGACCTGGAGACACGGGAGGGTTGCAGGTTGATTATATAATGGTTAGACAGAGATTTATGAACCAGATTTTAAATTGTAAAACATTTCCAGGGGCAGATGTGGACTCTGTCCACAGTTTATTGGTTACAAACTGTAGACTAAAACTGAAGAAACTGGAAGAAAAGGTAGGAAATTAAGGAGATGGGACCTAGATAAGTTGAAACAACAAGAGCTTCAGAGGGAGTACCAAGCAACGGTTGACTAGAACAGGGAAAAGGAATACAGTAGATTAATGGGTAGCTTTACGAGATGAAATAGTGAAGGCAGCTGAAGATTAAATAGTTAAAAAGACAGGGGCTAGCAGGAATCCTTGGGTAACACAGATATTGAATTTAAATGATGAAAGTTGAAAATTTAAAAATACAGCAAATGAAGCAGTCGAAAGGGAATAAAAACGTCTAAAAATGAGATTGATACGGAAGTGCAAAATTGCTAAGCAGGAATGGCTAGAGGACAAATGTATGGATTTAGAAGCATATTTCACTAGGGAAAAGTTAGAAATCGCCTACTGGAAAATTAAAGAGGCCTTTCGGGAAAAGAGAAGCAGCTGTATGAGTATGAAGAGCTCAGGTCGTAAACCAGTCCTAAGCAAAGAAGGGAAAGCTGAAAGATGGAAGTATGCAAAGGGTCTGTACAAGGGAGATGAACTTGAAAGAAATGTTAAAGGAAAGGAAATGGATGAAGATGAGATGGGAGATATGAAACTGAGAGAAGAATTTGAAAAAGCTCTGAAAGATCTAAATCAAAACAAGGCCCCAGGAGTAGACGAGATTCAGTCAGAACTACTAATAGCTTTGGGAGAGCCAGACAAGATAAAACTCTTCCATTTCGTGTGGAAGATGTATGAGACAGGCGAAATAACCTCAGACTTCAAGAAGAATATAATAATTCCAATTCAAAGAAAGCTGGTGCTGACAGGTGTACAAATTACCGAACTATCAGTTTAACAAGTGACGTCTGCAAAATACTAACACGAATTCCTTAGAGAAGAATCGAAAAACTAGTAGAAGCTGACCTTGGGGAAGATTAGTTCGGATTCCGGAGAAATGTAGGAACACGCTAGGCAATATTAACCCTACGACATATCTTAGAACGTATCTTAAGGAAAGGCAAACCTACACATATAGCATTTGTAGACTTAGACAAAGATTTAGATAATGTTGACTGGAATACACTATTTGTAATTACGAAGGTAGGAGAGGTAATATACAGGGAGTGGAAGGCTATTTCAACTTGTATAGAAACGAGACGGCAGTAATAAGCGTCGAGGGGGATGAAAGAGAAGCAGTGGTTGAGAAGGGAGTGACGCACGGCTGTAGCCTATCCTCGATGTCATTCAATCTGTACATTGAACAGGCAGTAAAGGAAACCAAAGAAGAATTTGGAGTAGGAATTAAAATCCATGGAGAAAAAATAAAAACTTTGAGGTTTGCCGATGACATTGTAATTCTGTCAGAGACAGCAAAGGACTTGGAAGAGCAGCTGAACGAAATAGAGTGTGTTTTGAAAGGAGGATATAGGATGAACATCAACAAAGGCAAAACAGGGATAATGGAATGTAGTAGAATTAAATGAGGTGATGCTAAGGGAATCAGATTAGGAAACGAGACAAAGTAGCAGATGAGTTTTACTATGTGGGCAGGAAAATAACTGATGATGCCCGAAGTAGAGAGCATATAAAGTGTAGACTGCAATGGCATCAAGGAATCACCAACTTAATATTTGAGGGCAGCAGTGTGGGAGGCAAAACTCGTAGAGGGAGACCAATAGATGAATACAGTAAGCAGATTCAGGAAGATGCCGGCTGCAGTGGTTATTCGGAGATGAAGTGTCTCGCACAGGATAGAGCAACATGGAGAGCTGCATCAAACCAGTCTTCGGACTGAAGACCAGAATAACAACATGCTTCCAGCAACTACCTAACAGCAGAATCAAAAAATATTAACTAATGTTACCAGCTTCTTAAGCGTATGTTTTTCTTGCTCAGTGACAAAAAAATACAGACAGTAATTCTGTATATTAAGAATTACTCAATTTTAATTGACGTTCGTGAATTTGGCGGCGAGCAGTCAATTTTCCCGCTTACATCAGAGGCAGAGTCGTATGTAGCGCAGCCACTGCAGGATTAATACAAATGACACGGGGGATATATTATTGTTTGTCTTCCAGTGCTGACAATTCACGAGCGTGCGGACCCAGCACCATTCAGCTGCTCAGCTGCTGTGGTACAAATGTCAAACGGAAGTAACGTGGATTCTTGAATGCACATTATAGAGAAGGTCATGTTCAATTGTGGTTCATGTATGTAGCAAATAATATGAAATAAAATTAAGGCAGTTGTAATGCAGTGCAATCAGTAAAAGAGAAATGACATTCAAAACATTTAGTAAACGTCTGTGATCGTATCAGAAATTGTAGTTTTTGTTATTAGTTAGTATAATGTACTTACTTATCAGTTAACAGTAATATCGATAGTAGGAGGTGTGGTAAAATGATCAGGAGGGGAAAGTGGCCTTTGCGTAGTTTTTGCCCTGAAAAGTGCTGCTCCTGCCGAGGAGAGGTCACACTAGTTCTAATATGCATCGCCGCCCGTTATCAGTGAGATTCACAGAGGAAGCTTATTCCGTTATTTTTTAGTAGAACGTTTTATTTTTATTTTTGGGTTATCTAATGTAAGGTAAGTCATTCATATTATTCCTGTTACCTTATTTGGATGGAGAATAGTCACTTTTTACCATATCAATGTCAAAGCAATGTCTTTTGGCCTAAAAATATAGTCCCTTGTTATTTCTTTCAGTCTGATAGTTTCTGCATGGATCACTAATGCCGATATGGCGTCCGATCGCGAAATGTGGTCGCAGCACCTGTTGTGGAAAGTGGCCAAGGCGTTTATCCCAATAAGAGTTTGTTATGTCCGAAAAATATGTATGATGCAACAGATGAAAGTGACCTCTAAACCCTTTTATACGTAAAGATATCATCCACCATTCTGTCCCTCCGTAACAATTTTCAACGGATAAAGTTATATTGTTTCAAACCGTCTCTGTTCTGTTGTATTTTGCCTAATACAAAAGCCCAATCGAAAGCAGTGCGGCTCAGCTGTCTCCTGTTCTTTTAGACAGTAGGCCGTGAAAAAGCCTAGAAAATACGAGGGTAATCCCAAAAGTAAGGTCTCCAATTTTTTATAAGTACATAGACTTGTTTATTTCTACAATGGTTTACATCAGTTTACAGCTTGAACATTTAGCTGTTTTTCGACATAATCACCGTTTCTGTCGATGCATTTTTGTAGACGCTGTGGCAGTTTTTGTATGCCCATGTCATACCACCTCGCCGCCATGCTGTTCATAAAGTTACGAACCTCTTCTTTCACCTTGTCGTCGGAGCTGAATTGCTTTCCGGCCGTATGTTCTTATAACTTAGGGAACAGGTGATAGTCACTGGGCGCCAAGTCGGGACTATAGGGTGGTTGGGTGATTATGTCCCACTGAAACTGTTGCAGGAGAGCAACGGTTTGCCGAGTGATGTGTGGGCGAGCGTTGTCATGGTGAATGTGTACGCCCTTGCTCAACATTCCTCTTCTCCGGTTCTGAATTGCCCGTTTGAGTTTTTTCAGAGTCTCACAGTACCTGTCAGCGTTAATTGTGGTCCCAGTGGGCATAAAATCGACCAACAATACCCCTTTCCGATCTCAAAAAACGGTTGTCATGACTTTACCGGCAGACTGTGTTTGAATTTCCGCGGCTTTGGCGAAGAAGGATGCCGCCACTGGCGTGACTGTTGCTTGGTCTCAGGTGTAAAGTCGTATGCCCAGGTGTCGTCACCCGTGACAATTGAGTCCAGAAAGTTGTCCTGTTCGGCTGGAAGGCAGTGAAGAAATGCGCGGGAAGCATCAACTCGATTCCGCATGTGGGCCTCAGTCAGCATGTGTGGCACCCATCTTGCGCACACCTTCCGGTAGTTCAATGTTTCCGTTAAAATTCTGTGAGCGGTGCTTCGGGAAACCTCAGGAACCAACGTGCAGAGGTTATCGAGGGTGACCCGCCGATCTTCACGCATGCTTTGCTCTACCTACAACACTGTCTCCTCAGAAATTGACGGTCCTTTGTTCGTCGTGAATTATGGTCCGACCAGCCGCAAACTCTCTACACCCCTTACGAACATTATTGACATCCATGCAGGACTCACCATACACTTCCGTCAATTGGCGATGGATTTCAATCGGTGCAGTGCCCTTTGCGTTCAAAAACCGAATAATAGCGAGCAGTTCGCACTAGGCGGTAACATCCAACGGGAGCTCCGTTCTCAACGGCTGCCAAGCCAAGACTGAGCGCCTCAGCGTGGCGTGCGCATGTTCACACACAGCGTGTGAAGCTCTCTTCATAACAGTGTGACCAACTGCCACACAAACAGACTTCTGTACTTATACAAAATAGGAGACCTTACTTTTGGGATTACCCTCGTATGTACGGAAATCAGAGAAACAAGCATGGGATCCTGTTGCGAAGTCATTGGACATACTAACCTCTTAGGTACGGAAAATTAGTCACCTTGTACGCCTAGAGAAGAATGTATGTAGTTCCTAAATATTTTATTTCCTTTCGTTAGAGAATATTTGGTGTGATACCTTATAAATTACGCAGATTCATAATGTGTTTTAATAACAACAGTTTTGTGAAAATCCAATATCCCTTTGAGATGGCACTTTACTTTCCCCCTCTCAGTCCAACCTCTTCCATACGCCCACAACTATGCGTTTCACCCTACTATGACAGCATTGGCTCTTGAACAAAAAAGTTTGGCCATCACTGGGATAGAGGATCGGCACCAGTCACAACTGGATATGGCTAACACCGACGCCGATCACCCCGTGAACCAATAGCATTTAATAAAACAAACTTTTACAGCTACTTCTATTAAAAATACATGTGCTATCACAATGACTCTATAATAATAGTGTAATCTCTGCCGTTTCATTTTAACGATGTAACCAAAGTGGAGACCCTCCCCTGTCACCTATATGAAATTCCACACGACCTAGTCGCCGAGTAGCGAATTTGAAAGAGCTTTTGATTTTAAGTCATACGACGAAAAACGAATACGCACCACAGCCAGCAAGACCAGCTACAGATTTAAACTATCTATACATCCATAGCCCTATCGGCTATCGCCCATCCCTCTTCTAGCCAAAACCAGTTGTTAACCATGCTTCAGTTCAGTTGTTGTTTTGTTAAGCAGTTCAGTTTTTACTTGCAGTTCAATGTAATGTAAGTGCTACAGTTTGTTGTTGGTGTGTGCTTTTGCGATAGTTTCTAATCATGGATAAGTCTGTAAAAGAAAGAAGAGGAAAACCGATTTTGATTCGTCCGCCAGCATTATCGTAAGCTAAAGGTATCTACGCTCTGCTATAATAGCCTAATTCCCTATGTATAGCAGTTTAATGTTACCACTGGATTCGTTATTTGGAGGCTGGTAGAGCTTTGGGGTTGGAATATTTTAGTATTTCACAAGGCACCATAGCGGTAAATATCATTATAAAAAATATTAAATTAAAACCAGTGCATAAAAATACACTTGGATTTGTCTGAGTGGCCCAAAAATCGCGTTTATCAACAAAACTATCGCCCAAACGGTGGGGGCTGCATTTCTTTAAAAAAATTGTTTAATGCCCTATCCTTAGTAACCCAAACGGCAAAAATCGTCCTATCTGCTCACCAGGACACTACTCAATTATGAAACCAGCTCCAATACGGAACGTTGGGGAGGGGTTTGTGGAGAGCGGAAAAGGTATGTGACGACAGCACATTCTATAGTTCGTTTATAAAATATTTTTTCAGCGGACTGTTTGAATTCGTCCGAACTAACTGCGTTCTGCCTCCCTCCGTCCCTCTTTGGTCCTAAATCTATTTATGCTTTTGTAATATTATAAGAACTAAAGCTAACAATTCACTGTAAAATTAAATCTTAAAATATGCTTGCATTCTGGCACTATTAAATGACTAAACATGCACAATTAAAGGAGAAACATGCAATCTCAGAATTCAGTCTTTTGTGATGATGCATCTTATTTTATTTTAAACGATGTAAAACAAACATTATTTCAAAATTTTCCACTGACTTGGCGTAGCTCTGCGTCTTGAGGCTCTGAGATAGCAATCCCTGGATGCGGGAGGCGACGTGATTTGAATCCACCCGCCGGAAATTTTGAAAATGGTTTTCTATGGTTTCCCATTTTCAGTTTAGGCAAGTTCCTGAGTTAGTCCCTTACTATAGGCCACAACCAGTTCCTTCCGAATACCTTTCTTTCCTGACAGATCGCAATCCCTTCTCCCTAAATAAAAAAAAGCTGCATCGAAGGCGAGCTGAGCATCTCTTTGGAGACTCGCGGCACTAAGAATCGAATGATAAAAAAATAATAACCGAAATTCTCCTAATTTAGGCTCATGAATTTGTTTACCGCGACAGTCTTTAATACAGAAAACTATCTTTCTTACATTGGAAGAAGTGACAGATTTATACTTAAATGAGGAAATTTGAAAAGGTGTAAGGTTGAATAATTCCATATCCTTTGCATTTTCGGCACCAAAAATTGTTCTAGCTTTTCTGTCGAACAGAGATCTCTTTGTTACTTCTGAAATTTTCCGGCGTATTTCTTTGGGGTTTGCAGCCGGATCCCATCAAATTTACGGGATTCGGCTGCAAACCCGAAAATTACTGGAAGAGATCTCTTTATCTGAAAAGTCCTGTCAGTAGTAATCACGGTGTTCCAAAAAATTAGTGCTCGTCCACTGCTGATCGCTTCCTCAGCTTAAATCAGACTGAAAGAAGAAGAGTGTAAAATGACTTGGGAGGGTGGAGGGAGACGGGAACATGACTGCCTCTCAGCGGTTTGCCAAAAATAACGAGATAATATCTCCTTCGATGAAAATTCCGAGTTCACTGTAGAATAAAATGGTTTATCGTTCTTTATGGAAATTTTCAGAATAAACAAAAAAAGCAGTAATCTTTTTAAGGTACTAGTTAATAAATCTGACCTACCCTTTGACAAAATCCCGACTAAATCCTTGATTTTCGGACCCACCCTTTGACAAAATCCCGACTAAATCCTTGATTTTATTATACCCGACATAGAATGATAAAATTACAATGAAATGAAAACCCTTAGCTGCTTACAGGCGTTGACATACGTCAACGGGGACAGATGAAAATGTGTGCCCCGACCGGGACTCGAACCTGGGATCTCCTGCTTACATGGCACACGCTCTATCCATCTTTTTTTTTTTCATTTTGTTCGTTGTTGATCGTTGTGTTTGGTCGTTGCGGACGTCACATAACATCCGTTCAAGTTCGTTGTTGATCCTGTCGCTCAGTTTTTTATTACAGAGGCCAACCAGCTCTCTGACCGAACACGCTGAGCTACCGTGCCGGCATCCATCTGAGCCACCGAGGACACAGACGATAGTGCGACTGTAGGGATTTGTCTCTGGCACGCCTCCCGTGAAACCTACATTCACAACGCGATGTCCCGCACTACATTCGTAGTGCCCCCGCCCATTATACTCATTACTCGCGGCGCGTTGCCGATCCCCGTAAGAGTTCGGGCACTGTTTGTGCATTCGCACAGAAGAAGAAGATGGTCAAGTGGCCGGTGAGCCGAACATGTCCGAAATAACAGATACCATCTTAGTATACAGGGTGAGTCACCTAACGTTACCGCTGGATATATTTCGTGAACCACATCAAATACTGACGAACCGATTCCACAGACCGAACGTGAGGAGAGGGGCTAGTGTAATTGTTTAATACAAACCATACAAAAATGCACGGAAGTGTGTTTTTTAACACAAACCTACGTGTTTTTAAATGGAATCACGTTAGTTTTGTTAGCACATCTGAACATATAAACAAATACGTAATCAGTGCCGTTTGTTGCATTGTAAAATGGTAATTACATCCGGAGATATTGTAACCTAAAGTTGACGCTTGAGTACCACTCCTCCGCTGTTCGATCGTGTGTATCGGAGAGCACCGAATTACGTAGGGATCCAAAGGGAACGGTGATGGACCTTAGGTACAGAAGAGACTGGAACAGCACATTACATCCACATGCTAACACCTTTTTATTGGTCTTTTTCACTGACGCACGTGTACATTACCATGAGGGGTGAGGTACACGTACACACGTGGTTTCCGTTTTCATTTACAGAATGATCTGCCAACGTTGCTCGAAAATGTCCCACTGGGAAGGCGTCGACGTATGTGCACCTGCACATTCCGCAATTAACACTAGGCTGACCCTTGACAGGATGTTCTACGGGCGTTTTATAGGACGTGGAGGATGCATAAATTGGCCAGCCCGTTCTCCTGATCTTACACCTCTGGACTTCTTTCTGTGGGGTACGTTAAAGGAGAATGTGTACCGTGATGTGCCTACAACCCCAGAGGATATGAAACAACGTATTGTGGCAGCCTGCGGCGACATTACACCAGATGTACTGCGGCGTGTACGACATTCATTACGCCAGAGATTGCAATTGTGTGCAGCAAATGATGGCCACCACATTGAACATCTATTGGCCTGACATGTCGGGACACACTCTATTCCACTTCGCAATTGAAAACGGAAACCACGTGTGTACGTGTACCTCATCCCTCATGGTAATGCACATGTACGTCAGTGAAAAAGACCAATAAAAAGGTGTTAGCATGTGGACGTAATGTGCTGCTCCAGTCTCTTCTGTACCTAAGGTCCATCACCGTTCCCTTTGAATCCCTACGTAATTCGGTGCTCTCCGATACACACGATCGAACAGCGGAGGAGTGGTACTCAAGCGTCAACTTTAGGTTACAATATCTCCGGATGTAATTACCATTTTACAATGCAACAAACGGCACTGATTATGTATTTGTTTATATGTTCAGATGTGCTAACAAAACTAACGTGGTTCCATTTAAAAAAAACGTAGGTTTGTGTTAAAAAACGTACTTCCGTGCATTTTTGTATGGTTTGTATTAACCAATTACACTAGCCTCTCCCCTCACGTTCGGTCTGTGGAATCGGTTCGTCAGTATTTGATGTGGTTTACGAAATACAGGGTGATTCAAAAAGTGTACCACAACTTTAGGAATTTAAAACTCTGCAACGACAAAAGGCAGAGCTAAGCACTATCTGTCGGCGAATTAAGGGAGCTATAAAGTTTTATTTAGTTGTACATTTGTTCGCTTGAGGCGCTGTTGACTAGGCGTCAGCGTCAGTTGATGCTAAGATGGCGGCCGCTCAACAGAAAGCTTTTTGTGTTATTGAGTACGGCAGAAGTGAATCGACGACAGTTGTTCAGCGTGCATTTAGAACGAAGTATGGTGTTAAACCTCCTGATAGGTGGTGTATTAAACGTTGGTATGAACAGTTTACAGAGAATGGGTGTTTGTGCAAAGGGAAAAGTTCTGGACGGCCGAGAACGAGTGATGAAAATGTAGCACGCATCCAGCAAGCATTTGTTCGCAGCCCAGGAAAATCGACTCGCAGAGTTAGCAGAGAGCTGCAAATTCCACAATCAACTGTATGGAGAGTCCTATGAAAAAGGTTAGTTATGAAACCTGAACTGCCCGAGGCGATGGATCGGCCGCCAGGCAGCCCGTGACAGAGCACTTCATCACTGGCCTCCAAGAAGCCCTCATCTTACCCCCTGCGATTTTTTCTTATGGGGGTATGTTAAGGATATGGTGTTTCGGCCACCTCTCCCAGCCACCATTGATGATTTGAAACGAGAAATAACAGCAGCTATCCAAACTGTTACGTCTGATATGCTACAGAGAGTGTGGAACGAGTTGGAGTATCGGGTTGATATTGCTCGAGTGTCTGGAGGGGGCCATATTGAACATCTCTGAACTTGTTTTTGAGTGAAAAAAAACCTTTTTAAATACTCTTTGTAATGATGTAGAACAGAAGGTTATATTATGTTTCTTTCATTAAATACACATTTTTAAAGTTTTGGTATTCTTTTTGAATCACCCTGTATATCCAGCGGTAACGTTAGGTGACTCACCCTGTATATATAAAATGATGAGCCAAAATATTATGACCAACTGCTTAATAGTTTGTTTATTCGTCTTCGGAACAAAATAAATCACTGATTCTGTGTATCACGGATGCGATAGTTTGTTAGTAGGTTTGTGGAAGTATGTGGCATTAGGTATCTACGCACAGGTCATGCAATTCGAGTAAATAATGGTCCGCTGATTTGCGTACGTGGAGATGGCGTCCGATTCCGAACCAGATGGGTTCCATAGGATTTTCGTCACATGAATTTGATCCCCGAGACATCAACGTTAGTTCACTATAGTGCTCCTCAAACAACTGTTAGACGGTTCTGGTTCCGAGACACAGACATTTATACTGCTGAAAGATGACATCGCCGACGAGGAAGACATCAAGAATGAAGGGATGCAGGTGGTTGGAAACTGTCAGCGTATCTTCGTTTACCATCACAGGACCTACGCAAACGCTGTGGAATGTCTCCCACCAGCCTGCGTCCGTGGCACGCTACACGTTTCGAGACGCCGTTCACCTCGATGGCGGCGTTTGTAGAGACAACCAGCGACCTAGTGTAGCAAAAATCTGATTCATCAAAAAAGAGCCGACACGTTTCCATTGATCGAATCCCGATGGTCCTGTGCACACTGCAATCGTAATTCACAATGTCGTTGGGTTAACATGTGAAGACGTGAGGGTGGTTTGCTGCGAAGCTCCACGTTCAACAAAGTACGATGCACAATGCTCCAAAATACTTGTGCGTGCACCAGCACTGTGATCTTTCGGCAGAGATGCCACAGATCACCATCTGTTCTACTTTACAGAACAGGTAATCCTCCGAAGCCCAATTTCTGTGAAGAGTCGTGGACTCCAACCATTTAGTGCCTAATGGTAGTTCCACTGTCCTTTTACCTCTTTCCGTAGATACTCAGTAGTACAGCAGCACATGAACATTTGACCAGCTTCGGCGTTTTCGAGATACTTGTTAACAGGCTCTGCGTAATAATAGTCTGACCGTTGTCAAAGTCGCTTATCTCAATGGATTTCCCCGTCAGCAGCCCATGTCTTCACTAGAGTGATGTTCCGTCCGTGTATGTTGCGCTTACAAACTTTTGCTATCGCGTCACATGCCCACAACGCCATCAGGCGTCATCTAACGTCGCTGTGGTCAGTGGTCATAATATTTTGGCTTATCAGTGTATGTGACAAGCGCCCTAGCACGTACACGTCTTACCAACGCGGAAGCGTGCTGGAGAGATTCTACTCTGCGCAATTCAGACAATGCTACATGAAATGCTGCAGCACTGAGCATTATTACATATATCCGCCTCCGCCAATATAAACCGCCATCGCCCCTAATTTTAACATGCCACTCATGTCTGTGATTTTAATAATGGAGAAGTTAGCTCCATTTCGATCTTACTAGCAAGTAACGTCAGAATGAAGTGTCTCGAAGCAACCACTAAACTCGACAGCAGTCGACACAAGAAGAACTTTGGAAACGCCGTGTTGAATTACGTCGTATTTCGTTGTTTTTGTGTTAACTTACATCTTACGACAGTTTGCAGTTTCAAGCCAACGGCCCATTGAACAGTTATCACAAACACATCACTCTAGGTATGGTTTGTTATAATTAAATGTCAGTTAAGGCCACAACGAAAGTAAAAGTCTTCAGGAGAGTCCAACATGAAATAAATTGTTGTTGAATTTTGCATGTATTCAACGTGGTGTACTGGTTAGAGACATGGAGTTGCGGGTCGAAAAAAGTAGGTTCGCGTCTTACTGTGTTGAAATATTTTTTTATACATCTTCGAGTTTGTAAAAATATTCTGGGACTTTCTTGTTAATGTAATAGAAACACAACGTTCTGCAATATTCTATGCTATTTACACATATGAGCTCTTTCTCTCAGGAGTGATTTTTCTGCTTTTTTAACTTCAGTCTGATTAAAAACAAAAGATTACATTGCTACTAGTGAAATGCAAACAAATTTGAAACAAGTATTTTTGTACGTCAAAAATACTTACATCTGGCTGTTTTTTGCGAATTTGTCGTGATTTCCAAGTGTATAGTGAGGAAGGAACCCAAGAGTAAACAAAAAACAAGCACCATCTGAATAGTATGTGCAAGGGCACAAATTAGCGTTAAACCCCCTCAGAGACTATTGCGCGAGTCCTGGGGGGCAGCGAGGGCTCAACAATCTGAGCCCTCCACCCAGACGCGGCGGAGCTGAGGATAAAGGGCTGCTATTACCAGCCGTGACTCTGCGAAAATCCGCTGTGCCCTTGCGCAGTTTTTAGGCCCTTCCGCAGTCGCTTCCCACGGCGGTGCTACCAACTAATAAATTGGCAACGCTCTTTTCATTCGTCTCCCTTGCGCCGAAAATAATTCCATTCGTTCTGAACATATGAAATGTATGATGGATGGGCCAACGTTCCACTCCACTGGCCAAAACGAAAACATTGCAGTTACACTCGTGAAATCAACAGCGAGGCATTCCACACACACTCGTTAAGGCGAGCGAAGCCTGTGCTGACACAGCGAAAATAAAATTGCTGAAATCAGATTCAGTTAACAACTTACCAACCGAAATATTCAGTTGTTTTTTATTTATAAATAAATGTGTCTTACTCTTACCCTATTTCTCTGCTAGGTATCGGTGTTCCTCATCCGAATGTTGGCAGACACAGGTGATATAAAAATACAAAAGCAAGCGCACTATTCTTACTTTCATTCCACAATGTTAAACGGAATAGTTTTTTGGATAACTCATCTGGGCAAGTTAAAGAGTCCCCAGTTCAAAATCTGTAATAAGAATTATTTGTGGTGTTAACTCAAAAGCGTCCTGCAGAGGCCTGTTTAAAGAAGTGGGGATAATAACTACTGCTTCCCAATACATCTGTTCATTAATGAAATTTCTCATTAAAAATGTATCTCTGTTTCAAACCACCAGCTCTAATCATAGGATCAATGCCAGAAATAAGAGTAATCTTCAACGAAGTTTTAAAGTCACTTACGTGGATCCAGAAAGCTATTCATGATTCAGAAATATATTTTCAATAACTTACCAGCAGACATAAAAAGCTTAACTACTAATAAAGTTCGGCTTTAGGAGAGCCTAAAGGATTTATTGATGGCCAACTTCTTCTAATCCACTGATGAATTTCTTAGTAGAACCAAATTACGTAGGGTAAAATGCCCATTTTTTGGGTGGTTGCATAATTCCGGATAGCTATCTCCCTTGCTTGGTGCTGCATTGCGTAGCTCGCTCCTACAACCAGGAGCGAATGTCATTCAGATACGCCATTGTGAGTTTGGCACCGGTGCTGTTAACGTTTCGCTTTCCACAGTTATTTTTTGCACTGTGGTCAACATAAAAAATTTCTACAGAGTTCAGTTGGAAGTTGTTCCTCAAGCCAGGTAAGACATACTTTCAAAGTATTTCATATGGGATAGTTGTTAGAAGAAAACATGTCGTCCACCGTTCACTTAAGGGTTAGATTGGCATAAATAGAAGTAAGGGATGGTCCATAATAGCGGTAGTATAAGGTTGTCCTATTTCGGGTACCATAAATTTGGCGTCGGTTTGTACAAACACATATTCTGAATTTTATTCCAGACGCCACCTTTCCAACATTTGAGAGACAAAGACGTTGGGTCATTGACGGGACGAGCATACTGCAGAGCCGCAACAATGGAAGTGGCGGCAGATAGTTTTAAAAAAGCTGAATCCCTTCTTGTGAACCCAGATTTCTTCATACATGGAGTTTCCTTCTCAGTAATCTACAGCAAATGAGGATAAGGCATCAGAAGTCACAGAAGAACCATTGTCGACTGCAGTTCATGAAATCAAACCCACCACCAAGAGCAGATAAAGCAGTAGTGTTGACGTTATCACGTTTTAAAAATACTGGATAAAGGGAGAAAGGAAGCAAGCACTAAGACAACAGGGACAACAACACCTTCAACAAAATCTAGTTCAGGAGCCTCATTTGATGCAGCTGATAGATGTTCAACCTCTGGGTTTTGCAAAATGAAGCTCTTCGTAAGAAACAAACAGACAATCATGAAGCAGCAGTATACTGGTGAGAATGGCTCTGATACAAGCGTTGGTGAAACCATGTTGAAGGACTCATCAGGAACAGGAGTGCATTTACTACGATCAGCTGTGGTGAGCTGATACGTCTAAAGAGACCTGGATTAAGTGCACCGGATGCTGTTGCTGGTGAACGTTTGGTCCGAATAAAGGCTATGTTACTAATTCATTAGTGTTTATTTTCAACCCATAATAAAGAGAAACGAAATTAGGAGCGATGTTTTCTGCAGGTAAAAATACACATTGTAATTTTTTGTTCAGCTATTACGGAATGAGAAAATATTCGGAAGATTTTTTGCGAAGGTTGTATTGAAATATTCCCTAATGATAGTACTGCACATATTCCATAATTTAAAGACTTGTAATTTACTTGCAATTTTAAATTTAAAAACGGTACCCAACAAGACGGAACTTTCCCGTATACATATTATCAACAAGATCAAATAAAGTATCAGTAAATCTGACTTCTGTATAAATTCACCGCAGTAATGCGATCATTGTAAATAAGTGTTTCAAAATGATTTTTCCATTTGATGATGCATGGTTGTAATAGCATAAGAATTAGTATATTTTTTGGCTCTGAGCACTATGGGACTTAACATCTGAGGTCATCAGTCCCCTAGAACTTGGAACTACATAAACCTAACTAACCTAAGGACATCACACACATTCATACCCGAGACAGGATTCGAACCTGTGACCGTAGCGGTCGCGCGGTTCCAGACAAGCGCCTAGAACCGCTCGGCCACACCAGCTGGAAATTAGTATATGCACCTCAGTGTATTGAACGTTTACATGTTTTATGGCAAGTTATTTATTACTGGAATCTTTCAAATGAAAATATGTTTAAGATATTTTTGATTTATTCCACGGCCACGAGAAGCATTTCACTTGGGATCTCTGGCAGGCACATTGGCATGTTTGTTTCTCTTTGTAAATATTTATGATGTATTCTTGTTTTTCTAACATGTTGTGGATCCTGGAGGATCTCCTTGCTATTAATCTAGTGGCACAACATTTACATATAATCTAAACAGATAGGACACCTTGCTAAACATGTAACGACGTCCTTACCTGCTTTCTGCGTGCTAATGACAGGTTCTCAGCTCATAAGACATTTTCTCTCGTGCCACGTCACTGTGCACTGAGTATGTAAGACTATGCCCTACCGCAAACACTTTTACACCGTACCATTACTCATTCACTTTTTAATAATTATGTTACAGCTATGAGTCCCTTTGTAATTCGTGCAAAGAGCTACTTACTAGAGACTGGTGAGACAAATACTGTTTTACGTCAAGATTGGAGCAAATAATCGCCTTAGATCCTCATGAGGGCCAGGGCTCTTTTAGATGTAATGAATATAGAAAAGATATTACGTCTGCTGTCGTTTTCATATCATTTTTAACATTTCCACAATTATATTCCAGTGTACAATGATGGGTCTAAGGAGGAGGATTCACATTGCTACTGACTGGTTTTCCGTAGTTGTGTCCTGAAGATTTCTCCATAAAGCGGATTTATTGTCTATGAACGGAGCTGTATGCGGTCCTGCAGTCTCTGGAGCTGATGGGATGTGAGAGAGGGAAGAATTTCCTGACCTGCTTCGATTCCCTCAGTGTCCTTCAGACCATTTCGCAGATGCATGCAGCGGCTAGTGCATAATGTGATGCAGGACTCCGGGGTGCATTTCCAGAACCAGGGAAAGGAAGCAGTATTCTGCGAGGTACCAGGGCATGTCGATATCCAGGGAAAAGGAGATATTGCAGCCTAAGAAGCTTGTCAGCAACATACTGTACATACACTTTCACGGGCCATTTCCTCACTGCTGAGGAAGACAGGTTTTTGGGAGACAGACCGACTAGAAGTGTGGGAAAATAAGCTGCAGTCTGAGAAACCAACCGTTCCGCATTCACGACCTTCCTTCGGGTCACAGAACTAATTTTGATCTAACCCATGGCATTTTGCTCCAGCGTTAGGACCCACCAGTTTCTGGAGTTTGCGGTACATCAGACAGACGTTTTAGAAAAAATTTTGTTCATTTATTCTTCCATTTTTAACACTTTTAATCATTTTAATCACATTCGTTATCCCAGGCTTCAATATGAGCGCTAAAGACCTTGAAGTCGTGTGCTCAAATAATTTGATACATCAGATATTAACAGAGAGTGTTTTGCACACTACTGGCCATTAAAATTGCTACAGCAAGAAGAACTGCAGATGATAAACGGGTATTCATTGGACAAATATATTATACTAGAAATGACATGTGATTCCATTTTTACGCAATTTGGGTGCATAGATTCTGAGGAATCAGTACCCAGAACAACCAACTCTGCCCATAATAACGACCTTGATACGCCTGGGCATTGAGTCAAACAGAGCTTGGATGGCGTGTACAGGTACAGCTCCCCATGCAGCCTCAACACGATACCACAGTTCATCAAGAGTAGTGAATGGCGTATTGTGACGAGCCAGTTGCTCGGCCACCATTGACCAGACGTTTTCAATTGGTGTGAGATCTGGAGAATGTGCTGGCCAGGGCAGCAGTCGAACATTTTCTATATCCAGAAAAGCCCGTACAGGACCTGCAACATGCGTTCGTGCATTATCCTGCTGAAATGTAGGGTTTCGCAGGAATCGAAAGAAGGGTAGAGCCACGGGTCGTAACACATCTGAAATGTAACGTCCACTGTTCAAAGTGCCGTCAATGCGAACAAGAGGTGACCGAGACGTGTGACCAATGGCACCCCATACCATTACGCCGGGTGATACGTAAGTATGGCGATGATGAATACACGCTTCCAATGTGCGTTCACCGCGATGTCGCCCAACATGGATGCGGCCATCATGATGCTGTAAACAGAACCTGGATTCATCCGAAAAAATGACGTTTTGCCATTCGTGAATCCAGGTTCGTCGTTGAGTACACCATCGCAGGCGCTCCTGTCTGTGATGCAGCGTCAAAGGTAAACGCAGCCATGGTCTCAGAGATGATAGTCCATGCTGCTGCAAACCTCGTCGAACTGTTCGTGCAGATAGTTGTTGTCTTGTTGAAGTAGAGAGGACATAAAATATAGACTGGCAATGAGAAGGAAAGCGTTCCTGAAGAAGAGAAATTTGTTAACATCGAGTATAGATTTAAGTGTCAGGAAGTCGTTTCTGAAAGTATTTGTATAGAGTGTGGCCATATGTGGAAGGAAACGTGGACGATAAGTAGTTTGGACAAGAAGAGAATAGAAGCTTTCGAAATGTGGCGCTACAGAAGAATGCTGAAGCTTAGATGGGTAGATCACATAACTAATGAGGAGGTATTGAATAGAATTGGGGTGAAGAGGAGTTTGTGGCACACCTTGAGTAGAAGAAGGGATCGGTTGGTAGGACATGTTCTGAGGCATCAGGGGATCACAAATTTAGCATTGGAGGGCAGCGTGGAGGGTAAAAATCGTAGAGGGAGACCAAGAGATGAATACACTAAGCAGATTCAGAAGGATGTAGGTTGCAGTATGTACTGGGAGATGAAGTTTGCACAGGATAGAGTAGCATGGAGAGCTGCATCAAACCAATCTCTAGACTGAAGACCACAACAACAACAACAACAACAACAGTCTGCTGTTGGGTCCTCCTTACTCTGTTCGTCATTGGGTATTTTGCTGCCTAGGTAGTACAATTCCTTAACTTTATCTATTTCGTGACCATCAATTCTGATGTTAAATTTCTTGTAGTTCTCGTTTCTGCTACTACATTACTTTCGTCTTTCTTCGGTTTACTAGCAATCAATATTCTGCACTCAGTAGTGTTCACTCCATTCAGGAGATCATGTAATTCTCCTTCACTTTCACAAAGGATATCAATGTCATCAGATAATCGTATCATTGATATCCTTTCACCTTGAATTTTAATTCCACTACTGAACCTTTCTTTTATTTCCATAATTGCTTCTTTGATGTACAGATTGAACAAGAGGGCCACAAGACTACTTTCCTGTCTTACACCCTTTTTAATCCGAGCACTTCGTTGTTGATAGTCCACTCTTATTATTTCCTCCTCCTATTTTTCTCAGAATTTCGAACATCTTGCACTAAGTTTCATTGTCGAGCGCTTTTTCCAGGTCGACAAATCCTATGAACGTGTCTTGACTTTTCTTTAGTCTTGCTTCCATTATCAACCGCAACGTCAGAATTGCCTCTCTAGTGCCTTTACCTTTCCTAAAGCCATACTGATCGTCGTCTAACACACACTCAATTTTCTTTTCCATTCTTCTGTATATTATTCTTGCAAGTAACTTTGATGCATGAGCTGTTAACGTGATTGTGCGATAATTCTGGCACTTGCCAGCTCTTGCCGTTTTCGGAATCGTGTGGATGATATTTTTCCGAGTCAGATAGTATGTCGTCAGGCTCATACTTTCTACACACCAACGTGAATAGTCATTTTGTTGGCACTCCCTTCAATGATTTTAGAAATTCTGATGGAATGTTGTCTACCCCTTCTGCCTCATTTGATCTTAAGTCTTCCGAAGCTCTCTTAAATTTTCTTTCTAATACTGGATCCCCTATTGCTTCTAAATCGACTCCTGTTTCTTTTTTGTATCAGATCAGACAAATCTTCCCCCTCATACAGGCTTTCAATGTACTCTTTCCATCTACCCGCTCTCTCCTCTGCATTTAACAGTGGGATTCCCGTTGCACTCCTAATGTTACCACCCTTGCTTTTAATTTCACCGCAGGTTGTTTTGACTCTCCTATAAAGATAGCAAAATTAAATTAATTTCACAATTGCAACCACAGATTCGAGCTGCCCACAAATTTTCGTTGTTAATAATCTGAGATCGATCGGATTATTAATAAACAAGTCATGAAACTAAATCACTCATTTTATGCCGTTAGATTAATTTTCCCCAGCCAGTTACTATGACCGAGAGACTGCCTACATGGAGGACTATGAAACGGAGGAGGTAGAGTAATTTTCACATCCTCCATATGTTTAATGCAGAAAATGCTCAAGTTGGAGAGTTTCCTTTACAACTCTTAGCAGTTACATTTGAATGTTTGCTGAAGTCACGCGGTGGCGCAGGAATACAAGTTCACCGTAGTTCGGAGAATTCGCGCTCAGGCAGGTGTACCAACCTGTGAGTCCAAGAGGTCCGCCAGGACGAAGGCGCATCTACGGTTCGTTCCCTTCTCCCCTGTCGCGTTGGCTTCGGGTACCTACTCGTTAACTGCGGACGCACGAACAAATGGTTCAAATCGCTCTAAGCACTATGGGACTTAACATCTGAGGTCATCAGTCCCATAGACTTAGAACTACTTAAACCTAACTAACCTAAGGACATCACACACACATCCATACCCGAACCTGCGACAGTAGCAGCAGCGCGGTTCCAGACTGAAGCGCCTAGAACCGCTCGGCCACACCGGCCGGCCATACGAACAAAACCGGCAACCACGCTCCGGGGTATTTCGGTTGCTTCTCTCAGACGCCTTCACCTCCGAAGCTGCCGCCATTATGTGATGGAAGTGTTGTCTCTTGTCGCCTTGTCAGTAGCGTTGTGTTAGGCCCGTCCGTCTGGGTCAGCACGGTTCTCGTTCGAAAACTGGCAGCAGTCATACTGACAGCTACCGCGCAGTTATAACCGTTCGTGCCGGGAGCGCCCTGAATCGCGACCTCACAAAATGTTAAGAGGTAAGATTTTTCGCTCGGCCCCAGAGCCTGTTTTCGTAATTCGGACCTCGTAGCTATCATCTTGTCATTCTCTACTTCAACCATTCCTCGCTTTCTCTAGGGACTGGATGTACAGGGTGTTTAAAAATGACCGGTATATTTGAAACGGCAATAAAACCTAAACGAGCAGCGATAGAAATACACCGTTTGTTGCAATATGCTTGGGACAACAGTACATTTTCAGGCGGACAAACTTTCGAAATTACAGTAGTTACAATTTTCAACAACAGATGGCGCTGCAAGTGATGTGAAAGATATAGAAGACAACGCAGTCTGTGGGTGCGCCATTCTGTACGTCGTCTTTCTGCTGTAAGCGTGTGCTGTTCACAACGTGCAAGTGTGCTGTAGACAACATGGTTTATTCCTTAGAACAGAGGATTTTTCTGGTGCTGGAATTCCACCGCCTAGAACACAGTGTTGTTGCAACAAGATGAAGTTTTCAACGGAGGTTTAATGTAACCAAAGGACCGAAAAGCGATACAATAAAGGATCTGTTTGAAAAATTTCAACGGACTGGGAACGTGACGGATGAACGTGCTGGAAAGGTAGGGCGACCGCGTACGGCAACCACAGAGGGCAACGCGCAGCTAGTGCAGCAGGTGATCCAACAGCGGCCTCGGGTTTCCGTTCGCCGTGTTGCAGCTGTGGTCCAAATGACGCCAACGTCCACGTATCGTCTCATGCGCCAGAGTTTACACCTCTATCCATACAAAATTCAAATGCGGCAACCCCTCAGCGCCGCTACCATTGCTGCACGAGAGACATTCGCTAACGATATGGTGCACAGGATTGATGACGGCGATATGCATGTGGGCAGCATTTGGTTTACTGACGAAGCTTATTTTTACCTGGACGGCTTCGTCAATAAACAGAACTGGTGCATATGGGGAACCGAAAAGCCCCATGTTGCAGTCCCATCGTCCCTGCATCCTCAAAACGTCCTGGTCTGGGCCGCCATTTCTTCCAAAGGAATCATTGGCCCATTTTTCAGATCCGAAACGATTACTGCATCACGCTATCTGGACATTCTTCGTGAATTTGTGGCGGTACAAACTGCCTTAGACGACACTGCGAACACCTCGTGGTTTATGCAAGATGGTGCCCGGCCACATCGCACGGCCGACGTCTTTAATTTCCTGAATGAATATTTCGATGATCGTGTGATTGCTTTGGGCTATCCGAAACATACAGGAGGCGGCGTGGATTGGCCTCCGTATTCGCCAGACATGAACCCCTGTGACTTCTTTCTGTGGGGACACTTGAAAGACCAGGTGTACCGCCAGAATCCAGAAACAATTGAACAGCTGAAGCAGTACATCTCATCTGCATGTGAAGCCATTCCGCCAGACACGTTGTCAAAGGTTTCGGGTAATTTCATTCAGAGACTACGCCGTATTATTGCTACGCATGGTGGATATGTGGAAAATATCGTACTATAGAGTTTCCCAGACCGCAGCGCCATCTGTTGTTGAAAATTGTAACTACTGTAATTTCGAAAGTTTGTTTGCCTGAAAATGTACTATTGTCCCAAGCATATTGCAACAAACGGTGTATTTCTATCGCTGCTCGTTTAGTTTTTATTGCCATTTCAAATATACCGGTCATTTTTGAAACGCCCTGTATTATGAGTTTCCAGAAGTTGCTTTTTTTATATAATTTCATGTACTATTCCTTGTCCTGTAGGAAGGTCGCTGCGTGCCAGATCTCTCAGATTAAAATTTTTTCGCGGTACACAATAATCTCTGATCATCTGATGCCTGCCTCACTGGGCTAGGATGCCGTTTCTACGGCAACTATCGATGCACATTAGTAACATCGTTCCGCTGCTATTACAAAATTATTAGTGTGGTTCCGCCATAGTACAGTTATTTTCATGGCGCTGACATCAGAAGAGAGCAAAATTAACTGTATTTCTACGGCATCACTTAACCGTAACATACGACGTAACTTCCCATAGTGCCATCTTTGACAGCACCACTAACGTCCACAGAGGAACAGGACGCTATTTCCATGGTAACCTTCGATTATCCACGTAAACACGGGGGCAACGACAATCTTTGGAGCAGATTTGTAGTTCTGAGTTTAGAGGGCAGCATACTCTAAGCCTTATTTCATACCAATGACCCATTTTAGTAGTATAATTTATATTCATTGACGAATAATGATCAATAATTGACATTGTGATGTATTCTAACTGTAACTGTTCCTTCATAGTTATGTATTAAGTTATCTAACCATGAACGTGTTTTCTGATTGGCTACTTATGATGTCATACTCAGAACGGTGGGTGCGTCCAGCCCTATTAATACCCGTTTCCTCCATGCACAGTCAGCAGTTACACGAGCGTCGAGGGTCGACGTAACTCGTTTGGCTGTGTGCATCTATCGCTCTGGGCATAATTTATTACTATTTATCTTATTTTTTATATATTTTTATATGCTCACTATACCGTCTACACTACTTTGAAAATGTATCTTTACAGAATCTGAAGATCACTCTGTGTAAAGAGTCGAAACCGGGCACTCACTCCAATAAAAAAAAAATTGCGATCAAGACTGTTTTAAATTTTAACTTTTCTCAGATTAGAGATTTCATGGTAGTGAACTTATAACAGGTCTACCTCCAATTTGTGTGTCTTACTGCAAAATACGCTACTGGCTATTAAAATTGCTACACCACGAAGATGACGTGCTACAGACGCGAAATTTAACCGACAGGAAGAAGATGCTGTGATATGCAAATGATTAGCTTTTCAGAGCATTCACACAAGGTTGGCGCCGGTGGCGACACCTACAACGTGCTGACATGAGGAAAGTTTCCAACCGATTTTTCATACACAAACAGCAGTTGACCGGCGTTACCAGGTGAAATGTTGTTATGATGCCTCGTGTAAGGAGGAGAAATGCGTACCATCACGTTTCCGACTTTGATAAACGTCGGATTGTAGGCTATCGCGATTGTGGTTTATCGTATCGCGAAATTGCTGCTCGCGTTGGTCGAAATCCAATGACTGTTAGCAGAACATGGAATCGGTGGGTAATACGGAACGCCGTGCTGGATCCCAACGGCCTCGTATCACTAGCAGTCGAGGTGACAGGCATCTTATCCGCATGGCTGTAAAGGCTGGTTCCCACTAAGGCTGCGGAGCGTCAAAACCGCGCGTCAGCGGCATGGTTGCCATGGAAACGGCACGCCGCGGCGGGCTCTGCGTCGCGGTTTGACCATGTCGAACCGCTTCCGCTGCCGCGTGCCGCGCTCCGGGTCCGCGCCGCCAATCACAGAACGCGCTGAGCGTGACGTCAGGGACGGAACCCCTGGCCACACGAACTTTCGCCGAACCGCTGGCGCGGACGCGGCGGCAGCTATGAAATACTTATCATCCGATTCCAAGGAACTATTCGGCAGAAAAATTTGATTCTTGGGTATGTTACAGCCTGATATCTTCTCTCGATAAAGGACTGAATTTATTTTCGTTATTCGTCGTGGTTACTTGCTGTATCGCATTTACGTAAACCTTTACACGAAATTTTATAGAGTGGGCAGAGGTAAAAACGCATTGCGTGGACTTTGCGTACAGTTCATTTTAGGTAATACATTATTGAGTATGAAATTTAGTCAACATATCGAAATTGTTTTTAAAGCTGAGAGCAGATCGATAGCTATTACCGTTCTCGAGATATTGAATGATATGTCGGAGGACGGGCTGTGCCGTGATCGCGCGCGGGTTGCTCGCGACGCGACCGGTACTTCGTCCTGCTCGTCGTAAACTATGTGGTTGTATCAACCGCAAATTTTGTAAACGGTTCAAGAAATCGAAACGTGTTTTTTTGCAAACGATAACTTGTGAAAAGTCATGTATTTCGTCGCATGATAAATATCCTAAATCTGTTTATCTACCAAGATATGAAAGTAACTACAGTTTTTCAGAAGGGATAAATGAATTTTTTTAAACAGCATTTAATAGCATGTGGAATGAGAAGTTAAACCGAAACTAATTTGCTGGTATGTCATAAGATGTAATTTACTAAATATCTACAGCTATTGATTATTCCCTTTGGTAAGTAACAACTTTTTTTTCTTTATCCAGTGTACTTCACTGATTGAAGACGCGTTTCGCCTTTTACTTTAAGGCATCTTCGGTGGAATCTAGAATGATTCAGTTTTGTTTTGATATGTGATACTTGCAGATTATAAAACAGTTCACATCCTTTTTTACGTGAATGACTGATTACTTACAGTGAATCGAGTTTTTGGGGGACATATACGTTTCCCCTCACCTGGTCACATGCTGGAGGTTGAACTAAAACTTAGATTATGGAACATAAGCTCATTTTCATGTTCACTCTTTTTTCTTCTGTCACTAGCAGTAGACGTTTTACCGAAAACTCTGATTTGAAGTCGTAACTACAGTGTGTTCACCTCATGTCCCTTCCTGTCTGGTTTATTTATGTACATGTTGCCAACCTGCAGAATTATATGCTGAAAACTAATGTTTGTTTATTTTTGTTCTCCTTATATCTGTATGTGTGTGTGGCTTGTCAGTGATAGTTATAGAAAGTTGAAAGTGAACCCAGTAGTTGTCAGACAGTGGTTGAAAGATTTGGTGTTCAGCTGATTTCAGTTTTGGTTTAAACGTTTTGTGGAGGAGTGCATGGAAGAGTAAATTCACTGCTTACATTAATAGATAGTATTTCAACAGATGATTATTATCAGAATACTATCACCCAACCCCTTTGTCCTCACTCTTTGACGCCCCATAATACGTCCTGTCAACTAACCCCTATTGTCAAAGTTGTGCCGTAATTTCCTCTTCCTCCTCTATTTAATTCCGTAACTCTTCTTTAGTCACACGATTCTCGTATCTAATCTTCAGCATTCTTATTGATCACCACGTTTTGAAAGCGTCCATTGTCTTCTTGACAGAACTGTTCATCGTCCACGTTTCACTTACATACAAAGCTGCACTCCACACAAATACCTTTGTGAAATAGTATCCAACCATCAGAATTTATATTCGATGTCAACAAATTTTCTTTTTCAGAACGCTTATCTTGCTATTGACAGTCTTCAGCCAGGTTTGCGTCTGCACCAGGAAATGCCTTACAATTTAAAATCTGGTTTCGAAACTCTGTTCCAAATATATATTTTTTCATGATTCGTAAGCAAGGTGCTGGCGATGATTACATTATGCCATGTGGGGAATTCTATCAGGTGGCTTCCACTTTCATCCCTTCCACCTAGCCTTTGTGTTCTTACTCTTTTCGTGTACCTGCTACCGTATCACATTTTAAATTTTTGTCTCGCTTAACTATCTGAATAATCTCTTTTATCGGTCATTGTTTCAATGTATTAGGAGATTGTTCATTATCATGAACGGTAGTCATGAAATCTGTTTATGCTGGAATGAGAAAACATGAATAATGAACTATGTGAAAAAGTACATTGTACAGAAAATGAAGAATTGGTATGACTTCACCCAACTTCGTCTTTCCTTCACGTAGGTGTAAGATATAGTTATTCAAACACACCGGTCGTTTCGGTGTGTCCCACCCCGTACGCCAGTGCCTGTCCGTCATTGGCTACCGCTAGCGTCTGCCGCTTCCAGATGGGAACGCCAATTCTGCGAGCCGCCGTGTCAAAGCGGAAAACGCTTGCCTCTGCCGTTGCCGCACGACGCGCTGCCGCGCTCTAGTGGGAACCGGCCTTACGGATCGCGCAGCCGCGTCTCGATCCTGAGTCAACAGATGGGGACGTATGCAAGACAACAACCATCTGGACGAACAGTTTGACGACGTTTGCAGCAGCATGGAGACCATGGCTGCGGTTACCCTTGACGCTGCAACACAGACAGGAGCGCCTGCGATGGTCTACTCAACGACGAACCTGGGTGCACGAATGGCAAAACGTCATTTTTTCGGATGAAACCAGGTTCTGTTAGCAGCATCATGATGGTCGCATCCGTGTTTGGCGATATCGCGGTGAACGCACATTGGAAGCGTGTATTCATCATCGCCATACTGGCGTTTCATCCGGCATGATGGTATGGGGTGCCATTGGTTGCACGTCTCGGTTACCTCTTGTTCGCATTGACGGCACTATGAACAGTGGACGTTACATTTCAGATGTGTTACGACCCGTGGCTCTACCCTTCGTTCGATCCCTGCGAAACCCTACATTTCAACATGATAATGCACGACCGCATGTTGCAGGTCCTGTACTGGCCTTTCTGGATACAGAAAATGTTCGACTGCTGCCCTGGCCAGCACATTCTCCAGATCTCTCACCAATTGAAAACGTTTGGTCAATGGTGGCCGAGCAACTTGCTCGTCACAATACGCCAGTCACTACCCTTGATAAACTGTGGTATTGTGTTGAAGCTGCATGGGCAGCTGTACCTGTACACGCCAGCCAAGCTCTGTTTGACTCAATGCTCAGGCGTATCAAGGTCGTTATTACGGCCAGAGGTACTGATTTCTCAGGATATATGCAACCAAATTGCGTGAAAATGGAATGACATGTCAATTCTAGTATAATATATTTGTCCAATGAATACACGTTAATCATATGCATTTCTTCTTGGTGTAGCAATTTTAATGGCCAGTAGTGTATATGCCTGATTTACAGCCTATCATGTTCTGTAGCTCTCCCAACATCCTGTTGTTATTAAATGAAGTTTTCAATTAGACTACAAAACTCTGGCCGAGAGAAGAAGTCCGACTCCTTTACCGTCTAGCGACAGCAGATCAGTAGGTGTGTGCAATTCAAAAAAACAGTTCAAATGGCTCTGAGCACTATGGGACTTAACTTCTGAGGTCATCAGGACCCTAGAACGTAGAACTACTTAAACCTAACTAACCTAAGGACTTCACACACATCCATGCCCGAGGCAGGATTTGAACCTGCGACCGCAGCGGTCGCGCGGTTGCAGACTGAAGCGCCTAGAACCACGTGGCCACCACGGCCGGCTATGTGTAACTACTTGTTTGACGGGGGAAGGTGATAGGCAGTAGAACATCATACCGTCACAGTCATACTGGCCTACCGGTAGACCAGAGCAGAAGAGCTACAAACTTACATCACGACAATACGGTAGCATTTACCACAGAAGCGGAAGTCTCTTCACGGGAGAAAATTTTCGAAGTCAGTTTGTAGAGGCGCGGCGATCTGCACCTGAAAAGCGTTTCGCTGTGGGAGAGGACCTGGTAATCGTGACTCGGCCAAAGAGGTTACGAACAGAAATTTTTGCCCAGTAGCCGCGCTCGGCTCGAGAGGCATCCGGGCTCGGCACAGGTGAAACGCAAGGCATTTGCAGAGAGGCACCGAGGCCCCTTTTTCTGCGTGCGATCGATAGGGGGTGCTGCCCGATAGCCAATTAATTAGATTTTTTCGACGGAGAACAAAGAGAAAAGGGAGAGCTCGGCTGCGACCCAGGTGGCGAAGTCCGGCGGAAGGGTTTGACGGACGGATCGACGTCGACTGGGGGGGAGGGAGCCGGTGGAAGGGGAAGGAGAGGAGCGTGTCGTGGACGTCGATAGGCGCGCCCTAATGAAGCCTGCTCGCAAGAAAAATGCCGGCAAATTGATTTAGCCGGACGGACGGCCGCCACCGCCGCCGCCGACGGCCGCACTTGTGAATTATGGAGGCGCGCCGCGCCAGCAACACTTATTGTCCGCCCCCGCGCCGCCCCTGCCGCCCCCGCCGCGGCCGGAGCAAGTGCAAAGGACAGCGCGCTTTGTGTCCGGCCTCTGTGCCCGCCTCGCCCTGAGAGCGCTAACGAAATCATAAATGGACCTTTGCAGGGAAATATGCCTGCACCAAAAGGGACACTTTTTTTGTACCTCGCAGTGAAAAGTAGCTGACGGCGTTAAAAGACGACTGCAGGAATGGTTTAGAAGCAGACCTTGACCGCTCATACCACGACGTCCATATACGCTGAAGCGCCAAGAAGCTGGCATGGGCTTGCGTTTTCAAATACGAAAAATGTTCAAATGTGTGTGAAATATTATGGGACTTAACTGCTAGGGTCATCAGTCCCTAAGCTTACACACTACTTAACCTAAATTATCCTAAGGACAAACACACACACCCATGCCCGAGGGAGGACTCGAATCTCCGCCGGGACCAGCCGCACAGTCCATGACTGCAGCGCCCAAGACCGCTCGGCTAAACCCGCGCGGCTTTCAAGTACGGAGATATGTAAACAGGCAGAATACGACGCTGCGGTCGGCAGCACCTGTATAAGGCAAGTGTCTGGGCAGTTGTTAGATCGCTTACTGCAGCTACAATGGCAGGTTATCAAGATTTGAGTGAGTTTGAACGCGGTGTTATAATCGGCGAACGAGCTATGGGACAGTATCTCCAAGGTAGCGATGAAGTGAGGATTTTGCCGTACGACCATTTCACGAGTGTACCGCGAATATCAGAAATCCGGTAAACATCAGACATGCGGTCGTAGAAAGGTCTGCAAGAACGGGACCATGACGACTGAAGAGAGTCGTTCAACGTGCCAGAAGAACATCCCTCCCGTAAAACAGCTGCAGATTTCAACGATGAGCCATCAACAAGTGTCAGCGTGTGAACCATTCAATGAAACACCATCGAATATGGACTTTCGGAGTCGAAGGCCCACTCACGTACCCTTGATCACTGCACGACAGAAAGCTTTACGCCTCGTCTGGGCCGTCAACACCGACATTGGACTGTTGATGACTTGGATTAGATTAGATTAGTTTTTCGTTCCATAGATCCGTGCTGAGGGGATCCTCGTGGATGTGCAACATGTACATTTTTTTTAAAGCTTGAATAACAATGCTAATAGTATGAATATATACAATACATCATTTGATTCTATTAAAAAATTCGTCATTGGAGTAGAAGGAGTTGGCCACTAGTAAGTCTTTTAGGCTCCTTTTAAACTGATCTTTATTTGTAACTAAATTTTTTATGTTTGCTGGCAAATTATTGAAGATGAGTGTTCCTGAGTAGTGGACCCCTTTTTGAACTAAAGTAAGTGCTTTTAAGTCCTTGTGCAGATCATTTTTGTTCCTGGTATTGTATATATGAACTGAGCTGTTTGTTGGAAAAAGGGATATATTATTTTGGTCAAATTTCATTAAGGAGTAAATATACTGAGAGGCAGTAGTTAGTATACCCAGTTCTTTGAAGAGGTTTCTACAGAACGTCCGTGAATTTACTCCACAAATAATACGTATTACACGCTTTTGAACTCTGAAAACTTTGGTTTGACTTGAAGAGTTACCCCAAAATATTATACCATATGACATTATGGAATGAAAGTAGGCAAAGTATGCAAGCTTTTTCATTTTTATGTCGCCTATGTCAGCTAACACTCGAATTGCAAGTACAGATTTGTTAGGGAGTTTCTGCAGTTCTGTGGTGGAAACATGTTGCCTGGTCGGACGAGTCTCGTTTCAAATTGTATCGAGCGGATGGACGTGTACCGATATCGAGGAAACCTCATGAATCCATGGACCCTGCATATTATCAGGTGAATTTCAAGCTAGGTGAGGTTCTGTAGTAGTGTGGGGCATGTGCAATTAGAGTGATATGGGGCCCCTGATACGTCTATATACGACTCTGACAGGCCCGACAGCGCTTAACTTCGGTGTACTTACGGGAACCGGTGTATCCGCCGTGGCAAGGCCGTTGCCACTTAAACACATAATGACAATACGGAGAATATAAAAACCTCGACGATAACGTAGTCTTTCTTTGAACTAACAGTTTTTAAATGAGCTTCTTACTGCTGTCTTCATGAAACGTAGCTGCTGATTGCCGACAAATTTGGCCTTTATTAGTTTCACGTTTACCACAAGTGAAGTGGAGATATCATAAACATCTATATAACAAAATTTCGTCATGTGGAGGCCAAAAGAACATGAGAAGAGACGTGGCAAGCAGCTGCATTGCAAGAATCCTTCACACACCAAAAACTTATTTTCTGTTGGGAAATTTGTTCACTCAATGCTCAGTTTTTGAGAAAAAGATGATGTTTTAAGGTCCATGTGCCAAGATTGTCCCTGGAATTGCCATTTCAATACAAAAGGTTTGTACTATGAAAATTCACTATTGGAGTTTTCAGCAGTAATGTACATTGACAGGAAAAAAAAATCGAAACACAGAAAAGCAGTTAATGTAGAGTGATGATATTTCGGGAATGAATTTGTCTACGTAACATACACTACTGGCCATTAAAATTGCTACACCAAGAAGATATGCAGATGATAAGCGGGTATTCATTGGACAAATATACTATACTAGAACTGACATGTGATTACATTTTCACGCAATTTGGGTGCACAGATCCTGAGAAATCAGTATCCAGAACATCCACCTCCGGACGTAATAACGGCCTTGATAAGCCTGGGCATTGAGTCAAACAGAGCTTGGTTGGCGTGTACAGGTACAGCTGCCCATGCAGCTTCAACACGATACCCCAGTTCATCAAGAGTAGTGACTGGCGTATTGTGATGAGCCAGTTGCTCGGCCACCATTGACCAGACGTTTTCAATTGGTGAGACATCTGGAGAATGTGCTGGCCAAGGCAGCTGTCGAACATTTTCTGTATCCAGGAAGGTCCGTACAGGACCTGCAACATGCGGTCGTGCATTATCCTGCTGAAATATCGAATGAAGGGTAGAGCCACGGGTCGTAACACATCTGAAATGTAACGTCCACTGTTCAAAGTGCCGTCAACGCGAACAAGAAGTGACCGAGACGTGTAACCAATGGCACCCTGGATTCATCCGAAAACATGACGTTTTGCCATTCCTGCACCCAGGTTCGTCGTTGAGTACACCATCGCAGGCGCTCCTGCCTGTGATGCAGCGTCGAGGGTAACCGCAGCCATGGTCTCCGAGCTGATAGTCCGTGCTGCTGCAAACGTCGTCGAACTGTTCGTGCAGATGGTTGTTGTCTTGCAAACGTCCCCATCTGTTGACTCAGGGATCGAGACGTTGCTGCACGATCCGTTACAGCCATGCAGATAAGATGCCTGTCATCTCGACTGCTAGTGATACGAGACCGTTGGGATCCAGCACGGCGTTCCGTATTACCCTCCTGAACCCACCGATTCCTTCTGCTAACAGTCATTGGATCTCGACGAAAGCGAGCAGCAATGTCGCGATACGATAAACCGCAATCGCGATAGGCTACAATCCGACCTTTATCAAAGTCGGAAACGTGATGGTACACATTTCTCCTCCTTATACGAGACATCACAACAACGTTTCACCAGGCAACGCCGGTCAACTGCTGGTTGTGTATGAGAAATCGGTTGGAAACTTTCCTCATGTCAGCACGTTGTAGGTGTCGCCACCGGTGCCAACCTTGTGTGAATGCTCTGAAAAGCTGATCATTTGTATATCACAGCATCTTCTTCCTGTCGGTTAAATTTCGTGTCTGTATCACGTCATCTTCGTGGTGTAGTAATTTTAATGGCCAGTAGTGTATTTAAATGATTAACAGTACAAGATCACAGATTAATGTACGTGTGAGATTAGCCACTGAAAACGTGAAATGTTGTTACATTAATATTCAGTGTAACCACCAGAACGTTGGATGTAAGTATACAGACGTGCATGCATTATGTTGCACAGGTGCTGGATGTCAGTTTGTGGGATGGAGTTCCATGTCTGCTGCACTTAGTCGGTAAGTACAGAGCTAGTTAATGCCGAGTGTGGACGACACTGGAGTTGTGCGATGATGTCCCATATGTGCTCAGTTGGAACAGCCCTGGTGATCGAGCATGCCAAGGAAACGTGACGACACTCTGTAGAACATGTTGGGTTACTATAGCGGTAGGTGGGCGATCGTTATCCTGTTGGAAAACACCTGTGGAATGCTGTTCATAAATGGAAGGACAACAAGTCGAATTACAAGACTGACGTATAATTTGGAGTCGGGATGTGTGGGATAACCACGACAGTGCTCCTGCTGTCATACGAAATCGCGCTTCAGACCGTAACTCCTGAGTTACATCTGCATAGTAACGGTATTAGCGCCGCTCTTAGGTTGAAAGTAGGCTGTTTATGTTTTCTTATTGGCAACGTTACGTAGCGCTCTGTATGAAAATCACTGGCTGTGCTGTGTGCAGTCTGTGGCTAGTTTGCATTGTTGTCTGCCATTGTAGTGTTGGGCAGTTGGATGTGAGCAGCGCGTAGCGTTGCGCAGTTGGGGAGGTGAGGAGAGAAATGGCGGAGTTTTGAAATTTGTAAGACTGGATGTCATGAACTGCTATATATATTATGACTATTAAGTTAAATACATTGTTTGTTCTCTATTAAAATATTTCATTTGCTAACTATGCATATTAGTAGTTAGTGCCTTCAGTAGTTTGAATCTTTTATTTAGCTGGCAGTAGTGGCGCTTGCTGTATTGCTGTAGCTTGAGTAACGAAGATTTTTGTGAGGTAAGTGATTTGTGAAAGGTATAGGTTAATGTTAGTCAGGGCCATTCTTTTGTAGGGATTATTGAAAGTCAGATTGCGTTGCGCTAAAAATATTGTGAGTCAGTTAAGCACAGTCATGTATAATTGTTCTAAAGGGACGTTTCAAGGTGACTGGCATGAAATCTGAACAGACGTCGTCTATCAGATGTAGAAACACGCCTACCAACTTTCGTCTATGTTGCTCGACTCCTTCTCGGTGTTGCGATTTTTTTCCGTCAGTGTACATAAATTTAAATTACTGTTATATTTATACTTACCTACTAGTATTATTCTTGAAAAGGAATGTAAAACACAACATGTACGAGATGTAAAATTATTTGGAAGCAGTAAGAGAACTGTCAAGCTGGGTAGCAAGTTCTGGGTTAATTTACATTAAAACTGAATTCAAGATCGGAGAGACACTGGAGTAGTCACGCTATGGGAGCTGTTTTGGTTCAATTACTCTCGCAGATGCTGCAGATACGAGAGTTTCGTCCAGTCACACAGTAATCCAGACGTATGTCGGTATTCCGGTTAATCTAGGTCGTGGGGCCTTTAGACTAAAGCGTTTGCAGCATCCGTCAAATCCCATACAGATTATGAAAGAATTTCAAGCGCTGTAACCAGATAAAATTTTTATCACATTCGCAGAAGCTGAAGGGGGCATTCGAGATACCGAACTCTCGAAAAAAAAAATTAAATTCCGATACGTGCGGGATTGTCATCTGTGATCTCAGGCAGAATCGATAATCTCTCTACAAGGGCAATATTCTCATTGTGAACATACCACAACGTAAAGACCGCCGAAGCTTTGAAACGCCGACAATATAATGTGGAGACGCAGTACTTCTGCAATGAGCGTGTCACCTCTATTGAGGTCAGATGCAAACGGAATTCTATGTAGGTCCATCTCTATACAGATGGCTGCGGGACTTCAGACGTTCAGTACAAAATGTCGAATCAAAACGCCTTCAGCCATCTAAATTTCCAGTTGGTTATTTGAGCAACCAGCTTCAGCGCCACATTACACCATCTTCAGGCCCCCACTGACGTGTGGGAAAAATCCCACCTCTGGTCCAGCCAAAATAGAGGGACAGCATTCAGTGACTGGTATCTGTAGATTTATTCTCGATACAGCAATCTCTTCGATCATCACTTGCCGCTCTGAATCTGGTTGCTCAGGTAATATATAAATTTTGACGGTTGAAGGTGCTTTGATTCAACATTTTGCAAAGGGAATTGTTACATGCTAAGTCTTTTTTGACTCATGGCCCCATGGCCCATCTACAGCTACTCTAACAGGGATGGAGTGGGTCATAATGGATGAAGACCAAATTTTTGGGCCGGCAGGAGAATACAAGGCGTGTGAGAAAAGTTATGAGACTGATTCTTTATCCACAAAAGATTTTTTTTCCAAACAACAATACTGTCCCCTTTAAAGAAGTCCCCCTCGGAACTATACACCGGCGGAAACGTTGTGTCCCAGTCTTGGTAACAGTACTGAAGGGCTTCAGCTGGTATGGTCTTTAACATGTCGGTCACATTCTTTTGAATGTTCTCCATAGTCCCAAAATGACGTCCTTGTAAGACATTTTTTCAATTTTGGGAAAATAAACAAGTCACAAGGACTCAGATCAGGTGAATAGTGGGGCTATGGAACAACAGGAATTCCTTTTGAGGTAAAAAAATTCCGTGATGTAAGTGGCCGTGTGACATAGCGCTTCGTCATGACGAAGCATCCACTTGTCTGCAACGCCCGGTCTCACTCGATTCGCCCTTGTCCTTAGCCTTTCAAGGATGTCTTTGTAAAACACTCAGTTGACAGTTTGTCGTGGAGGAACAAATTCTTTATCCACCATACTCCTACTGTAAAAAGAGCGGGTCAGTATGGTTTTTTTATCCGCAGCTCCTGGTCGTGCGGTAGCGTTCTCGCTTCCCGCGCCCGGGTTCCCGGGTTCGATTCCCGGCGGGGTCAGGGATTTTCTCTGACTCGTGACGACTGGGTGTTGTGTGATGTCCTTAGGTTAGTTAGGTTTAAGTAGTTCTAAGTTCTAGGGGACTGATGACCATAGATGTTAAGTCCCATAGTGCTCAGAGCCATTTTTTGAACCAGTATGGTATTGATCTTTGAATTGCTCATTCGAGCTTTTTTCGGTCGAAGAGATGTCTCAGTGTGCCACTCCTCACTTTGGCGCTTTGTCTCAGGATCGTACTCAGAAATCCAGGATTCATCACCTGTGACTACGGGACTGAACAATTCGTCTTCATTGGTAATCCTCTCAAAAAGATCACCAAACACGTTCCCTCTATTGTCCTTCTGCTCATTTGTGAAGTTTTTCGGCATCATTCTGCCATAAAACTTCCTTGTGTGCAAACCGTCTGTCAAAATTTGATACACGATGAAATTTTTGAACAGGTCACCCATCTTCCTTATTGTTAAACGTCGGTCTGATCTTGCAAGAGAACGCACGTTCGACGTTTTCATCGATTGCTCTTACTAAGGAATGTTTCTCATAGGCCTGTTTCAACGTTTCAAAGGTCACACTCTCGGATTCCTCAAATTAATTTCATTGATGGCACTCTCAAAAATGAGGTGATGGCTGTATGGAGCTGAAACTCGGACCGTGCATCTGGAAGAGATTAACACAGCGGTCTACAAGAGTAGAAGAGCGCAACGCTGTCAGATCGCCTCATTACTTTTCTCACACACCTCGTACATATTCTGTGCTTCTTTTTATTTTAAGTCATACGTCATTTGACTTCCACTACACTTTAACCCTCAACAGCTCTCTCTGCTACCGTGGATTTTATTTTGGGCTCTCTTTTCTTTTATTATACTGCTTCTTGCTTGAGTGCTTCTTGCTTCGTCCTTCATGAACTGTTTTGCTTGCAAGGTAGCACAATTGCTTCACATCGTCTTCTATGTGCTCCTCAGTTTCGATGTCATTTCTCGCCGATGTCGTTTGTCGCCAATCACACTCCTGCTTCTCCTCAGTACATCCATCTTTCTTCGGTTTACACTCAATCTATATTTTATGTTCAGTAGGCTCCTCCTCCCATTCATCAAGTCCTATAATTCTTCCCGACTTTCACCGAGAATAGCAACAGTATCAGCGAATCTTATCACTGATGTAATTTCACCATAAATTTTAATTTTATATCTGAATCTTTATCTCCTGCATTGTTTCCTCGACATTCGGGTTCAATAGTTGAGGAGGAAGGCTGTACTCACACCTTATGCCCCTCATAATGTGAGCACTTGTCTCCTGGTCTTCCATTCTTTCTGTTTCCTCCTGTTCCTTATACATATTGTAAAACGGCTCGAAGAGAGAATATCTACGAACGAGTGTGGGCTTAGACCGAAGAGGAGCGAGGAATGAAATAATAAGTCCTTTGAAAAAGAGTTTGTTGTGATAAAAAGAAAACAATAAGCAAAATAAAAGCACTCTATTCGAAAGGACATATTATAACACATTCGTAAAATTTTAGTGTGATGCTGGGTAATATTCAGTAAAATGTTTCTCCATCCCGTGAACTATAATATACATGGATGCTCCTCTGGTCCCAAGCATGCCTTCTGGCAAGTTAAATCAAATTTTGACGTTGAGAGGAAAAAATTAGTAATAAGCTGAATTTTTGCACGGTCCTTCCTTATACCTTCCTAAACAACATACTAAACGTTCCCACCGACTGGGCTGCGGCTTCGTCCGCCATATTGAAAAATAACGCCAAAAAATTATCTTTTCGCATTTTTATGGTAAACGGTTGCAATCTATAAGCAAGATATTTCAGCACAAAATTAAAGAACACAAAATTACCTACAAAAAAGGTTCCATGCACTGTTTTCATAGGATTATCGGTTTTATTACAAAGGCCTTGTATTTGATGTCCAATTACGAAACAACGCCTCCCTGCATTCTGTAAACCTTTTCGTATGGTCTTCCACAAGAAACTAAATCAATTTGTGTCTATCTAATTTTCAATGGTTATGTGTTTAAGAGCTGTTGTTATACTGTGTCTCGTTGAGAGCTGCACTATTAATTTTTACTCTATGTCTATTTGCAGGAATTGAATGCAGTGTGGTGATGAGCAAATACATCGTGACAGCTGTTAATGAACTGTCTAGTTGTTCCAATATCGAACATTTCCTACGCAAAATGATTGAAGATGGAAAATAATAATATTTACGATGGAGAATCATGAGAAGAGTTTGATTTTTGATGGCCCTCTTACTGAAAGAACTACTTGTACAGTTTCGGATAAAGCTCTTGCTGTACTGATGAATGCCAGTGCGAGGCGTGGTGACAAATATGAAACTTTTCATAGTTCATTGGGTCTGAAACTCCGTGTTCATGAGCGGAGAAACTATACAAGAGAAAGTATGATCAAGAACTGTGAGACATCAAACTTCCGTTGGTACGAGCAACACACAAGCTGTTAATTTCACCGTCTGAGATCTTTGTTTTGCCTGGAACTCGGACAGGCTTTAATGAGCAATATTGTTTGGAAAAACTTAAAAGATCTGAAACTGAATGTTCTGATCGTGTTCTGTTATTGGTTGATATGTATTCCGCAATACGGGTTCATGACAAAACCACAGCTGTTGATCCTCTGTTTTTGTTCCAGAGAATATCCATCATCAAAGCAAGTGATCAAGAAATGAAGGGGTACTTCGAATATGAGCTGACACCATATGTACTTTTTTTGTTTACAGGATATGGAACGCGCAAGACACAAAAGGTTTCCCCTTTACATGGTTTCTGAATCTGTAAAGAATGAAAACCTTAATATAGGGAACTGCGTTTCTGTAATTTATGGTGATTTCTTACAGCACCGGTCATTTTGAAGTAAGGGAGTATATTCAGTGACGTTTGCGGTAAACACATCTCTTACATTCAGCACCACTACAGACCGAACCATGTTGTTTTCTTTGGGGATAGATATTCTGAGCGTACTACTCGTATAAAGATAACAGGACGGCAAAGTAGTGGCAGTACGAAGCATCAGTGGAACTGATTGTCACTGAAACTATGACAATTCCGATTAGTCAGGACAAGTTCTTCGGGAATGATACAAACAGAATTCATCTCATAACACTGATAACTGGAAAACTTGAACAGCAAGGGGTTAAAGTGAGCCTAACGAAGGAAGATGCCGATACATTAATAGTTCAGACAGCAGTTGAATCGCAATCTCTGACCCATTTGTTTTTGTAATGGGAGAAGAGGTAAATTTCTTGGTTTCGATTGTAGTATTAACTCCCTCAGAAAGAAATTATCTTCCTTAAACCAGGAAAGGAAAACAAGGTACAAACATTAAACCCATCACTGGAACTGCAAGCAAGTGACAACTTCCAGGAACATACACTATGTGATTAAAAGTATTCGGACAACCAAAAAACATACGTTTTTCATATTATGTGTATTGTGCTGCCACCTACTGTCGGGTACTCCACATCAGCGACCTCAGTAGTCATTAGACATCGTGAGAGATCAGAATGGGGCGTTCCGCTGAACTCACAGACTTTGAACGTGGTCAGGTGATCGGGTGTCACTTGTGTCATACATCTGTACGCGAGATTTCCACACTCCTAAACATCCCTAGGTCCACTGTTTCCGATGTAATAGTGATGTGGAAAGGTGAAGGGACACGTACAGCACAAAAGCGTACAGGCCTACCTCGTCTGTTGACTGACAGAGACCGCCGACAGTTGAAGGGGTCGTAATGTGTAATAGGCAGACATCTATCCAGACTATCACAGAGGTATTCCAAACTGCCTCAGAATCCACTGCAAGTACTCTGACAGATAGGCGGGAGGTGAGAAAACTTTGATTTCATGGTCGAGCGACTGCTCATAAGCCACACATCACGCCGGTAAATGCCAAATAACGCCTCGCTTGGTGTAAGCAGCGTAAATATTGGACGACTGAACAGTGGAAAAACGTATGGAGTAACGAATCACGGTATACAATGTGGCGATCCGATGGCAGCGTGTGGGTATGGCGAATGCCCGGTGAACATCTGCCAGCGTGTGTAGTGCCAACAGTAAAATTCGGAGATGTGGTAGTGTTTTTCATGGAGGGGGCTTGCGTCCCTTGTTTTGCGTGGCACTATCACAGCACAGGCCTACATTGATGTTTTAAACACCTTCTTGCTTCCCACTGTTGAATAGCAATTCGGGGATGGCGAAATCATATCAGTCAGGACAGGAAATTCATTTACGTATCTTGATAGTACAAGCGCTACAGACAGTTCCTACGAATGTATCGAGTTTCTTCAAGTCCTGCTTTCATTATGTAGCGTTAAGTCAGAACTGCCTCTCTGGCGCGTCTGCCTGGCGTAACTGATCGTCATCTACGAGGTCCTCAATTGTTTTATCCATTATTCTGTATTTTATACTCGTCGAAAACTTGATTGCCTTATTCCATACTTATCGCAGTTTTTGTTCTTGCTATTTTCGGGATCGTGTGCGTGACACCCTTCACATCAAATGATATACCTGCACTAATGTACAAAGATCCAAGTATTGTTCATTTTTTGATCTCTTCATCATTATTGAAGATAGCATTAAGGAGGTACGCAGCTGCAACGCATTGTATTATGTGAAAGATTACAGATTTTCTCAAGCGTTACTTCATTGATATTGATTATTTACACAGCGTACATGATCGATTGCGGTATACGCATTCCATTATAAGATGCATCTGGCAAATAAATCAGATTTATATGGATTCAGTGAAATACATCTATGCGTTGATAACCGGTAAACACTGGTATCGACTTCCCCACGTAAGCAAAAGTCACTTAAAGTTATGCAAGAAGGAACGAAACCCAAAATGACCGTGGAGCGTACCAATCCAAACTATTTACATAATTTCTAAACGATAATGCGAATTAAAATTATCACTAAAACAGTGAATGGATTATCCAAAACTATATTAATGAAATACAGACGAACGTTCCTAGGGTTCCACTCACGAAGATAACTTACACCATATATGTTGCGCATCAACTTCTTGTTCTTCACTATAATTTTCTCGCATTAGGATTTCCTCACATATCACTGCATCGTCCGCGAAACGCCTCATCAAGCTTATTGTCATATCAACAAGGTCATTTGTAACCATCATGAACGATCGTTTACTATTTTCACCTATCTTGACGACCCTATTTGTCTTTCTTGGCTGAACAAGTACATGGTTGAAACAGATATTCAGAGGTTTAGAACTGATTCATTTTTTTTTGTCTGCTGCTTTTAAGGCTTTCTATGATGAAACATCACTGCTTCTCGCAACATCTAATGCATTAGTTACCATTAAGTTGCAGCTCAATGTCTGTATTTAGAATGTAACATTTTATAACATATCGCAGTTCTAGTGAGGTGACGCCGATCATTAAACTTGTACGAAAGTAAAGATCATCTCTGAAAACTACGAGTTGTAATGCGTTAAAGGAACTCAAACGCTTGTTTGGTCCACAATAATAGCTCTGGAGACTACTGTCTCCATGTGGTTAAGATCAACTCAGCGTCACAGTGTCAGATAGTGTTTTCATCCCATCCCTGAAGTGCCCTTGTGGGCATTTCTTATGTCTAATAAAATAAAAAATGTATTAATATGATTATTGAATTATTTTGTGTCAATAATTTGATATTCCATGTTACTTAAAATTTTAAATTCAGTTTTCTCGGAAATAATTTTTGGGCTTTTCATTTTACGCAGCAAACACAGAACCATTCAGCAAGTTAAACTATTTGTGCCAGGTATACCAACATAGCAAAACTGAATATCATTGATATCAGCACCATATCGCCTGGCCGGAATTCTTCAATTTGCTGTCGTATTGTGGCCCATGGTACGATAATATACAACGTATTGGAGCAAGACAACCTTGCAGCGATATGGAGAGTTTTAAAAGCCGTAGTGAACACCAAACTATGTCTGTAAATGACTATTTCGGCAAAATATTGTAAATATTTTTGTGTCCAATCGAATGAACACAAAAAACTTGTTATATAATGTTAATTCGTTCATTGTTCTCATGCGGTCTATTCTAATACTTTAAGGAACATTACACATGTTTTTGAATGCTATCTTTAAAAGATGTTAATGCAGTTCCTATTAATATTTGGCGCTTAACTGTTGGCTGCTTTTATCTTTATTAGAAAGTTATGGAATGTGATCGTTTCGCCTTTTGCTCCGTAAAGTTTCGCTTAGAAGCAAAGTCTGTGAAGATAAAAATATAATTTTCAGCTGACGATTTTACCACATACTCATGGCTTCATAAGCCTTTTAAGTCTTCAGAAATGACAGCTACATCCTCTTATCTACTACAGAGATAACCATGCATTGGACTCTGGTCACCAACATCTTTGCATTCGCCGTAATTCTCACCATGACGCAGAGCATTTGTTTCATTATCGTCAGCTGTTGGAGGAGCCGATTACTCAGCTACGATACAGTAATAATAAGGGTACCTTGAATGTAAGCAGAATTAATTTCTGTCACGTTGAGAGGCAAAGGAAGGTGTGAACAAATGTATGCGACTTTGCGAACCAATTTTAAAAACGAACGACATCGTGAGGAAAACAAAACTGGCTGTCGGCTTTAGATATCACGCTCTTCTGTGTACATCTTATAAAAGCGTGTTTATCAATGACACTTTTAACTGTAACAAAAGCTGAGATACAACTCATATTCGGTATGACATACTATTTTTTTTTAAAGGCCATTAACATGCATAGACAAACGTCCTTCTTGTTGCTACATACTTGATGTTTTTTCTGTGCGTCGGTGAAGTTTAGAACCTGTAACAACAACAACGCTGTACTATTGTACATATAATATTTTTTATTCTGATTTTCGATAAATTAGTGTAATCGATGTTCTGATTTCATTTCTTTTTTTTTTTCATGTCATTGGGTTAAGAAAACTGTAAACAAATTTCGATGTGAATATTAATGTTTATGTCAAATTTCAAGCAATATTATAACAGAATTGAAATGTAAGAAACGTTGAAACTATTGTAAGATGTCAAAGTTGTAATTGTGCGTCTCGTCCATACGTAGGCAATGTGTTAGGATATGTAGAGTGCAAAACCTCGGGTGAATACCCGGCTTGTAAGGGAGTGGTAAAAGGTGGATGGCAGGCGAGCGCGGGAAAATGCACACGGGCGCTGCACGGTATAACGGGCTCAGCAGTAGTAGTCGCAGTTGGGCATTGGTTTGAGCAACACGTTCTGGATCGAGGAGGCTCTCCTGGAAGACGTAGTTTCATTGAGCCTCGGATATGCCGTTCCGACGCCTACACAGCATGGCAAAATTCCATAGGCACTAAATGGAAAAGTATTGCGACGCTATGAAGAAGTAAAGTGCCGATACATCAAGAGCCATTGCTGTGGTTGTATGTGTGCTCTGTGCCTCGCCATCTCGCCGCCCGCCAACCGCCACATCGATACGAACAGGTTCAACTTTTTAGTATTGTATTCGTGTGGACCAGTGTTACTTTTGTTCCATACTGTTCAATAACAACTTAAATTTTACCAGAACTGTCCTATCATTTAATTATCCTCACAACTAACCTAGATAGGGTCCTTTCCAAATGTTGTGCAATCCGAGTGTCCCGAAATGAAGAATTAAAGTTTATGTTAATAATAATTACCGGCAGACCTAGCTATGTTAGAATGATGTTTAAAGAACTTTTTTGTTAATGAACCAATAGACGAATAACAAGGTCTGACAAAGTTGGAAGATAATTTTGATATTGATTTAGTAATGAAGCTTAATTATTTCGAGACAGATATAATGGTATTTAAATGAGCAGGAAATAAGACAAAAAGAGTAGTAAATCATATATTGGAAATCTTGAGGGGATAATGATTTCAGTAATTAATTGTTTTAATACAGTGATCATAACAGTTTCAGGGTCCCCCCCCCCCTTTTTCTCTTCATTTGAATTCTGAAGTGTTCTAAACCAGCAAAGTCAAAGCCAAAATAGAAACCAAAATTTATGTGTTTTACCTTTATCAAAATTGACATTGTGTGTGTGATTCGAAAGTGCTATTTCCAGGGTAACCTATGCCCGATTTTAATCAGATCAATAGACAGTATGAAGTTTTGTAGTAAACATTATAGTGTAGTGTTATGTATTTATGGTTTATCCCTATCAGTACAGAAAGTGAAATTATCAGTTCAATAGATTTTCTGGTTCTAAAATTTACCATATTATGCTGTGTTACTACGTGTTGTTTTGCTTGAACGTACATCAATTTGTACAGGGAAGAAACTCAGTTAATGCCTAATTAGGCTGGCGACCGTATTATTAACAAATTGGTAGCATCTTCTGTGTTGTTTCTTGTCCGTCCTGACGTGTAGTTGCATTTCGGACTTGCTTGACGTATCATTGTTATTACAGAGTGGGTGCAAGTCTGATTTGCCTCAATTTAGGTACACGCGGTCAATTTCTATACAAAAATCCTTTCTCATAAGGTGAAGTCCGTCAACTTACCATAGTACAGGCTTTAATGAGTATCGTGTGCCCCGAGAGCGCAGCGTTTACAAACCGTTCTGACAGATGGAAGAGCCGTAGTTCAGCGGTTTTCTTTAAATAGACGCACCATAATGGCATCCCGTGTGCAAATTATTTGCACAAAAAAACCTCTTTCCTCTTCATTACGTACACTACTGGCCATTAAAATTACTACACCACGAACATGACGTGTTACAGACAGGAAGAAGATGCTGTGATATGCAAATTATTAGGTTTTCAGAGCATTCACACAAGGTTGGCGCCGGTGGTGACACCTACAACGTGCTGACATGAGGAAAGTTTCCAACCGATTTCTCATATACAAACAGCTGTTGACCGGCGTTGCCCGGTGAAACGTTGTTGTGATGCCTCGTGTAAGGAGGAGAAATGCGTACCATCACGTTTCCGACTTTGATAAAGGTCGGATTGTAGCCTATCGCGATTGCGGTTTATCGTATCGCGACATTGATACTCGCGTCGGTCGAGATCCAATGACTGTTAGCAGAATATGGAATCGGTGGGTTCAGGAGGGTAATACGGAACTCCATGCTGGATCCCAACGGCGTCGTATCACTAGCAGTCGAGATGACAGGCATCTTATCCGCATGGCTGTAACGGATCATGCAGCCACGTCTCTATCCCTGAGTCAACAGATGGGGACGTTTGCAAGACAACAACCATCTGCACAAACAGTTCGACGACGTTTGCAGCAGCATGGGCTATCAGCTCTGAGACCATGGCTGCGGTTATCCTTGACGCTGAATCACGGACAGGAGCGCCTGCGACGGTGTACTCAACGACGAACCTGGTTGCACGAATGGCAAAACGTCATTTTTTCGGATGAATCCAGGTTCTGTTTACAGCATCATGATGGTAGCATCCGTGTTTGGCGACATCGCGGTGAACGCACATTGGAAGCGTGTGTTAGTCATCGCCATACTGGCGAATCACCCGGCGTGATGGTATGGGGTGCCATTGGTTACACGTGTCGGTCACTTCTTGCTCGCGTTTCAGATGTGTTACGACCCGTGGCTCTACCCTTCATTCGATCCCTGCGAAACCCTACATTTCAGCAGGGTAATGCACGACCGCATGTTGCAGGTCCTGTACGGGCCTTTCTGGAAACAGAAAATGTTCGACTGCTGCCCTGGCCAGCACATTCTCCAGATCTCTCACCAACTGAAAACGACTGGTCAGTGGTGGCCGAGCAACTGGCTCGTCACAACACGCCAGTCACTACTCTTGATGAACTGTGGTATCGTGTTGACGCTGCATGGGCAGCTGTACCTGTACACGCCATACAAGCTCTGTCTGACTCAACGCCCAGGCGTCTCAAGGCCGTTATTACGGCCGGAGGTGTTTGTTCTGGGTACTGATTTCTCAGGATCTATGCACCCAAATTGCGAGGAAATGTAATCACATGTCAATTCTAGTATAATATATTTGTCTAATGAATACCGGTTTATCATGTGCGTTTTTGTCTTGGTGTAGCAATTTTAATGGGCAGTAGTGTAAAACATAGACAGCAGTATTGCACTTTCTGAATCCGAAGGCGCTGCTACGGCTCTGTAAAGGGACATAAAACTGCGAGAGGATTTCCACATAACAGGTTGGAAGAATTCCTACGCGGCGGCTCACTAAGTGAGTTCAAGGATGAAGTGGCTTACTTACCGCAAAACTCGGGTGGAAAAGCGTGGTTCTTCCTTTAAAGAACAGTTATAACGTACAATCCGTATACCACCATCTGCTGACTCACTGGCTAAACTGAGGCATTTCTGCTGATTTAGCACGAGTGGGGGTTTCTTACAAGCCATTCAAGAACGGCTGTGTGAACGTCCTCATCGTTGGAAAATCTGCGAATGTTGCGAATCAGTTTTTCGATTGACAGGACATTGTCGTCCGTGGTCGATGCCGAAGGCCTTCCTTATCGATCAGTATGACCCACTGCCGAAGGCCTTCCTTATCGACCAGCATGACCCACGTCCCTGCAGCGTTGGTCAAGTTGTCAACACCACTTCATTACGTATGGAAGCTACATTCCATTTGGCCCATATACCACCAGCATTTTACAGCGAATATGTATGCAATTTAGACGTTTTGTCCTCAAGAATCGTACCGTGTCGCATACTTCTACTTTACAGTACGTTTCCAGATGCCGCACCATTTGAGTCACACAGTGATGCGTCTGTTATCCCTACCGCAGCGAAATCGTGTCTGCAGGAAACCTGAGACATACGAGGTGCGGCTAGAAAAAAACCGGACTGATGCTGGAAAAAACATTTATTTACAATTATTTACAATTTCATGTTATCTCCTTCAATGTACCCTCCTCCTCGGTCTCTACACCGCTCCATACGAATTTTCCACTGTTCATAGCAATGCTGCAGATCATTTTCGGTAAGTCCATACATTACTTCCGTCGCTTTTTCTTTTACTGCTTCAACAGTCTCAAATCTAGTTCCTTTCAAAGCTGACTTGACTTTAGAGAAAAGAAAAAAGTCACAGGGGGCCAAATCAGGTGAGTAGGGTGGATGATCTAAGATGGGAATGTTGTGTTTTGCCAAAAACGACTTCACTGACAACGCACTGTGAGCTGGGGCATTGTCTTGGTGAAGGATCCATGACTTTTTTCTCCACAAATCGTTCCGTTTTCTCCGTACTCGCTCACGTAGGGTAGCCAGGACGCTAATGTAGTAATGCTGATTCACTGTTTGTCCCTCTGGTACCCAATCAATGTGCACAATCCCTTTGATGCCAAAGAAAAACAATCATCATTGCCTTGAATTTCGATTTTGACATTCGTGCTTTTTTTTGTCGTGGAGAACCAGGAGTTTTCCAATGCATCGATTGGCGTTTAGTTTCGGGATCGTAAGTAAAAAACCACAATTCATCGCAAGTAATAACATTTTGTAAGAAGGTGGGATCACTTTCAATGTTTTCCAGGATGTCAGAACAAATCATTCTTCGGCGTTCCTTCTGTTCCATTGTGAGACACTTTGGAACCATTTTTGAACACACTTTGTTCATGTTGAAACTTTCATGAAGAATCTGCCTAACACTTTCCTTGTCAACTCCTGTTAACTCAGACATTGCTCTGATTGTTAAACGGCGATCTTGTCGAACAAGTTTACCGATTTTTTCAATGTTTGCATCAGTTTTTGCTGACAATGGTCTGCCAGTGCGAGTGTCATCACTGGTGTCTTCGCGGCCATCTTTAAATCGTTTAAACCACTCAGACACTTGTGTTCGCGATAAACAATCATCGCCGTACACTTGTTGTAACATTACAAACGTTTCACTTGCAGATTTTCCTAGTTTGAAACAAAATTTGATGTTAACACGCTGTTCTTTCTGTACACTCAACATTTTCCGACGCACAGACAAGTACTAGTCCGGTTTTTTTCTATCCACACCTCGTATACACACATCAAAAAAAGTTTTGCATCACCTCGGTTCCGAGTGTTCCGGGACCTGTACAGATAATTGGAATAGAGATGAACATAAACATCATTGCCGCTCTTTTTATTGCTTATGTAAACCACACATTGCATGTTGTACCACCATACAGCGAGACCTTCAGAGGTGGTACTCCAAATAACCGTACACACCGGTACCTCCAGTATCCAGTAGCAAGGTGGTGGTCCAAATTGATGTAGACACCGGTACCTCTAATATCCAGTAGCACGTCCTCTTGCGTTGATGCATGTCTGTATTCGTCGTGGCATGCTATCCACTAGTCATCAACGCACTGTTGGTCCAGATTGTCCCACACCTCAACGGCGATTCGGCGTAGATCTCTCACAGTGGTTGGTGGGTCACGTCGTCCATAAACAGCCCTTTTCAATCTATCCCAGGCATGTTCGATAGGGTTCATGTCCGGAGAACATGCTGGCAACTCTAGTCGATAGATTTCATTATCATGAAGGAAGCCATTCATAAGATGTGCACGATGGGGGCGCGAATTGACGTCCGTGAAGACGAATGCCTCGCCAATATGCTGCCGATATGGTTTCACTGGGATAGACCTCTCCATGGACGTCGGGAGTGAAGCCGCGCATCATTCAGCCTTTTGGGCACAGTTTGAGTAGTAACAAGACGTCCTGTGGCTGCACGAAAACATGGTGGCGTTGCTGTCAGGGTTCCTGCGGGCCATAATCCTTAGTTAGGGGTCATCCGCTGCAGCAGTACGAGTAGCCCTTGGGCGGCCTGAGCGAGGCGTGTCATCGACAGTTCCTGTCTCTCTGTATCTCCTCCATGTCCGAACAACGCCGGTTTGGTTCAGTCCGAGACGCCTGAACACTTCCCTTGTTGAGAGTCCTTCCGGACACAAAGTAACAATTCGGACACTATCGAACCCGCGGTATTAACCGCTTAGGCATGGTTGAACTACAGACAACACGAGCCGTGTACCTACTTCCTGGTGGAATGACTGGAACTGATCGCCTGTCGGACCCCCTCCGTCTAATAGGCGCTGCTCATGCATGGTTGTTTGCATCTTTGGGCGGCCTTAGTGACATCTCTGAACAGTCAAAGGGACAGCGTCTGTGACACAATATCCACACTCAACGTCCTCCTTCAGGAGCTCCTGGAACCGGGGTGATGCAAAACTTTTTTTGATGTGTGTACTTTGTTCCGACAATGTGCCACTCTGGTTGCACAATGGTCTTAGGGTGGGAGGAGCTGGGTGACTTACTTTTCGAACTCTCCTCGTATGTCAGATGTCAACAAATCTCTATTTTTCAGATATGCTTTTCTTTCCTATAGGCAGTCTGCTTCTTCTGTCCTCTCTAATTTGGCCATCATTAGTTATTTTATCGACAGTGTCGCGTGTCCTAATCTAATGCCCTTTTAATTTAATTCGACTATTTTCCATTACCATTGTTTTACTTTGGTTGATATTCATCTTAAGTAACCTTTTTCAAGACAATATTCATTCCGTCCAATACTTTGCCGTCTCTGGCAGGATCACAAAGACGTCGACAGACTTCAAGAATTATTGTATTACGGAAAAACAATCCAGATCACAATAATTATTTACTTAATAATTCCGGTAACTGGTTTCTGTCCAAGCGATTAACTTCAGACCGAAAACTCCTTGATGATGTGTGAAGTCGGTTCACGGAGCTGTTGCGAGTACCAACAGGTACTAGTCAGCAGATCAGTTGTTTACTGGTACCTGTTAGTACTCACAGCCCCTGCGTGAACTGGCTTCAGATTGTAATAATTATTTATTTAATAATTCCTATAAGAGCTTTCAGTCTAAGAGACTATCTTCAGACTAAAAAATCGTTGGTGACGTGTGGAGCGGGGTCATCGAGCTGCTATGAGTACCAACGGATGCCAATTAACAACTCAGTTGTTTCTTAGTACCTGTTGGTAGCCACAACAGCTCCGTGAACCGGCTCCATACGTCATGAAGGAGTTTCTGGTCTGAAGGTGGTAACGTAGACCGAAACCGGGAACCGGAATCATTAAACAAGTAATTATTGCAATGTGGACTGTTATTCAATTCTACTGATAACTGATTTGGATATTTTATTTTTATGTGTGTACGATGTACTAGAACTTCAACGTAGTGTATTATTTTTGAACCGTTAATAATTTACTAACGTAGATTCCAGTTTTGAGTCTGTCTAACATGCCCCATGAGAATATACGGCATATTTTTAGTACTTTAACAGTGAATGTTACATCTGTACGTATAAGATGACACATAATGTATAAGCTAAGAGTCAGCTAGTAATATAAGACTTTACAAGATGAGCTGTAAATGAGGCTATGTAGCTATTTCTTCCACTTTGCATTATGTTGTGCTCTAATTTAGTTGACCTATACACTCTATCCAAAGTGTGTCCCTTCTCCTTCACATAGCATCTTTAGGTTCCAAAATACGTACTGTAATACATTGTTGAAATGACTGTACTGACGTTGTGTAATCCAGCTATGGTTTTTCAGTTTTATTACAACACTGTAGTTCTTTACTACTAACTTTATTCGCAATACTTTTTGCAGACACTATTGACATATACCATTGAATGTGACTGAAACAGTATGATATAGTACAACATATAGTTCAGGAGATGCGACTTCACAAACAATGACATGCGTAAAAAACTGCCGCATCATGCATGATGTCTTAACTTATAACTTCTGGAGTACACACGCTACTGGCAAGACATTTCGCGCACAGTATTCAGGTACATCATTGGATGCAGCTGCAAAATTATATTATAGTACGACACATAGTTCAAAGATATGACATTATAAACCTAGAACTGCGTAAGAACGAAACTGGTGATCTACGATAGAGATACAGGTGAAATATGTGTACAAATATGAGAGAAATATATTAATATATGTTACATGTGCATTCACAGGCAAAGCTGGAGGTAAAAAGCTCCTCCTAAACTCCTGGATCGATTTCAGCCGAACTTTTGAAAGGAAATACTGTGGGGTTAACAACCAGTAAGTAGGGGTGATGAAGTGGAGAAGAGGAAGGAGGAGATGGACAGAGAGGGGGAAGGATGAGATTGACAGAGAGAGGTGGAGGGGGAATGGACAGAAAGGGAAGAGAGGAGAACAGAGAGACGGGACAGGAGGAGATGGGCAGAGAAAGGAAAGATGAGGAGATGGACAGAGAGAAGGAGGAAGAGATGGACAGTGAGCGAGGGGAGGGAAAGGTGGACAGAGAGTAGGGAGCAGAACATGGGCAGAGAGAGGGGGGAAGGAGAAGATGGAGACAGAGAGATGGAGGAGGAGATGGCAGAGAGAGGAGGAGATGGAGAGAGAAAGGGAAAAGGAGTAGATGAACAGAGAGCGAGGGGAGGGGAAGGTGGATGGAAAATAGGGAGGAGGACATGGACAGAGAGAGGGGGAGGAGAAGATGGAGAGAGAGATGGAGGAGGAGAAGGAGATGGACAGAGGGAGGAGAAGATGGAGAGAGAAAGGGAAAAGGAGGAATTGAACAGAGAGCGAAGGGGGGAAAGGTGGACAGAGAGAGTAGGGAGGAGGAAATGGACAGAGAGAGGGGGGAGGAGAAGATGAAAGAGAGAGAGAGAGATGGAGAAGGAGGAGATGGACAGAGAAAGGAAAGAGGAGGACATGGGTGGAAAGAGGGAGGAGGAAGAGAGGAACAGTGAGTGAGGGGAGGGGAAGGTGGACAGAGAACAGGGAGGAGGACATGGACAGAGAGAGGGGGGAGGGGAAGATGGAGAGTGGGAGGCAGAGGAGGAGATGGACAGAGAGAGGAGGAGATGGAGAAAGGAAAAAGGTGAAAATGGACAGAGAGTGGGGAGGAGGAGATGGGGAGAGAGAGGAGAGGAGAAGATGGACAGCGATGAGAGAATAATGAAAATGGGAATAAATACTACCAGGGGAGTGCAGGGAACTCGTCTAGTGCGTTCACAAAATTCCGCGAAAGTTCCTTTTTCTATTTGTCTCTCTCTCTCTCTCGCGCACACACACACACACACACACACACACACTGCGCAACACCACCCTCACGCACTTGCCGTGGCCAGCTACAAGGAGCAGCCGCTGCTGGCGCCTTACCATGTGCAGACCGCCTTGCCACGTTGCCCCGCCGTCGCCGCCGGCTAACGACGCGGCGCGGCCGGCAGGAGGGAGTTGCCGCAGAAGTCTGCCCAAACAGAAGTGGCATCGCCCAGTGGGCGCGGACGGCTGGTTAGCGTTATGTGCGGCCACGCGCCGCTCTTATCAGCGGGCCCCACACAGAGCGGGCGGCGCGGTGTAAACACTGAGAGGCGGACGCAGCTGCTACTGCCGGGCACTCGCCAAGAAACTGCTGCGGAGGAGGCGACGCGGGGCAAGGACATTCCTGAACTAGAGTAGCTCTGTCCCACAGCACGGCTGCTAAGAGGCTCCGAATCCTCACACACACTGAAATTTTTTACAGCAAGAAATGAAATTTCTTAGACGAGTCGAACGTTGCGCAATAGAACACAGACTAAGGAATCAAGATATCAGAGAAGAACTAAAATTTTAGGGCTACATAATATACTTCTAGATTACAGAAGAAAATGGAACGAGCATCTAGAAACGATGGAGAGTGACATACTCCTTTTAAAGGCCAGATATTATAAGTGCCAAGGAAGAAGAGATAGAGGAGGACTCCGGCAACGATGCGCACTGTAACAGGCAATTTCGCCTAATACCTAAAAAGAGAGGCAATACTGACCCTACGACTTATCTTAGAAGAAAGATCAAGGAAAGGCAAACCTATGTTTCTAACGTTTGAAGACTTAGAGAAAGCTTTTGACAATGTTGACTGGAATACTCTCTTTCAAATTCTGAAGGTGGCAGGGGTAAAATGCAGAGAGCGAAAGGTTATTTACAATTTGTACAGAAACAAGATGGCAGTTATAACAGTCGAGCGACATGAAAGGAAAGCAGTTGTTGGGAAGGGAGTCAGACAGGGTTGTAGCCTCTCCCCGATCTTATTCAATTTGTATATTGAACAACCAGTAACGGAAACAAAAGAAAAATTCGGAGTAGGTATTAAAATCCATGGAGAAGAAATAAAAACTTTGAGGTTCGCCGATGACATTGTAATTGTGTCAGAGACAGTAAAGGACTTGGAGGAGAAGCTGAACGGAATGGACAGTGTCTTGAAAGGAGGGTATAAGATGAAAATCAACAAAAGCAAAACGAGGATAATGGAATGTAGTCAAATTAAGTCGGGTGATGCTGAGGGAATTAAATAAGGAAATGATACACTTAAAGTAGAAAAGGAGTTTTGCTATTTAGGGAGCAACATAACTGATGATGGTCGAAGTAGAGAGGATATATGTAGACTGGCAATGACAAGGAAAGCATTTCTGAAGAAGAAAAATTTGTTAACATCGAGTATAGATTTAAGTGTCAGGAAGTCGTTTCTGAAGGTATTTGTATGGAGTGTAGCCATGTATGGAAGTGAAACATGGACGATAAATAGTTTGGACAAGAAGAGAATCGAAGCTTTCGAAATATGGTGCAACAGAAGAATGCTGAAGATTAGATGGCTGGATCACATAACTAATGAGGAGGTATTGAATAGAACTGGGGAGAAGAGGAGTTTGTGGCACAACTTGACTAGAAGAAGGGATCGGTTGGTAGGACATGTTCTGAGGCATCAAGGGATCACCAATTTGGTATTGAAGGGCAGCGTGGAGGGTAAAAATCATAGAGGGAGACAAGAGATGAATACATCAAGTAAATGCAGAAGGATGTAGGTTGCAGTAGGTACTGGGAAATGAAGAAGCTTGCAGGGGATAGAGTAGCATGGAGAGCTGCATCAAACCAGTCTCAGGACTGAAGACCACAACAACAACAACCTGAAAAGAAGAAGAAGAAGAAGAAAAGGCGTTAGAAGAGAAAAAGTAGAGCAAAGCACTCAGAGAAATGCTTTCCACATGGCACCAAAATTTTTAAAGACTAATAACATAAAAATGTTAAAGAGAAGTCCCACAACTGTATTTAAGATACGATTATTGCATCATAACCGGTTTTGCTCAAAGCAAAATATATTTTCACCTGACCTGCAGTTCAGCAGGACAGAAGTCTGTACTAAAAGCCACATACAGTTGCGAGGTGTCGGTCGAGTTGCTTAGCATTTCCCTGAGATGCTATAAGACCGATCCCTGGTGACTTACAGGGAAGGGAAGCTCCCCATAAGATAATTCAAGAAAAACAATGGCGCGCAACGGAGACTTCTTAGTGAAGTAAAAGTACTAAGGGTAGCACAGTTATGCATGAAAGTACGTGTACCACAGCACACATCGATATACAAGGCGAACCAGCTGCCCCCGCTGCAGGGTTTTATGCAATCGCAACACCTTCAAATACCATGCTTAATATTTTCATATTCTCTCGCTCGCTATATGCAAACTATCAGCCTAGTAGAAAAAAATAATACGACCTTTTTGAAGGAAATTTAATCTAGCTAAACTTTGTACTGGGATACATCTTCGTCAGAGGCCGTAGTTGTCGAATTATTCAAGAAAAACAGATAAAAGTGACCTTCGATGCGTTTTTGTTGAATAAATCGAAAACTGTAGCCTCCAGAGAAAATATAATTTCCTACAAAAAGATTCTATTAATTTTTTTTGTAGAACTAATAGTGTGCATGCAACGAGCAAGGGAAGATGAGAATCTTGTGCATTGTTTTCGAAGGCACTGCAGGTTGCATAGGGGCAGCTGAATCACCATTTATTAATGGATGAGCTCATATAATTACAAAATAGAGTAGCGGTCACTATAAAAATGTGGTTTATTATCATAAAACAGAAGACAAGTAAGTCACCCACTCAATTAAAAAAAAATGGTTCAAATGGCTCTGAGCACTATGGGACTCAATTGGTGAGGTCATTAGCCCCCTAGAACTTAGAACTAGTTAAACCTAACCAACCTAAGGACATCACAAACATCCATGCCCGAGGCAGGATTCGAACCTGCGACCGTAGCGGTCTTGCGGTTCCAGACTGCAGCGCCTTTAACCGCACGGCCACTTCGGCCGGCCCCACTCAATTAAATATGTAAACATTTAATAAGTGGGCAAAAGGATAGTAATTATGAAATATATTCTTGGCCAATGTAGATGGACCCATGAAAGCGTAACATGAAACTATATTGTGTCTACGGCAAATGACTGGAAAAATACCAGTAGAATTGTGAAAGCGCATCATGGAAGCAACTACCTGTCTGGCTATGAACGTTAAAACTAAGCGGTTAAACCCTGATGTAAGTTAGCCCACCTCGCATCCCCCTCGATTCAGTGATTGCACTGCCGACTCATCCAACCACTCCTACACCGTGTGAATGTCGAAGATGGCGTCAGTAACAGCTAGAGGTTCAGAGTCCAGCTCAACCTCTGTACTCAGTTGTAATATCCATACGTACCCCTACCCGGCAGCAAGCATGTACTCAACGATTTCCCAACAGCAAATACTATCTCTTTGACACCCCAGCAGCAAGTGTTCTCTTACTTAACTTTTCAAAACTCGGTTGGATCTGCTGGTGAAGATTGTGAGTTCTAACCAATAATAAATTTAAGAAACTCCTACCATCAGGGATTTTTGAAATGGTTAACCAATGCAATACAAGTGTCTTCTACAGAAATATTCATTGTGAGCTAATCAGTCTCCTTTACTAGTATTGTAAACGTTCTTGGCTGCAGGAAACCGGCTAATTCCGAGCTCTCACAATCTGATGCCTACATCTGGCTTCTGAATTTTATCTTTCCTTTATTGTTCCTAAAAGAATTTTTCTAGTGTCTCGTAAAGAGCAATTTTAAGGCAGACAGACCGCTACCAACTCTCTTGCAGCTTGGGATGTAGCATATTTTCGGCCTTCTACCTGCTCAGGAGGACTGTTTTCAACTCTGAACAGTCGTATGGTCCTTCTAAGTTAACTTCCATCTCCAGAGTCAGCTAGAAAAAGGCTGCAGAAAATAACAGGAACCGCTTACTGAACAGGAGAAGTAACTATCTGGAAGTAGTGAATACTGTCTACAGTTATGATGCAGCGTCAAATAATTGACTATACTGACTATTGGGACGTGCGTATTACGTTATAAAATGTGTTGCAAGACGGTTTGTGGATAAACTCCCACATAATGCAGATAATACAAGATGAGTATGAAGTCTTTCACTGAAACTTCGTGGCAGATTAAAAAGCGGCCGGAGCGAGACTCGAACTCAGTACCCCAGAACTAGCGGAAGTAATGCTGTGAGGTGGGGGCGTAATCGTGCATGTGTAGCTCAGATGGCGCCGGCACGGTAGCTCAGCGTGTTCGGTCAGAGAGGCGCTGCCCCTCTGTAATAAAAAAACTGAGTAAAGGAATCAACGACCAACTTGAACGGGTATCATGTGACGTCCGCCCAACCCAAAAGCAACAAACAATACTGAACAAAATGAATTTTTTTTAAGAAAGATGGTAGAGCACTTGCCCGCGAAAGGCAAAAGTCCGGAGGTTGAGTCTCGGTGCAGCACACAGTTTTAATCTCCCAGGAAGTTTCATATCATCGCACACTCTGCTGCAGAGTGAAAATCTCTGTGCTAGATACAGCCATGCGGTTTACTGTAAATGATAGCCTGAATGGTACAATTTTTACAGACACAGTTGTGCATGTGCAGTGGCAGAATCTGATTTTTTCTCTCTCCTTCTTGTTACAGATTGCATGATTTAGAAGACTGGCGTCTATGTGGAAGAACCTTATCAGACTGATTGAACAGTAGAGACTGTCCAACATCATGGCCACCACGTTCACCTCCACTTTTTTATGTGATTACATTAAAAATAAAATGTTCAGTCCACCAGTTCCTGATGTGCTAATTGTTACTGTTCGAATACGAGCTGCTGTGGAGGCAGTGACTCAAGAGATGTTGGTAAACACACGGGGAAGAACTGAGTACCACCTAGAGGTTCTACAGCCATCACGCGGAGCACAAGTGGAAATCACCTATAGAAAAGCTCTATCAGTTAAGCTACTATTTTCAACAAACCGCTTAGCTTTATCTATCATAGTTTCTTAGAAAAAATACGTAACCATGGAAAGACAACATGCTCACCCTGTATGACACACGCATGCTTTATAACGTGTCACTCACAATACAGGTATACATACAACTCTCAAAATCAGCTTCAGACAAAAATTGCATATCTGCGCGAAGGGACTAGAATAAGCTTAATTATACAGCAGGTGTAGCAGTTAAAAAAAATGTGTGTGAAGTCTTATGGGACATAACTGCTAAGGCCATCAGTCCCAAAGCTTACACACTACTTAACCTAAATTATCCTAAGGACAAACACACACACCCATGCCCGAAGGAGGACTCGAACCTCCGCCGGGACCAGCCGCACATTCCATGACTGCAGCGCCCAAGACCGTTCGGCTAATCCCGCGCGGCTGTAGCAGTTAGACAAATGCTCATGAAAGAACATTCCACAGATGACACTAAGTGGATTAAAAAACAAGAATGTAAAAAAATTAAATTAGGTGTACATAAAACTTAACCATGAGGTAGTATGACTAAAATATTGACAACGACCTGATATAACAGCTACAGTGTCTCTGTTTTTTATGAGACGTCAGTATAAAGCTTACAACACTATGAGATGTACGTATTAAATATGACAGAAGTACACTCATGCTCTTCAAGGAAATAAATGCCTTACAATACAGGCATTCCTTAAGGACAAAAATGTGTTTCCGTAATCACGTTAAAGAATCTTAAAAGATCAGAATATAAGCGAGTACCATACACAAATTATCAAGATTGCCCGGAAGATGCGTGGCTCAAATATCAACGGAAGATATAGAATTTCCACTGCTGCATGCTCTAAATTTAATGGACTACTCATTACGCTGTGAAAATCTCAAAATGCAGCAGAATATAACCTCACGGTTTGTTCTAGCGTAACCACAAGCGCCGGAACGAAGATGAAGAAAGCAAGAGAAGAGGAGGCGGAGAAACGACGTCGGTGCGATGAGTTACTAGGACAGTATACGGACAGGCCTAGCAGAGAACGCTACGATAACAGTTATTAATGATCCACAAAAGGTGTGTCAAACTTACATGAACACTGTGTATAGCAAAAGACTCCGACTTGTTTGTCAGTCACCTGTCGCTTGCGACGCCGATGTAACTTCAAAGTTAAGTGTAGTCAATCTTCCTATTTGTAATAAAACTGCTAATGTTATTTGCTTGAATTGTTGTATAGCATTCCGAGAACGCAGCATCCTTTAGGCACCCTATACAAGACAAGTGGCAGGACCCCACACGGTTCAATTTTACACGTCTCTGCCGGATGATGTGGTAGGCGCTACGGTGTGTGACACTGAGTCGTTATTAGCACGTGCGCCAAAGACCCCACCTTCCTGTTTACCAGGTGTCGATGTATGAATCCGGAATTTCCCTATAGATGGTGCTAGCCGTCAGTGTAGAGCCCGTGAGACCGCTTTTGCAGCGTCATCTGCTTCCTGTAACGGCAGAAGACGAACGTCAACACACAGTAACCCAAATTCCATACATCGGTATCTGTTTCAAAGCCGTAAACATGTGAAGATTTCTGCCTGCGAACTGCGGTTTTCTGTTCAAAAATGGTTCAAATGGCTCTGTGCACTATGGGACTTAACTCCTGTGGTCATCAGTCCCCTAGAACATAGAACTACTTAAACCTAACTAACCTAAGGACATCACACACATCCATGCCCGAGGTAGGATTCGAACCTGCGACCGTAGCGGTCACGCGGCTCCAGACTGTAGCGACTAGAACCGCACGGCCACTCCGGCCGGCGACACGGTTTTCTGTTATTTGAAGAAAACTGCTGCAGAATCGCATCGAAGGCTTGTCGAAGCTTTCGGCGAACATGCTCTTGAGAAAACACAGTGTTTCGAATGGTTCAAAAAATTCAGAAGTGGTCATTTTGACGTGAGAAACGACGAACGCAGGAAACCACCGAAAAAGTTCGAAGACTACGAATTGCAGGCATTATTGGATGAAGATGACACTCAAACTCAACAGGAACTCGCGGAACAACTCAATGTGACGCAGAAAGCCGTTTCTCTTCGGTTGAAAGTTGCGGGAGAGATGCAGAAAGTGGGAAAATGGGTTCCCAATGAACTGAATGAAACACAGAAAGCAATTAGAAAGACCACTTGTGAAATGCTGCTTGCCAGATACAAAAGAAAGTCGTTTCACCATCAAATAGTGACAGGTGAAGAAAAGTGGATACATTTTGAGAAACCTAAGCGTCGCAAATCGTGGGTGAATAAAGGCAAACCATCGACATCCACTGCAAGATTAAACAGCTTTGGAAAGAAGACAATGCTCTGTGCTTGGTGGGATCAAAAGGGTGTCATCTATTATGAGCTCCCAAAACATGGTGAAACCGCTAACACTGATCACTACCAAAAGCAGATGATCGATTTAAATCGAGCATTACGTGAAAAACGACCGGAATATGGAAAAAAGCAAGTCATATTGCTCCATGATAACGCCCCATCACATACAGCAAAACGGGTCAGGGAAACGGTCGAGGCGTTAAGTAGGGAAATACTAGGACATGCGGCTTATTCTCCTGACTTGGCTCCGTCCGATTATCATCTATTTGCATCATTATGACACGCTCTCACTGAACAACGCTTCAGTTCGTATGAAAATGTACGAAAATGGCTCGCTGACTGGTTCTCTTCAAAAGAGGAACTGTGTGTTTAGCATGGCATTCTAGCCTGCCGGAGAGGTGGGAGAAATGTATAAATAGCAGTGGAAATTATTTTGAATAAAACATTGTTTTGAGTTTCAGACAACAGACGTGTAATTATTGCAACCAAATTCCGGTTTATTCTTCTACACCTAGTAATTACCGGTCGGTACAGCAGGCACAGCTATCTTTCCGCGATAGCTGGCTAGAGTCACAAATGTGGAGCAGCCTTCTTCTTGATGTGTTTTGTCAATAAATTTGAGATCCGCGCGCTCGTTATGTTCCCCACTGTAGCTAGACGTTTTCTCAGATGTGACGTGTGGCTTGTCAACAGACGAGGAAATAAATAACGGGAAGAAGACATTGTCGAACCGCGCCTTACTTTCGAAGAGTAGATAGCGATCACATTTTCAGTACGTGAGAATGTGACAGCTCGGTCGCTCATTTCACAGCGGTAACTCGCATCACAGAGAGGTCTACTTACTGAAGTTACTGAAGGTCATAAGTAAATAAATAAATAATAAACTCCATAAATCCATTAAGAATGTTACGAGAGATTTAGTGCTGTAAAGAGCAGATAAGCAATTGTTACCATCCATCTTAAGACAATGGATGGATGTCTTTAAGTTTCAATACGATGGACGTAAAGGAATAATGGGTAAAGTTTAAACTGGTTTTAAACAACGCTATGGAGAAGTATGTGCCAAGTGAATGAAAAATACTAAACCGTTGTTGAATAACAAATTTCGGAAAATGCCGATAAAACAGAGAGTGTTGCACCCTCGGTTAAGGAAAGAACGCAGGAATGTCGACAGGCAAAGTTTGTAGAAATTCGAGCTTCTATAAACGCACAAGACACACGACAATTTCCACCATCATACGTGAGCGAAAGATCTTGCCGATAATCATACAAAATTCTAGTTTTTTGACTGCACCGCTGCAGAATAGTCACTGGAAACAAGGAGTGGCAACTGACTCTCAACATAAACAAATATAATGTGTTGCAGAAAGATTCTTCAATATATGATTGCACAACTGCAGAACAATCACTCGAAGTAGTTACTTCCATAAAATATTTAGGGAGTATACATACGGAGCGATTTGAAGTGGAATTACAGCATAAAATTAATTGTGGGTAAGACAGATGCCAGACTGAGATTCACTAGAATAATCCTTAGGAAGTGCAGTAGCTTACGAAACACGAGTTAGACAATTACTCGACTCTAGTGGCAGACGCTGCAGGAGTGGCGTTCTGCATAACGGTGTAATGTACTATTAAAGTTTCGGGAGCGTACGTTCCTAGAATTGTCAACCAACATATTGCTTTCTCCCACTTATATCTCCCGAAAAGATCATGAAGATAAAATTAAAGATATTTGAAACCACACGGCGACATATCGACAATCGTTCTTCCCTTGAACCATACGCAACTGGAACCGGAAAGGGGGGAAGTGACTGTGGTACAAAAAGTAACCTCCTCAGCACACCGCAAGGTGACTTTCGGAGTATAGTTGTAGATGCAGATGTAGACGTAAAATCGCTAAGTAGGTCGAAGTTTTCCGGCCGGAGTGGCCGAGCGGTTCTAGGCACTACAGTCTGGATCCGCGCGACCGCTACGGTCGCAGGATCGAATCCTACCTCGGGCATGGCTGTCTGTGGTGTCCTTAGGTTAGTTAGGTTTAAGTAGTTCTAAGTTATAGGGGACTGATGACCTCAGAAGTTAAGTCCCATAGTGCTCAGAGCCATTTGAACCATTTTTTTTTTTAGGTCGAGGTTTTCAGTTCAGACGCTCGTAGACCGAGTGACAACATAGGACAGAGGAAGGAAAGGTGAAGTTTTAAATTTCCCGATTAAAAAATCATTCGCGCAGCCGGATCGTACAGACATAGCGTCCGTCGTTTGAAAGCCGCACAACGTATCGCGTGGAGGACCTAGAAACAGGCATCCCTGACGTTGAAGAGCAGCTGAAAGAGTTGAAAACAACTAAGTCGCAGGGATCAAATTGTTGTGTCTAGGAATCCTGCGTACTCGCTTAGCTAGACAAACAATCAAACAACTCGTATTATGCAGTTTTATTACAACCACACAAATACAAATACTTAACTTTGATCTGAGAATTCTTATAGTCCTTTATACATGATCAACCACAAGTGCAACTGACACAGATGTGCCGCAAGCAATGTGCGACATACAAAATAATCAGTCTTCTTCAGAAAAGACAAACACAAATAACACTTCTGGTGTTATTTGCCCTGTCAGCAACTGTATAAATATTAATTTTAATTTTAATGATCAACAGCCTCAGTTGCACCTTTTACCTAGAAATTTACCTAGGTTTCAGTTGGGATAACCCAACCTTCTTCAGAATAACAGTACTACCGTTTGCCCATTGTGGACATCGTCAAGCTAAAACTACAAATCCATAAATTATCGTCAGACTATAAAACTTATTTAATAAACTTTCTTGAGAGAAAAAGGCTTCTACCCGCAAATCAACACACTTTTGGAAAGCATTGCTCAGGTAAAACTCAGCTTGTTCTTTTGTGGCAAGACATCCTACGAACCATGGATAAAGGATAACAGGCAGATTCCATATTCCTAGATTTTCGAGGACTGTTTGACACAATGCCGTACTACAGATAGTATGCGTCCAGAGCAAAAGTAAAACCTTTATTTAAACTTGTGCGAAGTTCTACACAAAGTGAAGAAAAACTTCTAACGGAAGGGTGAAGCATATGATCTTGAGTGATGCTGCTGAATAAACCCGCACTTAAAGCCGGAGTTTCTCTAACGTGGATTAGAAATTTTTTAAAGTCCTTTCCACTTTCGGTGATCATAACCAGGAATATGTCAAATCTTGCACTCATGAACAGAGCTTAGTCTGTCACAACTGAAGATTATACAGATAACTGTTTGCTTGGCTGTGTGCTACGTCAGAGGGATGGTATTCACTTGCTAAGCAGAAGTAACTCCTGTCCTTTGCTGGGGCAGATGGAGATAGAGATGCCCGTTAATCTCGTAATGCAGTCTGCCTGATTCAGAAAATCAGAAAACAGGAGAACAAAGAATGACGCCAGACTCTCGCATTGGAAATCACTAAGCTTCACATTCCCACTCTTTCTATCATTTGATACATGCCTCTACCAAACACAGGTCAGAGAACAATGTAGAGAGTCTGTATTACAAAATAAGAAAAAGACTCTGTGCAATCCCGCATGTTGTTAGATTTTATGCTTGCCATGGAAGCGGGTCCTACCACCACTCTGATGTCATGGCGTTTACGTCAATCACCATTTTGATTTCTACACGTTGCCAAGGTCACAGCATTCTCACTCTCGGTTCGGAATTTCACCAAAAAGAGCAAAACCAAAACAGCAGAAATCGGGGGTGGAATTACACCGACACTTTGCCAAAATTCTCAAGATCTTTACTTCCAAGAGAGCTGCCTCCACAGCGTGGGTTGCGGAGCGCTTTTTCCCACTGCAGTGCCGGCCGCGGTGGCCGAGCGGTTCTAGTCGCTTCGACTGCTACGGTCGCAAATTCGAATCCTTCCTCGGGCATGGATGTGTGTGATGTCCTTAGTTTAGTTAGGTTTAAGTAGTTCTAAGTTCTAGGGGACTGATGACCTCCGATGTTAAGTCCCATAGTGCTCAGAGCCATTTGAACCATTTGAACCCACTGCAGTGCAGAGAAGCGGAGATGAGAAGGCTTGTTCTGTGTTTTCGCCTAGCCTGAAGCCAATTGTATACTCCACAGGCAAAATGCCTTCTACGTGCGGTCGCCCATGACCTGTGGCCCTCCGTGAAGCCGTATCGTCTGTCTCAATGGTTCGTATCACCCTTACGGCCCTTTTGCCTCACCGGCCGTTTAAAGATACCGGTATACGTCTGGAAGTCAAGGACTTGCCACTGGCGGGCGTCCCATGTGAAACATGCCTTCTCGTGCCGCCGTAACAAAATTTGCTCTGCTATGAATCAACGCACTGCAACTAAAAGATGAACTACAATTGGCATAAGAAGTAGAAACAAGGTTATTGAATTTATGACTGAAGAGAATAAAAAGGAGAAAATCTACGCAGACTCATTAGTTACTCATCCTGGTAACATAAAATTTTTCGCAACCTGTGGATTTAATGCACTTTAAGACACTGAAAAAGGTAGTTTTAAATGAATGGTAATGTGAAAAATAGTGTGTAAATCTACCACGTTTTTCTATTTCAGTAGTGAAGATTCGTTACTCACATAATAAGTTTTGGTCTTTTTCTGTGGAATATTTACGTCATTTGTTGTTTTACGAGGATTGTCCAGAATATAAGATGCAATCGGTCGCGAAATGGAAACCACAGTGAAAACCAGAAACGTTTTATTTGCAACAGTTAGGTACACCTTTCACCTACTTCTCTACATAGTCACCGCTCCAACTTCGAGGCTTGTGGAAGTGTTGTATCAGCTTTCCAATGTCCTCGCCATAGAAAGCAGCCCCCTGTGCTTTTGGCCATTTATCTGCACCGGTTTGCAGCTCGTTGTCTGTGGAAAAATTTTGTCTTCATAGCCAGCGGTTCTTGTGAGAAGAGAGGAGACTCAGGGGGAGCCAGTTACGGACTGTATTGTGGGTGATCAAACACTTCTCATCGGAAACGCTGCAGGAGTGTCTTCATTGCCCCTGCAGTAGGCGGCCGAGAATTGGCATGAAGAAGGAACTGCTCGACAGTTGTGTTATGTGGGCTGCATAACACAGGCGAAATCTCTAACCAGGCCCTCGTACTTGGCGGGAGACGCTATTCCCTACGCATCTTTACGTGCTCACTGTACGCTCAGAACTGAAAAGAGCGACGCGACACTATCGACGAGCATACTAGAGACACTGCCCAAGACATCTGTGCAAAGCTTCACCGGATTTTCCCAGTGGTTTCTATTTAGCTACCGATTGGAACTTACTTTCCGGACAACCCTCGTAATGAGAGTATGCCAACTTAGGGTTCTGTACTGGGGCCACACATCGTTAATATACGTTTAGGTAGTCCCTTGGGTACAGATTTCAGCCGTGCATCTCAAGGGTGGTGTTGTGTAGCGGTCATTCTAGTGCAGAAATTAGTTACAGATAGTTCCTACATTACCATACCACCGTATCGTCTTCGTCAATACAAGGATGAATTACCGCACCTTCTCTGACGACCACAGTCAACGTATCTCAGTACTATTGAGCGTCTGTAACTCTACTTTGGAGGGAAGGGTGCGAGATCGTTGTCTACCTCCATCATCATTACCTTAAGTAGCCACTATTTTGCAGGAAGAAAGGTATAAGAGGCCTTGAAAACGATGCAGTACCTGTTTCACCCATTTAGAGGTGCTCGGAAGCTGTTTTGAATGCGAAATCGTTTCGTACACGGTATTAGCCACAGCAGTTGTTGTGTTTGCGGCGTTTCCATGTTTTTCTCCACTCCTATAAAGACTGTGAAGACAAAATAAATTAGGGCTCGTAAGGAAGAATATCGAAAACCTCCCTCACATTCCATTTGCGAATGAAACAGAAAAGGGAACAACTAACATATTTACCATTGTGCGTTGCATAAACCGGCATCGGTCGGGTCAGCTGAAACACCCCGTGTATGTGTCGTATGGTGCGTTGTGGAGTATGTAGGGTGATTCAGCAACCCGCAAGGTTATATGTGGACGTCAAAAACCACGCGTGAGATTTTCATATTCTACTAATCGCGATGCACAAACTGTTAATCTTACAGATAAAATAAACAGTACCTTTTTTTGTAGGAAACTGAATGTAGTTAAATTTTGTACTGCGATTGGTTTCCGCTGGAAGCCATGGTTTTAAAATTATTCAAGAAAAATGTACAAAAGTAACTCTCGAACGTGTCTCTAGCCCCACACTCATCCTTCAGCAGTCAGTAATTCTAGTATTTTGTTGGTGGCACTCCCTCCTCACACTGTACAAAAATTTCCTGCTACACCAAGTACTCCCAATTTCGATTTTGGTCCACATTGATTGGGCTGTTACGCCACCAGCATAGCCGGCTATTTCGTTAACATTATTAACTTAAACATGACCTTCAGCATAAGGAAAGGAAAATGAATTTTGTAAACGTTACGCTAAAACTAATCACGTTGACAATGCGACCCAAACTTAGCCTTCACAGGCACAGTAGTTTCATTGTCAGTCTGACCAATACAACATTGTAATTGTTTATTTTATGCTGCTGAAAGTTACAAAACTGTCGGGTAAAATATACACAAACGTCAGTTTTACAGCTTGCAAGTGCTCGACTAAGCCAATGGCGTAATAAGGCCAGAAAAAGGAGACCAAAATAGGTGGAATGTGGGAAACAATTCCTGAAGGCGCCAATTTTTGTACAGTGGTAGAAGGAAGTGCCACGAGGGGCTGAGTATGGGAATGGTGTTGCGTTTGAAGAGGTCACTTTTGTACGTCTTTCTTGAATAACTCGGGAACTGCGGCCTCTAATGGAAACGTATCCCAGTACAAAACTCAACTACGTTAAATATACTACAAAAAGGCCCCGTTCATTGTTTTTGTAGGACTAACAGTTTGCGTCTAGAGAGGGAGAGAATATGAAAATCTCGAGCGTGGTTTTTAAAGGCCAGATATAACATTGCGGGCTGGATAAAACGACATCAGTCGGATCAACTGAATTACCCTGTGCATGTTGATATAGATGAAGTGCGAAAATGCAGATATGGAGATATCAAAAATGGCTGGTTAAAATGGCTCTGAGCACTATGGGATTTAACATCTGAGGTCATCAGTCCCCTAGGCCTTAGAACTACTTAAACCTAACTAACCTAAGGATATCACAGAAATTCATGCCCGAGGCAGGATTCGAACCTGCGACCGTAGCGGTCCCTCGGTTCCAGACTGAAGCGCCTAGAACCGCTCGGCCACACCGGCCGGCGGAGATATCAAAGAAAGGACCACGTAGTAGACGAACAGCTGTGATTCTGCTCCTTTGGAAACAAAATAATGCTGACGAAGCAAGGAAGACATAAGAAGCATACTAGCACAGGCAAAGAGTGCGTTTTTCGCTGAAAGAAACCGTTTTTGTTTTCCATGTTGTATTCCGGTTGCTGTGGTATTATTTATAGACTGATCACTGTTTATTCGTACGTCCCCCTCTTGCTATTTGAGTTTGTGTATTGTCATTTGGAGATAGTGAGTGCAGCAGGGGATGATACGAAATTGAGTACCAAGTGGAGAAATCTAAACGTATCTGACATATTCTTATGTTTGAGTTCAGTAGATGGTTGACGGCAGCGGGGACAGTCAGAAATATTTGCGCAGTGTATGGGGATAATGCCATAGGACAGAGCATGGCAAGAAACTGGTTTTCTCATTTTTAAGGAGGATCGTTTTGGTATTAGTGACTCTCCACGTTCAGGAAGACAAAGCGGGAGGATAAGCCGACTGGTTTAGCCCAGGGGTTGGATGACTGCAGCAGGAACGGGACAACTGGTTGAAATTTCATTGCGGATGAGCAACCGGCTAGAAGTACTGGCGATGGAAAGGCCCCCGAAAGTCTCCAAACTTAAATCGAATCGAGTATGTTCGGCCATTGATGGTTCGAGACGGGTTTGCACCAGAAAAATTCTAGAGAGACTCTTCGGGATCATGATTTTTGGCACATGGCAGAGCATTGGGCGACTCACTATATTTGCAGCTGTCTAATCTTTTCCAGTCCTCAAAGATATAACGAAGTCTCTTTTTGCTTCAGAAGTGTTGGGAGAATTGAGGACGACAGCTGCAAAATTTTACATTGTGATTTACAAAAACTATTTACTCTCTTACTATTATTTTATTTCGAGTAACTGTGTTTATGGTTTTTTATAGCTATTTGCGGTTGACTTCGACTCTATTCGACATCGGTTACCACACGAGTGTGCCTGAACATGAGGCATTACTGCTTCTAAATCTATCGAGAACATTGAAAAACCAAGAAATTCAGTTCACTGGAGGTAAAATAATAATAAGAGAATAAATAGCTCTTATTTTTCATAATAAGATGTCACTAATCTGTCTGGGATTCCTTCAATATCTGTATTACAGTTTATAGTTATTTGCATTATTCTAACGTTTTAATTATTGGTCTGCCGATAATTTTAGATTTATGGGGAAACCTCCGTATCACAGTCATTTAGCTAAAATAATTCGTTTGCAGTCGGATGTATAAGGAGGAAAGACACCTGTCTAATGTCATGGAAAACTTGGGAAGATTGTTATCATCATTGACTTTCAAGGAACAGGAGATATTGAGGGCAACAGCAATTATTTTTGAAGATGTAAATATACTGGTCCATACGCAAATATTTCCTAGCATTTCCACATTTAATGTAATGCGACTATACCTGGTGGAATGACAGCAGCAGACAATATTATTTACAACCTGGCTAGACATATCATCTCGTACCTTATCAGCGACACCATGTTTGCATTGAGAAGGTCAATAGTTCGCGATATATTGAAAAATGCGATAAATTCAACAAGGCTCCTGCGTAAACTCCGAAGATAGCGGAAAAATCGTTGTAAGCTGCATTCTTCGAAATAATCTTATCAAGAGATGTCGTTCTCAGTAAAAGCATACTGTTCCACAGGTGCGACACGTATCATTAGAAACATCATATGGAAATCTAGGAAATCTGTCACCGAAAGGATGAGATTAAATTATTGAAATGTATGGCTTGTTCACTGTAGCCATAGGCACATTTCCAATTAGAAAAAAGTTAATAAATCGTAAGTGCTGATTAAATACAGCGAAGAACAACTTTGTAAATCCGAAACGAGGACAAAGTTTTTACACTTCCGAATTAACCCACAGGTATATTTTCCGGACACTGTGACCCACAGCACAGACATGATTAACGCCTCGAGCAGCTGATAAATTCTTTGACAACGGATTCCGACCGACTGACCATCATCAGGTTCTTGAAACCATTTACGGCATCATATTAGGTGTCACATAATAAAACCATGACTTTGTCAAAATGGTCATATCGCAATATAAACTGCATGGTCATTATACGAACTGCACGTTCTATATATTGATGATGAAGTTTGCATTGTAATGTGGCAACAGTAACAAATTCATGTCTCTGTTATCTGACGTCAGTGACATTATATTCGCCTAATATTATGCTATAAATTCTTTTAAGAACATGGCGATGATTGTCAACCAAAAGCGTTTGTCAAGTAAAGAATTATATCACCAGTCGAAGCGGAGATAACGGTTTTCAAATTCTACGCCATAAATATCGGCAGATTTGTAGTTTGAATGTCTAGAATCTAGCGCTGATTTCCCTAATATGATTCATTGCTGTAGCTTCTTAGATGAACTGTTCCTTTCTCCAGTCTAATTTTCCAAACACTGGTGTGTATAGAGAGATTCGAGTACTTGGAATATCACTCTCAGTTATTATTAGCATCATAATTCTACATTATATTCTTGTTACTGGTAAAACCTTTCAAGTGACCCAGTATTGAGAGAGAGACCCTCTAAGCTAGTAATAAATTAATCCTATATGCGTGTGCAAATAATAGTGAACTGATTTTGCAGTCTATAAGACGGTATCATCGTGCAGTTCATGTTGTGCTGAAAAACGTAATTCTCCTCTACGCTTTTAGAATCTGAAATAAGCATATGTTCACACTGCTGAGAGATTACTGAAACTGTGCCGTAGTGATGTATCTCGGGAATAATGAGCAATCATATACATTATTTCTCAAGTCAACATCCCTTTCTCTCAACACATAGTAATCGTACAGGGATGAATGAAGTATCATTAGAAAGATTTCTAAACCGGATTCTGAGGTTGCATACCGATTTTGCGATAAAACTTACTATTTGTGGAAAATTTTAATATAAAAGAGACTTTCAAATATCATAGGCGAAAGGGCAACATAGCTATATTTTACGAAGCCAACCGATTAATTACGAATTTTCATATTACCTTTTCATATTGCGTTAATGCAAATACCATCCTATTTCTTTTAAAGTGTTAAAGTGTTAACTGCATAATTTGTATACAGCATTATCATAGATAATATCCGTGACCACTGCAATAGTCCCGTCGTACAAGTTGACTTTTCTAAACGAATATACGAATGAAAATGTGTGTCGAATTAAAGTTATTGTTTATGTGGCCCTACTGACAATCTGTGGCCCTACTAACAGTCCCTAATCTCTGCTCTTTGTGTAAACTGGGACAAACTTGCCAAATACAAAACACATTTTTGGGCGCAGGGAAATGTACATACAAGAATGTATCATAAATTCATGATTATTGTTTCACATCGTTCGGTTCATATCTGAAGATATTTTCTTCTCATCGACACAATTACCTTTATCCCAATGAATACACTTATTTCAAATACTGTCATTATTGAAAACTGTAAAAGTGCGAAAGTTTCACACGGGTCCCCTGATGTGGTGTACACGCTACTCTAAACGTAAGAAGGACTAGAAAAAAAGTTTATCAGTATGTTTGGATGACCATCTTCTGAAACGGAAATTATGAAACTTCTAACTGAAAAGGATAACTTCACTTGGTCTTTTCTTCTATTTGTTTTCTGAATTGGGGAAAAATGTAATTAATCATCTCATTTCTATAGCATCTGATTTATTCGAAATAAACTGCCGAAAAAAATTAGTACACCTTCAAAGACGACGTGCATTTTGATTTGACGGCGGCATATGCCACGTAGTGGTCTCAGCGTCGTTCGTCAACAGATAGCCTAGTGGCATAGCTACCAGAACGTTATCTGTGTCTACCCTTTAATAGGGAATGCTGATGGCTACATGGCTCCCAGTGGCGCAAAAATGTGAAGCAAGAAGTAAACCATACCACGGAGATGTGCTCGTCTTTCCTACACCCAACTGAGCGAGTTTGGAAGGGGTCAAATTGTGGGCTTCCGAGTGGCGGTATGGTCCTTTGTGCAACGATGCTGGTATCAATGGTCACGTTGAAACCTCACCTTGGAAAAATTATAAATGACTGTGCTTAAACTGACACACAATATTTTTAGCGCAACGCAGTCTGACTTTCAATAATCGCTACAAAAGAATGGCCCTGACTAACAATAACCTATACCTTTCATGAATCACTTACCTCACAAAAATCTTCGTTACTCGAACTACTGCAATACAGCGAGCGCCAATACTGCCAGCTAAATAAAAGATTCCAACTACTGATAGGCATAGTTAGCAAATGAAAGATTTTGATAGAGAACAAACAATGTATTTACCTTAATAGTGTTCAAAAGTCATAATATAAATATATCAGTTCATGACATCCAGTCTTACAAATTCACTCTTCCTGATGGACACACGTCCAGATCATCCGCTCTCAAAACTCCGCCATCTCACTCCCCACATCCACCACTGCTGGCGGCTCACCTCCAACTGCGCAGCGTTACTCGCTGTTAACAGCCAACTGCCCAACACTACAATAGCAAATTCCAACAATGCAAACCAGCCACAGACTGCACACAGCACAGTCAGTGATTTCCGTATAGAGTGCTACATGGCGTTACCAACATAAAAACCTAAACAGCCTACTTACATAGCCCCCATACTCCCCACAAAAAATTTTACAAATTGTTTTGGGCCGTAGAGAACAAACAATGTGATTACCTTAATAGTGTTCAAAAGTCATAATATATATACAGGGTGAGTCACCTAACGTTACCGCTGGATATATCTCGCAAACCACATCAAATACTGACGAACCGATTCCACAGACCGAACGTGAGGAGAGGGGCTAGTCTAATTGTTTAATACAAACCATACAAAAATGCACGGAAGTATGTTTTTAACACAAACCTACGTTTTTTTAAATGGAACCACGTTAGTTTTGTTAGCACATCTGAACATATAAACAAATATGTAATCAGTGCCGTTTGTTGCATTGTAAAATGTTAATTACATCCGGAGATATTGTAACCTAAAGTTGACGCTTGAGTACCACTCCTCCGCTGTTCGATCGTGTGTATCGGAGAGCACCGAATTACGTAGGGATCCAAAGGGAACGGTGATGGACCTTAGGTACAGAAGAGACTGGAACAGCACATTACATCCACATGCTAACACCTTTTTATTGGTCTTTTTCACTGACGCACGTGTACATTACCATGAGGGGTGAGGTACACGTACACACGTGGTTTCCGTTTCCAATTACGGAGTGGAATAGAGTGTGTCCCGACACGTCAGGCCAATAGATGTTCAATGTGGTGGCCATTATTTGCTGCACACAATTGCAATCTCTGGCGTAATGAATGTCGTACACGCCGCAGTACATCTGGTATGTACATGTGCGTCAGTGAAAAAGACTAATAAAAAGGTGTTAGCATGTGGACGTAATGTGCTGTTCCAGTCTCTTCTGTACCTAAGGTCCATCACCGTTCCCTTTGGATTCCTACGTAATTCGATACTCTCCGATACACACGATCGAACAGCGGAGGAGTGGTACTCAAGCGTCAACTTTAGGTTACAATATCTCCGGATGTAATTAACATTTTACAATGCAACAAACGGCACTGATTACGTATTTGTTTATATGTTCAGATGTGCTAACAAAACTAACGTGGTTCCATTTTTAAAAAAACGTAGGTTTGTGTTAAAAAACATACTTCCGTGCATTTTTGTGTGGATTGTATTAACCAATCACACTAGCCCCTCTCCTCACGTTCGGTCTGTGGAATCGACTCGTCAGTATTTGATGTGGTTTGCGAAATATATCCAGCGGTAATGTTAGGTGACTCACCCTGTATATCAGTTCATGACATCTGGTCTTACAAATTCACTCTTCCTGATGGACACACGTCCAGATCATCCGCTCTCAAAACTCCACCATCTCACTCCCCACATTCACCACTGCTGGCGGCTCACCTCCAACTGCGCAGCGCTACTCGCTGTTAACAGCCAACTGCCCAACACTACAATAGCAAATTCCAACAGTGCAAACCAGCCACAGACTGCACACAGCACAGTCAGTGATTTTCGTATAGAGTGCTACATGGCGTTACCAACATAAAAACCTAAACAGCCTACTTACATAGCCCCCATACTCCCCACAAAAAATTTTACAAATTGTTTTGGGCCGTAGAGAACAAACAATGTGATTACCTTAATAGTGTTCAAAAGTCATAATATATATAGCAGTTCATGACATCCAGTCTTACGCATTTACTGTCTCTGATGGACACACGTTCAGGTCATCCGCTCTCAAAACTCCGCCATCTCTCTCCCCACCTCCACCACTGCTGGCGCCTCACCTCCAACTGAGCAGCGTTACTCGCTGTTAACAGCCAACTGCCCAACACTACAATAGCAAATTCCAACAATGCAAACCAGCCACAGACTGCACACAGCACAGTCAGTGGTTTTCATATAGAGCGCTACATGGCGTTACCAACATAGAAACCTAAACAGCCTACTTACAACGTGAACATTCTCACACCCATAGATAAGGTTCTGGACGTCCGCACAGTACAGACTCGCGCCAGGATCGACATATTGTAACGGCAGTAGTGCCATATCATACAGCTATCATAGCAAAAAAAAAAAAAAAAAAAAAAAAAAAAAAAAAAAACGTGCTTGTGAGCCCATACGTAAAAAACGTGCTTGTGAGCCCATACGTGTCAACAGGAATTGTTGTGAGCAAGTTATTAGGAGTGGGACTATGGGCAGGCGCGACGTGCACATCTCGACTTAGGCCGTCAGACGATCTCTTAGATGGAATGGAGCGTCGTGGTCTTGAGCGACGAAAGCAGATTCTACCTATACGCAAGTGATGGTTGTTTGGGTGTACCACCTAGATCTGATGAATGCTGTCTCGTAGAGTGGTAGAGTGCATTCGTCCAAGTCACGCTACCCCATCACAGGCCTTATGGTCTGGAATGCGAAAGCTACAACTCTCCTTCATCTTTGGTGATTATGAAGGGGAAGCTACCCAGGGCTCAGTACGTGCAGAATGTTGTTTGATTCTTTCTTTTGCCGTTCTTTCAACAGTGACGTGTTGTTCCAAGAGGATAACGCTCGCTCACACGCTGTCCGTGAAACTCATCGTGCTCTGCGAGACCTGCAGCAACTTCCCTGGCCAGCACGACCTCCGGGCCTGTCGTCAGTCGAGCATGTGTGGGATTCGTGTACCAACAACGCTTACAGAACTATACGGAAAGGTAGAGCAGATGTGGCGTAACGTATCCCAGGACAGTATTCGCAACCTGTAAGACCGACTGGATGCCAGAGTCAATGCCTGCATCGCCGCCCGTGGAGGCTACACCACCTGTCTCAGTGAGTCAATGAGTCAATAAGTGGTACCTCAGAACCGCTTGAGACACTGCTCTGTAAAATGGTTCACATGGCTCTGAGCACTATGGGACTTAACATCTGAGGTCATCAGTCCCCTAGAACTTAGAACTACTTAAACCTAAATAACCTAAGGACATCACACACATCCATGCCCGAGGCAGGATTCGAACCTGCGACCATAGCGGTCGCGCGGTTCCGGACTGAAGCGCCTAGAACCGCTCGGCCACAACGGGCGGCACTGCTCTGTAAATGTAATCATTTCATATACTCCATATGCACTGTTGCAACAATAAATCTTGAGTTAACTGGAAACTTCTACAAGGATGTACAAATTTTTTTCCGGCAGTGTGTAATCTTATAAACTACATTTGATGTTTTGCTTTTGGGTGCGAAGACGAACAAGTTTTGCGGATGACCAATATGCAAACACATTATTACTTGGCAAGACTATCTGGTAACGTGGCCATAGGGGGAACCAACTTGGTCACGTGATCAGATACAGTTAGGTTACAGTCCAAAGTTACCTCACAGCGCCTGCAGGGAAAGTGATTGCGACGTCATTAATTTTATTGATAAGGAGAACGATAAATCTGTGATAGTGCCGACAGAGAACGCTTTGGAATGTGCAAGCAAAGATTAACAAACCAAAGATAAGTCAGTGGAGCAGAATTCAAGTATTTTGCCCAAGAAAAAGAAGTAAAACTAACACAATAAGTATTTCATTGATATCATAAACAAATGTGACATTGGAGAGCAGTTTGTGTGATGTTATAAACAATGTAAGGGAATATCAGCTTTTCAAAAACTTCACAGCTTTTGTCGTACGGAACTGGACTTCCAGGGTAGCAAAGAAACTTACTGCAAACTATGCGATTTGATTTTAAAAGGTGAACGACTCATTGTGTGCAAACTTCCAAAAACGAAGCATCAGAATTAAATCGACCAGAAGTTTATTTAGACGAACCATCGATTCATGTTCTCTACAATGTAAATAAGTGTTGCGAAGTGGAAGTGTGTGAAGAGCATTGGCATACAACTAGAGATGGGCAAACTTGTTCATTGCTCATCGCTTTTTTGTTTTGGGAACCGTTCATATTTACTCGTTCACCGTTCATTTGTCTTTGGTATATGGTTCTTATGAAAAACTGAAAATTAGTAGCATAGGTGACTGAAGATGGAAGGGGTCAAGAAGGGGCACTTGCCTCCCCCCTGGAGTACAGAGTATTTATTCATAACTGAATTCTCACACAGTTGTAATTTTCCTGATTCTGCAAAACCTCTCGTTTAGCCAAATGTAGCGTTATGTGGCTGATCGCAGTGAAATTATATAAGATGGCGCACGAAAAACCGGCCCCGAGTACAGACTGCTCGCCAGTTACTCACGATTTGTTGACCTCTACGAGCAGAATAGTTAACCATGTAATAATTAGGCAGTGTAGAAATAACAAATAAGCTAATGCAAACAACAACTTCGAAACAATAGACAGCGATTGGTAGGCGACAATGAGCGGTCTAGTACTCGGGGCCGATTTTTCGTGCACCATCCTGTACCACTAAAATACACTCCTGGAAATTGAAATAAGAACACCATGAATTCATTGTCCCAGGAAGGGGAAACTTTATTGACACATTCCTGGGGTCAGATACATCACATGATCACACTGACAGAACCACAGGCACATAGACACAGGCAACAGAGCATGCACAATATCGGCACTAGTACAGTGTATATCCACCTTTCGCAGCAATGCAGGCTGCTATTCTCCCATGGAGACGATCGTAGAGATGCTGAATGTAGTCCTGTGGAACGGCTTGCCATGCCATTTCCACCTGGCGCCTCAGTTGGACCAGCGTTCGTGCTGGACGTGCAGACCGCGTGAGACGACGCTTCATCCAGTCCCAAACATGCTCAATGGGGGACAGATCCGGAGATCTTGCTGGCCAGGGTAGTTGACTTACACCTTCTAGAGCACGTTGGGTGGCACGGGATACATGCGGACGTGCATTGTCCTGTTGGAACAGCAAGTTCCCTTGCCGGTCTAGGAATGGTAGAACGATGCGTTCGATGACGGTTTGGATGTACCGTGCACTATTCAGTGTCCCCTCGACGATCACCAGTGGTGTACGGCCAGTGTAGGAGATCGCTCCCCACACCATGATGCCGGGTGTTGGCCCTGTGTGCCTCGGTCGTATGCAGTCCCGATTGTGGCGCTCACCTGCACGGCGCCAAACACGCATACGACCACCATTGGCACCAAGGCAGAAGCGACTCTCATCGCTGAAGACGACACGTCTCCATTCGTCCCTCCATTCACGCCTGTCGCGACACCACTGGAGGCGGGCTGCACGATGTTGGGGCGTGAGCGGAAGACGGCCTAACGGTGTGCGGGACCGTAGCCCAGCTTCATGGAGACGGTTGCGAATGGTCCTCGCCGATACCCCAGGAGCAACAGTAACCCTAATTTGCTGGGAAGTGGCGGTGCGGTCCCCTACGGCACTGCGTAGGATCCTACGGTCTTGGCGTGCATCCGTGCGTCGCTGTGGTCCGGTCCCAGGTCGACGGGCACGTGCACCTTCCGCCGACCACTGGCGACAACATCGATGTACTGTGGAGACCTCACGCCCCACGTGTTGAGCAATTCGGCGGTACGTCCACCCGGCCTCCCACACGCCCACTATACGCCCTCGCTCAAAGTCCGTCAACTGCACATACGGTTCACGTCCACGCTGTCGCGGCATGCTACCAGTGTTAAAGACTGCGATGGAGCTCCGTATGCCACGGCAAACTGGCTCACACTGACGGCGGAGGTGCACAAATGCTGCGCAGCTAGCGCCATTCGACGGCCAACACCGCGGTTCCTGGTGTGTCCGCTGTGCCGTGCGTGTGATCATTGCTTGTACGGCCCTCTCGCAGTGTCCGGAGCAAGTATGGTGGGTCTGACACACCGGTGTCAATGTGTTCTTTTTTCCATTTCCAGGAGTGTAATATTGAAGAACTTATCATATTCTCTTTACAAAACGTGACACCACACACTCGATTATGGAGCGCGGGCCTTGTTCGGTTGTTAGTCGGTCTACCTTTCATAACAATCAACATGCCGTTTTACCTTGGATAAAAAAAAGACGGAAATGGCCACTTTGTGTGCCGTGCCGACTTCCTTTGCGTGTGTAACAACAAAAAATTTTGCTTTTTTACAAGTATTTCTTCTGCTGTTTATCGAAAGAGTGAAGTAAGCTGATACGTCGTTTTGTTACCTGAAAAGATGTATGTATTACATACCTCGTAATTTTTATGCAATTTACGTGATTATATAATACATTTTAATTACCGGTCGTGGACTCTGAATAGAATACGAAAAAAACCAGAAGTTCAGAGTTCAAGAAAGGTTTGAAACATCTAGAATGGGCGTGCGAAGCGAACGAAACGAACTACTCGATACTGAACTATGAGCAGTCGGCAGTGGAACTGCGACGAGCGGCCACGCGAAGGACGAGTCTGGCCGAGCGAGACCGAGACCGAGACAGACGGGAACGGGACCGAGGCTGGAACGACACAGGCCGACGTGCCGTTCGCGAACGAGACCGACCGTTTCCCGTTCCTGGGAACTATAAGTAGAAAGCCGCGACCGAAGTGATATATGAACGACCGTTCCTTAGAATTCGTTCCTCGCTCGTTCCGTTCATCTTGATGTGCCGTTCCTTTGGACTCGATAGTTTACGAACGACCCTTCTCCACATACAAGTGCTAGGCAGCGTTTCATAGTTGTGAATGCAGAGATTGGTTTCATATTCAAGTCTCCTCTATGAACGTAACAGAAAAGTTTCAGATTTCGTGTAGAAATGGACAGAAACGTTCTCCTCTTTATAATTTGACAACATTCTGCAAGAAAACGGTTTCCGTCCTACTGCTGCCATACCATCTAAATCTACGGAACTCGACCAGAATCTTGTAAAGAATAAGATACATAGACGTAATGCGATTTTTTCTAACCCGAAAAATAACAAATGATGCTTTAGCTGTCACCTAGATTGATGTAATACTTTTGAGGTAAAGTTACTTAGGAGACTTGGGCGTCAGTTTCGTTGCTTTTATATTCAAGCAGCTTTTCAGTTGATCTCACAAGCCTGAGTGGACCTTCTTCCGGGCCTTTACACAAGAGAAAAGTTGAGATGATCTACGGGAATCAAACAAGGGACGTCGGCATTACCAGCCTGCAGCCCTAACATCCAGAGTCTAGACCATGAGGTCAGTTTTCTGTGACATTAGCCGTTACTGTTTCACATACGACGAGTAGAAAGGCCGTTAAAAGGCGGAGAAAGTTTTTGATGGCTGCTGGGGCAGAAATACTTTGACAGATGGAGATACTGAAAATTTAATAAAACCTTTCGTCATTGATTAGACGATACGGCGTTATCATGTGTGGACGGTTGGTTGGTTGATTTGGGAGCAGGGGACCAATCAGCGAGGTGAAAGGAACCATCCTGGCATTTGCCTGAAGCGATTTAGGGAAATCACGAAAAACCTAAATCAGGATGGCATAACATAGAGGGTATCTCAAACCTTTAGGGTCAAACTGATACTAGTGGTAGTGCGTCCACAGCAGATCATTTTGAGACAGGGAACGAATGGTCGAAAATACATATTTATTGTGCTGTGGACATACATAGCGTGCAACGCATAATACGAGGGTCACTCCAAAAGAAATGTACACTATTTTCTTTTTAATCCATCTTTTATTCTACATGTTTGAGAGTTTTACAGTGTGTAGATACATCCTTTAGGAACAATGTTTTCATTTCTCCACCTAATTTCCATCCCTCTCAACTGCCTTACGCCATCTTGGAACCAGCGTCTGTATACCCGCACGGTAAAATTCTGGACCAACCTGTTGGAGCCACTGTTTGGCAGCGTGCACAAGGGAGTCATCATCTTCATACTTTGTTCCACGAAGACAATCTTTCAGTTTCCCAAAGAGTTGATAGTCACTTGGAGCCAGGTCAGGACTATAAGGCGGGTGTTTCAGTGTTGTCCATCCGAGTTTTGTGTACGCTTCCATGGTTTTTTGACTGACATGTGGCCGTACATTGTCGTGCAACAGCAAAACATCCTGCTTTTTGCCGATGTGGTCGAACACCACTCAGTCGAGCTTGAAGTTTCTTCAGTGTCCTCACATATGCATCAGAATTTATGGTGGTTCCACTTGGCATATTGTCCACAAGCAAGAGTCCTTCGGAATCGAAAAACACCCTAGCCAGAACTTTTCCAGCAGAAGGTGTGGTTTTGAATTTTTTTTTCGTGGGTGAATTTGCATGATGCCACTCCATAGATTGCCTCTTCGTCTCTGCTGAAAAATGATGGAGCCATGTTTCATCACCTGTCACAGTTCTTCCTAGAACTTCATCTCCACCATTCTCGTACTGTCCCAAAAGTTCGCTGCATACCGTTTTTCTTATTTCTTTGTGAGCCACTGTCAATATCCTGGGAACTCACCTGGCACAAACCTTTTTTAACGCCAACACTTTCAGTATTCTGCAAACACTCCTTCCCCTATCGTAACGCAGCGTGACAATTCGTTCATTGTGACGCGTCTGTCAGCAGTCACCAATTCGTTAACTCTCTGCACATTGTCTGGAGTGTGTGCAGTACGAGGCCTGCCGCTGCGAAGGCAATCCTCAATATTGCCGTGCCCGCTTTCATCACGTAACCTGCTAGCCCACCGACTAACTGTACTGCGATCGACAGCAGCATCTCCATACACCTTTCTCAACCTCTTGTGGATGTTTCCCACTGTCTCATTTCCACAGCATAGAAATTCTATGACAGCACGTTGCTTCTGACGAACGTCAAGTGTAGCAGCCATCTTGAAGACATGCTGTGACGGCGCCACTCACGGGAACAGGTTGAACTAAGTTTGAAAACAAGCGGGAAGGATGTATCTACACACCGCAAAACTTTCACACATGCAGAATGAAAACTGCATTTTTACAAAAATAGTGTGCATTATTTTGGAGTGACCCTCGTAACAGCGTACTCACTGTAATTTGTCGCCGGCCGGTGTGGTCGCTTCAGTTTCGGACCGCGCGACCGCTACGGTCGCAGGTTCGAATCCTGCCTCGGGCGTGGATGTTTGTGTTGTCCTTAGGTTAGTTAGGTTTAAGTAGTTCTACGCTCTAGGTGACTGATAACCTCAGATGTTGAGTCCCATAGTACTCAGAGCCATTTGAACCATTTTGTAATTGTTCAAAGCGACGACCGCGTCTCAGGGCACGTACAGCAACAATACATGCGGTTCTACCGCTCTCTCGCAAAGATCGCGGATTTCTGTTGTACACTGGAACAGACAGTGGGTGATAAATAGCGTACACTGCTCACCACCAAACTGACATACTGTACACAGCTCATAGCACGTATGCCATGCAAGTACTGCTGCATCGCATCGGTGCAGTAGTCTGTACCGCACGCACACCGCTATTCCCGGTCTCAGTTACCCATTGCGTCAGACAGCTTGTAATGTATCCATGGTGAGGTGTGTTACTGTGTACAGTGCATGAGGCGTAGTCAAAGATGGAACATTAAGATGGAACATTACTCGTACTGGGAGTTGGTAGACAAGCATTTAATGTACATTATGATGGGATGTACTGCTAGTAAAGCAGCATCAATGTACAGAGAACGCTTTCCCAACAAGTGTCATCCTAACTGGGTAGTTCACGCCAATGAGAGCCGACCAAGGCTCCTGCCAAGGACATGTCCAAACACCAGAATGAGGAGATGCTGTTGGATCCCGTGACCGACCACTCAGCAACTGTCAACTTGTGCTGAAACGCGCAGTTCGAAGTATACAGTGTGCAGTGTACTGATGGAACAGGTATTACACCCCCATTTAAAGAACGTGTGTAAGAAACTTTCTGGCAGATTAAAACTGTGTGCCCGACCGAGACTCGAACTCGGGACCGTTGCCTTTCGCGGGCAAGTGCTCTACCATCTGAGCTACCGAAGCACGACTCACGTCCGGTACTCACAGCTTTACTTCTGCCAGTACCTCGTCTCCTACCTTCCAAACTTTACAGAAGCTCTCCTGCGAAACTTGCAGAACTAGCACTCCTGAAAGAAAGGATATTGCGGAGACATGGCTTAGCCACAGCCTGGGGGGATGTTTCCAGAATGAGATTTTCACTCTGCAGCGGAGTGTGCGCTGATATGAAACTTCCTGGCAGATTAAAACTGTGTGCCCGACCGAGACTCGAACTCGGGACCTTTGCCTTTCGCGGGCAAGTGCTCTACCATCTGAGCTACCGAAGCACGACTCACGCCCGGTACAGTTTTAATCTGCCAGGAAGTTTCATATCAGCGCACACTCCGCTGCAGAGTGAAAATCTCATTCTGGAAACGTGTGTAAGCATTGGGCCCAATGGATTTTGTGTCCTACGTTCACTTCTGTGAATGAATTATCCACCGCATTAGTGTAGTGCCGGACTTATACAGTCTTTATTGTTCACGGATGAGGTGTCATTCACCAGTGGTGGAGGTTTCAACAGCCGCAAACAAACAGCTGCAATAGCAGTACCTGGAGTGAGAACAATCCCCACTGTTGGCCACATTCTTGGCCACCAGCAACGATTCTCTGTCAACGTGTGGGTGGACATTATCCAAGGTCACCTATTGGGACTATATACTCTGACTCCCCATTTGACTGATCCACGTTACGTGGTGTCCCTGTGATATGTGCTGCCACAGTTCTTGGAGGCTGTACCTCTTGTTGTCCGCGAAAAGAAGTGTTTTCAACACGGTGATGCTCCAGTCCACTTCGATGTTAATGTCCGTGAGCATCTGAACAACAAGTTCCCTCATGGTTGGATGGGAAGAGGAGGTTCTGTCCCTTGGCCAGCATGATCACCGGAACTCACGCTTCTGAACTTTTAGCTCTGAGACTACATCAAGACGTTGGTGTATGAAACCCCCGTAGAAATGGATGAAGGCCTGATTGCTGGGGTCCAGGCCGCCTGTCTCCACATACAACAGCAACCAGGGATGTCTGATAGGGTGCGGCAGAACTTCATATGGCGTTGCCATCCACGCACTGAGACCGAAGATCGTCCTCTGAAGAATTACAGTGAACAACGTTGTTATTATGCGGTGTGCGCTGTGTATGTCTGTAACGCAATAAATATTCATTTCAACCACTGGTTCCTTATCTCAATTCTAATCGGTTGTGGACTCACTGACACCTATTTCAATTTGACTCAAACGGTTTGAGACACATTGCATACTGCACGCCCCGTTTCCCACTCCTGTTCCAGATAGGCACTTCATTCAGTCGCGGCTACAGACGTGTAATGTGTGATAGCATGCGACCAGTTGTGGGAGTCTGTAGTGTATGCTGCTACTGCCTACCATCCCATCCGAGCCGGCCGGAGTGGCCGAGCGGTTCCAGGCGCTACAGGAACCGCGCGACAGCTACGGTCGCAGGTTCGAATCCTGCCTCGGGCATGGATGTGTGTGATGTACTTAAGTTAGTTAGGTTTAAGTAGTTCTAAGTTCTAGGGGACAGATGACCTCAGCAGTTAAGTCCCATAGTGCTCAGAGCCATTTTTGAACCCTCCCATCTGATTCTGAATGTCGAACGTCAACATAATGATACTTCCACCCCAGCATGGTTACCAGTTCGCCTTACCGAGCAATATGTATAGTTTCCCGTACGAGAAACTTGGATCTTCTACATTTACTGCGCAACTTTGGAATGTTTGTCCTCGTGATTTGTTGAGAGTCATATTGCCACTGATCCTACCTGAAACTGATGTGTTTTTAAAGCTGAACGGTATGTTAGTAGATATGAGTGCGAATACTGATTTAATTTCGGTTAATGCTTATGCTTCTATGATGTTGTTTAGAAGCATCCTTGTGAGAGCATACTGCAAACATTGAGCAAATTTAGGAATTATGTCGGGAAGTTTATGCTTTCATCTTCGTTCATTATTGCATCAATGGATTAAACATGTTTTTCTTTCCGTGGTATCATATTCTGTATTCGCTGATTTCCTTGCTGAATTGCGTCATTTATTGTTGCTAAAATTTTTCACTCACAAAACCATTCTTTCTTTACGTAGTTTGTCTCTATAAGTGGATACATTTTTTGGGAAGTTGTTGCTCTGTCTTTATTATGAAGGACAATTCTTTGGTTACAGATTTTGCCGCAGTGCGGATCAGTGCGGTATGTGCTATTTCCATGTCGTGTACTAGAACATTCGAGAATATTATACAATTTTAAGAAAACATGCATGAACGTTCAGGACTATTTGTAAAAACTTGAGAACATTACAGGATTACCTTGAAAAATGTATTGATGAAAACGAGAGAAATTTCCTGGTGACCACGACGATGTGATGGCGACCACTCTAAACGCACATTTCGCCACAAGCGCAACAGCTAGCACCACATAGCCACTATATCTCACAATGAAGGACCGACGGTGTTGATTATTATTTGGTTAACAGTAGTCAACAGACACTTCGTTTATTTAAAGTTATTTCTTGATTTGATTAGAACGGTAAGGACGATAATTTAATACTTTCTGAAGGTAGTAGAAGTAGGAAACCTGTCTGATGCAGTTCTCCAGAGCAGGGGTTCCCAACAAAATTTTCTCGAGGACCCCCTCATCGATCATGATTGGTACCTTGTCATATCACAGTATCGAGTACCTAAAAAAGCCAAATTAAGAAGCTTTTTATACGTTTTCTATTCTTGGTACTTAGAAAAAACATTGACATATTCATTATTGAAAAAAATATTGAGCCATCATTATTATTGTTAAGTTTTTGATTATTGCTCAAAATCTTTGTCTTCAAATCTGGGTGTTTAGTATAGCAAAATCCTTAAAAAATAAAAATTGAGTTGTTGTTGTTGTGGTCTTCAGTCCTGAGACTGGTTTGATGCAGCTCTCCATGCTACTCTATCCTGTGCAAGCTTTTTCATCTCCCAGTACCTACCGCATCCTACATCCTTCTGAATCTGCTTAGTGTATTCATCTCTTGGTCTCCCTCTACGATTTTTACCCTCCACGCTGCCCTCCAATACTAAATTGGTGATCCCTTGATGCCTCAGAACATGTCCTACCAACCGATCCCTTCTTCTGGTCAAGTTGTGCCACAAACTTCTCTTCTCCCCAACCCTATTCAATACTTCCTCATTAGTTATGTGATCTACCCATCTAATCTTCAGCATTCTTCTATAGCACCACATTTCGGAAGCTTCTATTCTCTTCTTGTCCAAACTATTTATCGTCCATGTTTCACTTCCATACATGGCTACACTCCATACGAATACTTTCAGAAATGACTTCCTGACACTTAAATCAATACTGGATGTTAACAAATTTCTCTTCTTCAGGAACGCTTTCCTTGCCATTGCCAGCCTACATTTTATATCCTCTCTACTTCGACCATCATCAGTTATTTTGCTCCCCAAATAGCAAAACTCCTTTACTACTTTAAGTGCCTCATTTCCTAATCTAATTCCCTCAACATCACCCGACTTAATTAGACTACATTCCATTATCCTTGTTTTGCTTTTGTTGACGTTCATCTTATATCCTCCTTTCAAGACACTGTCCATTCCATTCAACTGCTCTTCCAAGTCCTTTGCTGTCTCTGACAGAATTACAATGTCATCGGCGAACCTCAAAGTTTTTATTTCTTCTCCATGAATTTTAATACCTACTCCGAATTTTTCTTTTGTTTCCTTTACTGCTTGCTCAATATACAGATTGAACAACATCGGGGAGAGGCTACAACCCTGTCTCACTCCCTTCCCAACCACTGCTTCTCTTTCATGTCCCTCGACTCTTATAACTGCCATCTGGTTTCTGTACAAATTGTAAATAGCCTTTCGCTCCCTGTATTTTACCCCTGCCACCTTTAGAATTTGAAAGAGAGTATTCCAGTCAACATTGTCAAAAGCTTTCTCTAAGTCTACAAATGCTAGAAACGTAGGTTTGCCTTTCCTTAATCTTTCTTCTAAGATAAGTCGTAAGGTCAGTATTGCCTCACGTGTTCCAGTGTTTCTACGGAATCCAAACTGATCTTCCCCGAGGTTGGCTTCTACTAGTTTTTCCATTCGTCTGTAAAGAATTCGTGTTAGTATTTTGCAGCTGTGACTTATTAAGCTGAAATTGAGTATGAATTGAAAATTACAGGAAAAAAATAAAACTGAGTGTATTGGTCTTTCAAGTGTACTACACTTGAGATTGCATTGAGTAGACGTGTGAAAAATAAGAAAACACTAATTTCATACAAGGTATTATTTACTTGAAAAAATACAGTTCGAACAGAGTACTCCATCAGTACACAGTTAGTTTTAATTTTCAGTTCTTAATGAGATGAGTTCAATCTGAATCCATTATTTCTGAAATGTTAGGTTCATTGCCTTATCTCCAAGTTTCTTGTAGTCCTTGCATGCTGATGCCTAGAAGTTTGTTATTTTATCACCGATGAAAAAGTTTATCATCGTACTACAGTTGGATCTAAGAAGACGCTAGACGCAGAAGTTAGCGTTCACTAAAGCTCTGCTCATGCAGGAAGCGGGCAAAAAAATCTGTTATCATACGAAATATATTTAATATATTTTTTATTCTAATAGCATCTTGCGGACTCCTCTGGTGTAGCTCGCGAACCTCTGTTCCAGAGCAAGGTGACAATGTACTCACATTCGGGATGACGACGTTTCAAATCCCAGTCGATCCATCCATATTTATGTTTTCCGTGAATTTCCTGAATCATTTATGGCAAGGCCGCGATGGTTCCTTTGAAAGGACGTGGCATATTTATTTTGCCGTCGTTCCCCAACACGAGCTTGTCGACAGAAAGTTCGACCGCAGTCTTCCTCCTTTTCATGTGGTTCTCACAAATAAATCAGTACATTACACGTAAGGGGATCATTGCTATATTATTTCATGAAATACAAAGAGAAGAGAAAAATGCCACGCTTGGCGGTCGCCATGCGGTTCTTTATCTTAATTCAAGACAAAAGTATATGGAGCAAAACCTAATCCCGCCAACAGGTTTAATACAAATGTGATTTAAAAAACTAGGCACTGGCAGCGATGTATCTGCGTGCAACATGGCCAAGAACAGGAAGCACAAACTCTGCGCTGTGTCGAAACTGCTCCATTACCTCACTGTGTTTGCCCTTCAAACGAATAAATCTGCCGGCACGGTAGCTCAGCGTGTTCGGTCAAAAAAACTGAATGATGGATGAACGTGAACGGGAGTCAGTTACAGTTAATGCATCGAACTGTATCCAATTTACGCCTCCACAATGCGGTATCTTGCGTACGTATTTCTTTCCGTTACTGTTACCTTTATTTAAAAACATAACACGAACTCTTACAGACGTAAACGACCACTTTGTTTGGTCCATGACACAAATGCAGCCAGTAGAATGTTATTGTGGATACAGCAACACCGTCTGTATCCAGTGAGGTACAAGAAACTGAATACGTAGGTACACTACATCGCTCATTATGCTAAGCACAATAATTCTATTCTGTATTTTCATGGCCAGACTTATCTTCAAATGGTTCAAATGGCTCCGAGCACTATGGGACTTAACTTCTAAGGTCATCAGTCCCCTAGAACTTAGAACTACTTAAACCTAACTAACTAAGGACATCACACACATCCATGCCCGAGGCAGGATTCGAACCTGCGACCGTAGCGGTCGCGCGGTTCCAGACTGTAGCTCCTTTAACCGCTTGGCCACCACGGCCGGCCAGACTTATCTTCACAGAGACGACATATATATGTAGGAGCAACATTCACCTTTAGGGAAGACATTCAAAGCGACCACCTTGCACTAGCAAACACTTTGCTGGATCTTACTTTGTGGACCCTGCGCAACACACCTGCATCCACCATTGCAAAAACAGCATGCACACGAACTATTAGGTGGTGTAGATACATGGGTGGAGTACTATAAACTTGTTCCTTTAAGTGTCTCCACAAATAAAAATCGAGTGGATTATGGTCCAGGGAACGTGGAGGCCTGAATGTTGGACCTCCACGACGAATACATTTCACCAGGAACGCTTCATTTAAATAGTTACGCACATTCATTCCAGAGCTTAATGGTGCACCATCATGTTGAAACAATACCTGTCGCCGAACACCAAGTGAAACATTTTCCAATAGTCAAGCAAAGTATTGCGAAGAAACAAACGATACAGGAACGCTTTCAACAGGTTCTGAAATGGATAATGACACTTCTCCCATGATTGGTATGCCAAAGCATATCTTGAAGCCATGTTCACGGGTGACGTGTGGGTTGTATTCCAACCAGCAATGGCTGTTGTGAGTGAAACTAGATTCTTCAGTCCGTATCACTTTATTTATAAAATTATCGTTATCTTCTATTTGGTGCAAAAGTCATTCACAAAACTGCTAATCAAATGTGGTCTTCTAGTCCCGATGTTGATTTAACGTGTAATGATATAAATGCAGTTCTTCATCGTGAAACAATTCAGCAACCAGTCTTTGAGATATATGGAACTGCCTTGTAATATCACGACTACTTCGCCAAGATGACTGGAGAACGGTTTCAAGAATCGTGTGCTCTGTTTGTGGGGTACGTCTCGTCCTTAGATGATCTCTGTCCATTACTTGTGGACGAAGATTACGGGTTTCCCGAAAGCGTTGCTCCATGCGACGAGAAACATTCACATCGGGACGGCGCCATTGAGGGTACCGTGCAGCATACTCACAAGAAGCAGCAGCAGTAGCTTGGTTATCGGATGCACCCAACGCCAAAGAGCATAGCGACGGATTCATCGGTTGTGTACGCCATCAAAGAAACCGCCCTACATAACCTGACAGGACAAGTTATGGTTGTGCACTGCGCGGGTTAGTAGGCACTTGCATGCAGTTAAAATGGAGCCCATTGTCCAGTGATAGGCTATTGTCATGTGACAAAATGATGTCCTCCATATAAATGCGGAGAACTAGGGAACGGACTTGTAAAAATAACAAAGTAGCTTCCCAGGGATTCGAACCTTAACACAGTAGTGAATGTGGGTTTGATATCCTAGCGGCCTATTTTTTAGATTATATATATATATATATATATATATATATATATATATATATATATATATATATATAATCGGAAAGGAGCCCTATAAACCAGACTGACGTAAAATTAAAATTGTAATAAGTAGTAAGCTTTGGAAGATAAACATATGTCAGAAATAAAAAATACAATAAAATTACGTTAAAAAGAAATACGCCTCCCACTATGCTTCAAATTACAGTGAATATCTTTCACAAATTAAAGCAAATCCCTGTTCACATATAACATTTAAGTGAAATTACATTTCGGTAACAACCACTGCCTTGTCATACCACAAATAATATATCTGTATTGCTTGAAGCTCGTAAACTGAACATTATTCTCGTATTACATAAAGAAAAAAAAACCACATATCACATTACCAATTCCCGCCTCCTCCCCCCGCTGTTCTTTCATCCGGCTATGTCTTCCCGTAAGTACAATGTAACCACCGATTTTTATCTTCCGTTCGTGCTTTCCTCGCATCGTTAGTTTTAACTTCTCCTACCCTGGACGTTCCAGCTATGCGGGGGCTCTTGAAACGCACTCCACAGGAATTTAGAAAAATACTGTCGGTATTTCTGTCTGTTCACGATCTTTAGGTGTCGTTCCTGTAAAAAGGTACAAATGTCCATTACATTATTTGGGCCATCTTTGAACAAATAGAGCACCGTCTGGCCTCGAAGCCACATTACGGCATTCTTTTTGGTGCGTAGGTATTAAGTCCCGACCGGGAAGAATATAATCCCTGGTTCAATGTTGTTTTGTCCCATTCGGAGGAAGAAAGCGACCATTCGTGTCGCCAAACGCCATATTTCTGCAGAGGGGCGGCATATGGGACGGTGTTCATCGTTGTCCAGAGTTTGGCACTAAGGGCACAATGGTGAACCTGTCATATGAATCTCATGGACTCTGGATCGGGTGACATTTTTACCATTAACTGTTAGGTACCACGTTGCACATGTCTCTGTGTCTAAGGAAACACGGTGTATCGATCGCCATACTACTTGCCAATTGATATATGGATGCCTCCTCTCAATAGGAATGCTTTGTCGTCCGGTCGTTAGTATCCAATATACAGGGTGATTCAAAAAGAATATCACAACTTTAAAAATGTGTATTTAATGAAAGAAACATAATATAACCTTCTGTTCTACATCATTACAAAGAGTATTTAAAAAGATTTTTTTTTCACTCAAAAACAAGTTCAGAGATGTTCAATATGGCCCCCTCCAGACACTCGAGCAATATCAACCCGATACTCCAACTCGTTTTACACTCTCTGTAGCATATCAGGCGTAACAGTTTGGATAGTTGCTGTTATTTCTCGTCTCAAATCATCAATGGTGGCTGGGAGAGGTGGCCGAAACACCATATCCTTAACATACCCCCATAAGAAAAAATCGCAGGGGGTAAGATCAGGGCTTCTTGGAGGCCAGTGATGAAGTGCTCTGTCACGGGCTGCCTGGCGGCCGATCCATCGCCTCGGGTAGTTGACGTTCAGGTAGTTACGGACAGATAAGTGCCAATGTGGTTGATTGTGGAATTTGCAGCTCTCTGCTAGCTCTGCGAGTCGATTTTCCTGGGCTGCGAACAAATGCTTGCTGGATGCGTGCTACATTTTCATCACTCGTTCTCGGCCGTCCAGAACTTTTCCCTTTGCACAAACACCCATTCTCTGTAGACTGTTTATATCAACGTTTAATACACCACCTATCAGGAGGTTTAACACCATACTTCGTTCGAAATGCACGCTGAACAACTGTCGTCGATTCACTTCTGCCGTACTCAATAACACAAAAGCTTTCTGTTGAGCGGTCGCCATCTTAGCATCAACTGACGCTGACGCCTAGTCAACAGTGCCTCAAGCGAACAAATGTACAACTAAATGAAACTTTATAGCTCCCTTAATTTGCCGACAGATAGTGCGTAGCTCTGCCTTTTGTCGTTGCAGAGTTTTAAATTCCTAAAGTTGTGGTATTCTTTTTGAATCACCCTGCATGTCTCGCACCATTGCAGGTCTGGTTTCCGACAGAGCCGCCTGAACGTAGCTGTAATCTATAAAAAAGTGACTGGGAAATGTGCTGGAGCGCCACTGGCGCCATTCGAGAAACTGGTGCTAGTTCTTCTATTAAAATTCCTATCAGACAAGTCTGAAGTCGTTTCCACAGTTTTAACATTGTGATATATAGTGCCACCGCTCCTACTAAGAGGGAGGGCAAGGGCGTCGTATCGTACTTTAAACAGTAGACCCGTACTCAGAAAGGAACCGAACGCCGCCAGTATTCGTCATGCTGGCATCACTGGCATTGGGAGTACTTGAGCAAAATGCGGAATTCGTGACATACGTGACCACCTGGGTCATGTATAATGCCCGTGTGATGTTCCCTCTAACGCCCGTCCGTACTGACTGTAGTAGTCTCTTATAGTTGTGTGCTGCTGTGCGACATATGTCGTTGGTAAAAGCAGTACCTAGGCATTTCAAGTTATCCACGAACCGTAAGGGTGCTACACATTCTTCCGTTAGTCCAACACCAATATTCATCGCTACAGACTTGTCCATACTTATACGGCTGCCAGTGGCCGTACCATATTTGCGTATCCAATCGAAAGCCACACTCATATCGTTTTCATTCCGTACTATCAGCACCAGATGCTTATGACTTGCACGTAAAAGTGTATCCTCGCAAAGTCAGTCCTGTTAATCGATGTCGTAGGCCGCAAAGTAAGGGGGCAAGAGCCACTGCACATAATGTCGTTGATAAGGGACATCCTAGTCTGACTGATCTCGCTACGACTAGAGATTTTTTCGTACGTCAACTGACGAGCGCTTTGGAGGAAGCATTGCTGAGTAGCCGCATCACGACAGCGATAAATGGTGGTGGAAATGGCATGTGTGTCAGGACTTCTGCAAGATATTGATGGCTAACTCTATCAAAGGCTTGATCAAAATCAATTGGCGTTAATGCTGCACGGATGCGGCATGTCTTTGCTAGGGCGATCAATTCGCGATATTCAACAAGTGCCGTCTGGATGGTATCTCCGCCGAGCGAAGTTTGATCAGATGAGAGTACTTGTCGCAATGCTCTTCGGACGCGTGCTGCTAATGATCTGGTGTATATTTTAAAGTCGCAGTTCAGGAGCGTCAGTGGTCGGTAGTCCCGTATCCGTGTACCACCCGAGGGTTTGTGTATCGGGATAACCAGCCCCTCCACAGAAGCCGGCGGTAAGGGGACGTCAGGAGTCATTAATTCGCGGCAGATGGTTGTCCACCGTGGTGCGATCACATGACTAAAAATCCTGTAGAATTCTAGAGGGAGGCTATCTGGTCGCTGCGATTTGTTCAACGCTCCCCTACCAATGGCCTCCATCACTTCCTCCTCTGTAATCTCCTCCATCAGTTGTGCTTCCGCCTCTGGATCAATGGTGCCGTAAATTATATGCGTAACTTCGTTAATGGTTGCCATATTGGTATCCACTGTGTGTAAAGTTGAGTGTAATGTTCTACAAAGGCAACTGCCTACCTCTTGTTGCGATGTTAAGTGTCTACCATCATCCGTGTCCACACCATGTACTAGGGCTCTTAGTCGTCTTTTGTTTTCGTTACTGATGTGATACATCGACGGGCGTTCTCCTGCAACCCGATCTAGTGTCCGCGCCCTGACCACCGTACCTTCGAGGTGGCGTCGCCTGATGGATATACACTACTGGTCATTCAAATTGCTACACCACGAAGATGACGTGCTACAGACGCAAAATTTAACCGACACGAAGAAGATGCTGTCATATGCAAATGATTAACTTTTCACAGCATTCACACAAGGTTGGCGCCGGTGGCGACACCTACAACCTCCTGACATGAGGAAAGTTTCCAACCGATTTCTCATACACAAACAGCAGCTGACCGGCGTTGACTGGTGAAACGTTGTTGTCATGCATCGTTAAGGAGGAGAAATGCATACCATCACGTTTCCGACTTTGATAAAGGTCGGATTGTAGCCTATCGCGATTGCGGTTTATCGTATCGCGACATTGCTGCTCAGGGATCTAATGACTGTTAGCAGAATATGGAATCGGTGGTTTCAGGAAGGTAATACGGAACGCCGTGCTGGATCCCAACGGCCACGTATCACTAGCAGTCGAGGTGACAGGCATCTTATCCGCATGGCTGTAACGGATCGTGCAGCCACGTCTCGATCCCCGAGTCAACAGATGGGGACGTTTGCAAGACAACAACCATCTGCACGAACAGTTCGACGACGTTTGCAGCAGCATGGACTATCAGATCGGAGACCATGGCTGCGGATACCCTTGACGCTACATCACAGACAGGGGCGCCAGCGATGGTGAACTCAACGACGAACCTGGGTGCAAGAATGGCAAAACGTCATTTTTTCGGATGAATCCAGGTTCTGTTTACAGCATCATGATGTTCGCATCGCCGGCCAGTGTGGCCGAGCGGTTCTAGGCGCTACAGTCTGGAACCGCGCGACCGCTACCGTCGCAGGTTCGAATCCTGCCTCGGGCATGGATGTGTGTGTTGTCCTTAGGTTAGTTCGGTTTAATTAGTTCTAAGTTCTAGGTGACTGATGACCACAGAAGTTGAGTCGCATAGTGCTCAGAGCCATTTGAACCATTGTTTTGGTGAAACTTCCTGGCAGATTAAAACTGTGTGCCCGACCGAGACTCGAACTCGGGACCTTTGCCTTTCGCGGGCAAGTGCTCTACCAACTGAGCTACCGAAGCACGACTCACGCCCGGTACTCACAGCTTTACTTCTACCAGTACCTCGTCTCCTACCTTCCAAACTTTACAGAAGCTCTCCTGCGAACCTAGCAGAACTAGCACTCCTGAAAGAAAGGATATTGCGGAGACATGGCTTAGCCACAGCCTGGGGGATGTTTCCAGAATGAGATTTTCACTCTGCAGCGGAGTGTGCGCTGATATGATACTTCCTGGCAGATTAAAACTGTGTGCCCGACCGAGACTCGAACTCGGGACCTTTGCCTTTCGCGGGCAAGTGCTCTACCAACTGAGCTACCGAAGCACGACTCACGCCCGGTACTCACAGCTTTACTTCTGCCAGTACCTCGTCTCCTACCTTCCAAACTTTACAGAAGCTCTCCTGCGAACCTAGCAGAACTAGCACTCCTGAAAGAAAGGATATTGCGGAGACATGGCTTAGCCACAGCCTGGGGGATGTTTCCAGAATGTGATTTTCACTCTGCAGCGGAGTGTGCGCTGATATGAAACTTCCTGGCAGATTAAAACTGTGTGCCCGACCGAGACTCGAACTCGGGACCTTTGCCTTTCGCGGGCAAGTGCTCAGGCTTCTGTAAAGTTTGGAAGGTAGGAGACGAGGTACTGGCAGAAGTAAAGCTGTGAGTACCGCGCGTGATTCGTGCTTCGGTAGCTCAGTTGGTAGAGCACTTGCCCGCGAAAGGCAAAGGTCCGGAGTTCGAGTCTCGGTCGGGCACACAGTTTTAATCTGCCAGGAAGTTTCATATCAGCGCACACTCCGCTGCAGAGTGAAAATCTCATTCTCATTGTTTTGGTGTTCTGGATGAGGAGGCTCGGAACCCTCTGTAAGGTGGCCATCTTGTTCGGTCGTTTCTTGATCGTCGTCCTGCATAAGTATTAAGGAGCCGTCCGACGCGGTTAGACGTCGTTTCTTGCTCCATTTCGGAGACCGTTGCTTACGCGTGGGCGTTTCCGTATCCGAATGTGGGTGAGTGTCTCTGTCACCGCTGCAGTCGGACACGAAGGCAGTCTTTGGCATTATTCGACTGTCGATGACCATCTGCTCATCCGATCTCTGTACTGGTGGTATCGGTCGGTGCTGCTCGGTGCGTGTGTGTGTGTGTGGGGGGGGGGGGGGGGGAGGGGGGAGTGGGGAGGGGGGGGGAGGCGGGAGGCGCGTCACCATGCTCGTATCGTCATCCGTCGTCGTCGGCTCTTCGACTCGTCTGTCTAGCTGTTGGGCGCTGTTATTGTTCGGTGGGGCGACCTTCCGGAACACATTTGCATATCTGAGAGGAGAGACGTCGCCACAGGTGTAGCTACAGATTCACCTGTCGGTATGTGTGCAATTCTTCGTTGGAGTCACACTGTGCGAAGTGGCCTTCCTGACCACAACCTGAGCAAGTTTTCGGCTGACCGTCGTAAATAACTACCGCTCGGCAGCCTCCAATTGCGAGATAAGACGGCACATGTTTTGATAGCTCGATCAGTATTTGTCGCAGACCATTAAGTACCGGGTACGTGGTGAAGGATGTCCATTTTTCTGCTATGTGACCAAGTACCCGTCCGTAGGGTTGTAGCGCGTTAACCGCGATCTCAGCCGGAACCTCAAATGGTAGCTCAAATACTCTTACTGTTCTCAGTCCAAGTTCCGCATGGTCAATAGCTACCGTTCCAACATGGCCGTTTGAATGTTTAAATTTAAGTCCCTCTTTATGGTAGCGTACGATTTTGTCACACACCGTGTCGTTGATCAGTTTGACGTAGATCACATTGCTTGTGATAGAGAAGTGGATGCCAATCATATCCTGAGGTTCTGTTTTAATTTCTTCACGTATAAAGCAGTCTATTTCAAATGCCTCGGTCGGGAAGCTGATCTTGATAGTAGATTGTCGGTACGAATGAGCCGTTCTACGAGCGGCGTTTGAGAAGTCCATTCAAAAATAAAAACTACCGACGTGTTTGTGGTAAACCTTTTTTAGTTTTCGACACAGTCTCCTTTTAGATTTATACACTTCGTCCAACGCTGTTCTAATTTGTTGATCCCTTCCAAATAATAGAAATTGTCCACGTCGGCAAATTAGCTATTAGTTGCTGCGATCACCTCCTCGTTTGAATAAAATCTTTGTCCCGCCAGCCATTTCTTCAAATTGGGGAACAAATAGTAGTCCGAGGGAACCAAGTCTGAGAACAGGGGGGATATGAAACGTGTTGGAATACTGTGTCCATTAATTTTGCGACCACAACTGCTGAAGTGTGTGCTGGTGCATTGTCGTGATGGAAAAGGACATTTTTGCGGTCCAGTCGCCGGCGTTTTTCATGCAGCTCGCATTTAAATGGGTCAATAACGATGAATAATATGCATCTGCAATAGTTTTACACTTTTCCAGGTATTCGATGAGGATTATCCCTTGCGAATCCCAAAAGACAGTCGCCATAACCTTTCTGGCTGAAGGACTGGTCTTCGCCTCTTTTGGTGCACATTCTCCCTTGGTAACCCATTGTTTAAATTGTTGTTTGGTCTCAGGAGTATAGTAATGTGTTCATGTTTCATCCATAGTGACGAAACGACGCTTAAAGTCCTGCAGATTCTTCCTGAACAGCTGCAAACCATCCTTGCAACACTTAACACTTCCGTTTTTGGTCAAGCGTGAACAATCACGGAACCCATCTTGCGGATAGAGTTCTCGTGTTCAAATGTTTATGCAAAATATTATGTACCAGTTCATTCGAGATGTCCACAACACTAGCAATCTCACGCACCTTAACTCTTCTGTCATCCATCGCCATATCATGGATTTTATCAATGATTTCTGAAGTCGTAACCTCACAGGGCGTCGAGAACGTTCAGCATCACTTGTGCCCATATGGCCACTCCAAAAATTTTGAAACCACTTATAAACTGTTCTAATCGAAGGTGCAGAGTCACCGTAATGTTTATCTAGCTTCTCTTTAGTCTCCTGAAGCGTTTTGTAGTTCATAAAGTAATGTTTAACCACCACACGAAATTAAATTCTACTTTGTCCATTTTTTGACAATCATTCGGCTTTCTTGATTCACACGAATGCCAAACACAAAGAAATAGACCAATATGTTTGAAAGTTGGTATGCGTCTTTCCAAAGAGGCTACTAACTAAACTTGATCTCGATTCGCGCCGGTGGTGTCATCTCTCGGACTTTGCGCGGACTTTTCAAACGCCCCTCGTAGTTCGAAAGCGCAAGCACTAGCAAAGGCTAACACGAAGTAAAAAACCGTGTACGTGCTAAGCACCGCGGCAGGGACGTAAACAGACGTCCGCGCCGCACGACTGTGGAAAGCAAACTTTACGGCACCTTCCTCTGTACATTCCAATGTGCTGCACGATGTGACAATGTTGTCAGCTCCTCGATTTCATACATGTGTTTTCAAAATGCACCTTATCTGATTTTGCTAGATAAAGTTTTTCTAGAATCTGGATGAGAAATCGAAGGCCGACCACTAAGTGCGGTACTGTTTCTTCACCCTCATTTTAAGAACTAGAGAATTACAACTGTGGTTGCAGAAATTGGTAAGAAGCCGAGTTACGAATTACAATGACAGAAAAAAAAAATCGCAGCACCAAGAACGAGTCGTGCGAGATAAGCGGAAGTTGATAGGCGTGTTTCTACATCTGAAAGGTGATGTCTATTGAAATTTCGCGCCAGTCGGATAAGTGTGGCGCTAGAATAGCCGCTATGAGGATGCAAAGGTTTACTTTAAACGCACATTGCAATGGTCGTGAGCGTGTGTTATCTTCGTGACTGGGATTAGTGAGTTGACGTTAGTCAAGAATGCCTTTAAGCCGACAAAGATGCCGTTATCAACACCTCACGGTCTTTGAACGAGGCCGAGTAATAGGGCTACAAGAAGCTGGACGTTCCTTCTGCGATAGTGCAGAAAGACTCGTCAGGAACGCAGCTACTGTACATGATTGTTGGCATCGCTGGTCACGAGAATGTACGGTCCAAAGAACACGTGGCTCCGGACAGCCACGTGGCACTGCCGACAGAGAAGACCGTCGTGATCGAAGTGTGGCCGTGGCACATCGTATTGCACCTGTAGCAGCAATTTTAGCAGCAGCTGGAACCACTGTGACACAACGAAATGTAACAGATCGGTTACCTCAAGGATAGCTCCGAGCCAGACGCCTTGTTTCGAGTGTTCCACTGACCCTATACCACCGACGTTTGCGACTTCAGTGGAGTCAAGCGAGAGCTCGTTAGAGGGCAGGGTGGAGATCTGTTCTATTTTCTGATGAAAGCCGGCTCTGCCTCGGTGCCAGTGGTGGCCATGTTTTGGTTAGAAGGAGATCCTAGACTTACGGCCTGGGGTACGATTTCGTATGCCGACAGGATCGCTCTCGTTGTTCTCCTACTCGCCCAGAGTGCAAATTTATATTTGAATAAATATATGGAATTTCAGTCTTTGAGCGCTATTTTTTTGTTTCCAATAACCGGTTTCAGGCTAGCTGCCCATCTTCAGATCATATTGCAGTTACAGAGTAACCTGCCAGTTCTGTACTGACAGTTTACTCCGTAACTGCAATATATGATCTGAAGATGGGCAGCTAGCCTGAAACCGGTTATTGAAAACAAAAAAAAAAAAAGCGATCGAAGACTGAAATGCCGTATTTTTGTTCAAAGAACAATCACGGCTATCCCAATAAGACAATCATGTCTAGTTTTGATAAATTTGTGTGTGAGTCTAGTCATTTGATCTGTTGTGCAACCATTCATGAAGAGAATTTCAGGGGATGTTTTCCAACAGGATAACGCTCTCCCACATACTGCTGTTGTAGGCTGGTTGGTTGTTTGGGGAAGGAGACCAGACAGCGTGGTCATCGGTCTCGTCGGATTAGGGAAGGATGTCGGCCGTGCCCTATCAGAGGAACCATCCCGGCATTTGCCTGGAATGATGTAAGGAAATCACGGAAAAACTAAATCAGGATGGTCGGAAGCGGGATTGAACTGTCGTCCTCCCAAATGCGAGTCCATACTGCTGTTGTAACCCAACATGCTCTACAGAGTGTCGGTGTATTGTCCTGACCTGCTCGATCATCATATCTCCAGTCGAGCACATATAGGACATCATCGGAAGCCATCTCCATCGTGATCCACAAACAGCATTATCCGTACGTGTATTGATAAAAATGGTTTAAATGGCTCTGAGCGCTATGGGACTTAACTTCTGAGGTCATCAGTCCCCTAGAACTTAGAACTAGTTAAACCTAACTAACCTAAGGACATCACACACATCCATGCCCGAGGCAGGATTCGAACCTGCGACCGTGGCGGCCGCGTGGTTCCAGACTGTAGCGCCTAGAACCGCTCGGCCACCCCGGCCGGCGTGTATTGACCCACCATGTGCGACAGGAATGGAACTCCATCCCCCAAACTGACATCCGCCACGTGTAAAACACAAGGGCTACACGTTTGCACGCTTGTATCCAACATTCTGGCGGTTACACCGGTTATTAATGTACCAGTATTTCACATTTACAAGGGCTTATTTCGCCCTTACATTAACCTGTTGTCATGCAATGTTAATCACCTAAAAATGTTACTCTACATTAATTACATTTTGGTGTTGCAATTTTTTTTCCGTCAGTGTATTATTCTTATTGAGCTCAGTGTAGTAATGGACTTAACATAGCACCTCAAATCTGACATGGGGAAGTGAAATGGCCCGTATGGAGAAACAAAATTGGGATTTTCAGGAGGGTACATTTCTGCCTTTGACAAAAGGTTAGTGAAACCAGAAGCTATGGAAGCAGACAACAAAAGGAAAACTCACTTTTTTTCCTTAATGCTGAAAGATACGAAAAATCCGGTAGGATGTATCAACTGACGCAGAAAAAACAAAAAGTTTGTGGAAATAGTAATATACGGTGTTGTTGCAAGTAATCGATATGATTTGCTAATATTTAAACTAATTTGCATAATTTTAAACATTTTGCCAAGAACACGGAAAACTTTTCAGTCGGATTGGATCTTATTAACTAAAGAAAGTAGCAAAATGTCTGGTGAATGTGTGTTTGAGAAAACTTTGCTACGAACATTTGTACAAGAGGCGTCTGCAGCAAACATAGATAAGGAAAAACAGGGTAACAAAATAGTGGATTTCTCTCAAGTGAAAGTAAAGTCACGGAAAATTATAAGAATACCTTTAGAACTGCGAGTGCTGTACCACTATCTGTTTACTCCACGAGAGGTGGATTAATAATGAAGCAACAAGACGTCATCGTTAAAATTATTTTATAGATATTAAAAAATTCAGGGTCTTTGTGGTAAAAACGCGGCAGGAAAGAAAACCTTAATGCCATTAGGAAAAATGTCTCCATTAGAACACCGTCGTCAGTAAGCGTAAATAAATAAAGAATACAAATTTTTGGACGTTTTGTGTATACTACATTGAAGAGCCAAAGAAACTGGTACACCTGCCAAATATCGTGTAGGGCCCTCACGATCACACAGAAGTGCCGCAACACGACGTGGCATCGACTTGACTAATGTCTGAAGTATTACTAGGTGGAATTGACACCATGAATCCTACAGAGCTGTCCATAAATCCGTAAGAGTACGAGGGATCTCTTGTGAACAGCACGTTGCAGGACATAACAGATACGCTCAGTAATGTACGTGTCTGGGGAGTTTAGTGGCCAGAGGAAGTGTTTAAACTGAGACTGTAGCAATCCTGGACGTGTAGGGTGCCACATTGAACTGTGGAATCGCCCAAGTCCGTCGGAACACACAATGCAAATGAATGGATATAGGTGATCAGACAGGATGCTTGCGTACGTGTCACATGTCAAGTCGCATCTAGACGTGTCATGTGTCCCACATCACTTCAACTGCACACGCCGCACACCATTAAAGAGCCTCCGCCAGCTTGAACAGTCCATTGCTGACATGCAGGGTCCTCGGATTCATGAGGGTGTCTCCATTCCTGTAAACGTCCGGCCGCTCGATACAATTTGAAACGAGACTCGTCCGACCAGGCAACATGTTTCCAGTCATCAACAATCCATTATCGGTGTTGACGGGCCCAGGCGAGGCGTAGAGCTTTGTGTCGTGCAGTCATCAAGGGTACACGAGTGGGCCTTCGGCACCGAAAGCCCATATCGATGATGTTTCGTTGAATGGTGCGCACGCTGGCACTTTTTGATGGCCCAGAATTGAAATCTGCAGCAGTTTGCGAAAGGGTTACACTTCTGTCACGCTGAACGACTCTCTTCAGTTGTCGTTGGTCCCGATCTTGCAGGATCTTTTTCCGACCGCAGCGATGTCGGAGATTTGCTGTTTTACCGGATTCCTCATATTCACGATACACTCGTGAAATGGTCGTACGAGAAAATTCCTACTTCATCGCTACCTCGGAGATGCTGTGTCCCGTCGCTCGTGCGTCGACTGTAACACCACGTTCAAACTCACTTAAATCTTGATAACCTGCCATTGTAGCAGCAGTAACCGATCTAACAACTGTACCAGACATTTGTTGTCTTATATAGGCGTTGCCGACCGCAGCGCCGTATTCTGCCTGTTCTGTATTTGAATACGCATGCAAATACCATTTCCTTTGGCGCTTCAGTGTAGAATCATTTAGAAGTGTGTTAACAGTGCTAGCCGCTCAAGATCTAAATCAAAATAATGAATAAAAGTGAGCAGCAACATGCTTCACGAGTTTCATAAAGCAAAACGTGAGCAAGTGCAAATACATATCACTGATGGGGTCTAATTATTGCAACTCTACCGTGGGAGTTGAGGATATTAAGACACCATATGCCAACAGGTTTTCGGAGACTACATTGACTTTAACATTACTAAGCAGATATTTAATTTTTGTTGGTGAGAATGAAATGCATTGAATTTTATGTTTTCCGAGTCTTCTCCATCTCCTTCTCTTTTCCATTTGTTGCCTCAGTCTGTTTCAAAGACGAGAAAGAGAAGATTCTGATCAGTCGCTGAAACGTTATGAGAATCTTAAATGTTATAAACGGTGACACAGAACAGCCATTCATCCTGTCAAAGTCATATTTATCCTGGACTATCCGGTCAGTTCACATCTCCGACAGATTTTAATTCTTACTGCGCTGCTTGCACTCATATCGGCCGTAGTTCGTCTCAGATAACAGATATTGCTGTCCTGTCAAACAGTTCCGAGGTGTTATCTGTTTTGTTGATGAAACATTACTTTACACACTTGTTGATGCTTCACAAATTCTTTAACGTGACATCTGACAAAGCTAATGGTGGAAAATCACATTTAGGAGCGTGAGCCTCATAAAATTATTTTATCTAAAGCAATTTACTTGTCGCAAATTAAAGAACTAAAAGAGTAGTAGAGCATAGAATAGACCAAGGCAGTTTATCATTAGTTACTCAGAAATGAAAGAACGTTAAGGCATTATTTAATGTCACGAAGATCAAAATACTTCACGTGTTTCCAGAGAAATAAATCGTTTTCAATACTGGCAATCGCAAGCGGGCATTAACAAAGTACGCATGTCGATAGCCTTAGAAAAGCATTTTGTCACTCTTGTAGGGTTCGTGAAATGGAGAGAGAATTCTCTACCGAAAGCGTCAGTCATTACTCGAGGCAGTTACATTCTGAAGACAGCTTTTGTCCTCACATAAAGTTCTTTGAGTAGCATGCTCCTACAAGTATCGCTCGACAAGATATCCCATACTGAATAGATAGTGCACGTTTTTAGAATGATTTTTCTTCTTTTTCTTGTTCAAACTGACAACATACTGCCCTCTCCTGCATCTTTAAGTCCGAAGAATTAGTATGTAAAGCTCTTGTGTTCTCCAAGTTGGATTGAAAGCTGCGTATTACACGGCACTTTTAATTCTTACTGCGGTCTTGTTTCTTTAATTCGCCATTTCGTATTTGTGAATTTTCGCAAAGACTTTCAGCCACCAGTATCGATATGCAGCATAGAGCATTTGAGTTGTATCTCTCTCTGGCACTGTCGGATAGTTTGTTTACATTTAGTTAGTTCCATACACTTCAAACTAATGAGGGAGTTTGATTGTCAGCTTGGGCTCTTATTTCAAGTAACTAAAACCACACTTTGTTCCAGGCAGTCGAGCGAGGAGTTGCGGCAATTCAGATGTAGCGGCAGCAGATCGAATATTTTGTCACAACATTTCAAACGCTATCAGCAAAACAGTTCACGCCGACAAGAATAATGTAGAGAAGAATGAAAAAGAAAATCGAGGATCTGTTAGATGACGATTAGTTTGGCTTTAGGTAAGCCAAAGGCTTCTGAGAGGCAGTTCTGACGTTGCATATGATAATGTAAAGAAGACTTAAAATTATGACACATTAAAAGGCTTTTTCTACATAGAAAAAGCGCCCGACAACGTACAATGGTGCAAGAAGCTCAAAACTCTGAGAAAAGTAGGAATAAGCTATAGGGGCATACGGGAAAGATACTATATGTACAAGAACTGAGAGGGAACTGTAACAATGGAAGACGAAAAACGAAATGCTCGGATTGAAAACGGAGTAACACAGGGATGTAATCTTTCGCCCCAAATGTTCAATCTGTACATCGAAGAATAAACGATGGAAATAAAATAAATGTTAAAAAATGAGATAAAAATTCAGGGTGAAAGGATACCAGTTATACGCTTCGCTGATGACATTGCTGTCGTCAATCAAAAGAAGGAATGCATGAACTGTTGAATGGAATGAACAGTCTAACGAGCACACACTATGGATTAAGAGAAAATCCAAGAAAGAGAAAAATAACGAGTAACTGAAATGAGATCAGTGATAAACTTAAGATCAAAATCTTTGACCACAAAGTGGATGCAGTAAAGGAATTCTGCCCTCTTGGAATTAAATTAATACATGACAAACGGAGCAAGGAGGATATCGCAAGCAGATTAGCACAAAAAACGTTCCTAGCCAAAAAAAGGCTACTAGCATCACAAATATGACTTAATTTATAGAAGAAAATTCTGACAATGTGCGTTTGGAGCACTGTATTGTACGGAAGTGAGTCGTAGACTATGGTAAAACCAGAAAAGAAAAGAATGGAAGCGTCTGAGATGTGGTGGTACAGAAGAGTGTTGAAATTAAATGGACTGATAAGATTAAAGAGGTTCACAGCACAATCGGCGAGGAAAAGATTATGTGGAAAACATCAACAAGAAAGAGGGAAAGAATGATAGAACATGAGTTAAGAAATAGGGATAAATTCTATGGTTCTAGAGGGTGCTGTAGAGGGTAAGTTACTGGAGAGGTATATAAACAACAAATAACTGAGATGAAGAGTTTATCACAGGAGAGGAATTAATGGCCGGCCGCATCAAACCAGTAAGAAAACAGATGGATAAGAGCCTTATTGCAACACCATATTGAGGAATTTGCAACCGTTGCTGAGCACACTTTAAAACGGCCAACCGCAGAGTTTGATTTTATTCTCTGGCAGTCGACGAGAGCTACAGGGCGGGGCAAATAAAAGTGTCTCGGACGACAGAGTTCCACAGTGCAAAGAAACAGAACAGAGGGAAGGAAATACAGTACTAACATAACTATAACAGATGCTGGAAATGATCACCATTCATCTCTTAGCACTTTTGGGCCCTGTCAGCAAGTTGCTGAAGGAAGATCGAAGCTGGACTGCTGGAACTGCTACAATCTCATTCGAAATGTTCTGCTGAAATTTTTGAAGACCATGAGGGTTGTTGCGACACACCTTAGACTTGAGGGCCCCCCACACTCCGTAATCGCACACTGAAAGATGAGTGACTTAGGCCAGCTAAGGCCGCGACCAGACTGACTTCTGCTAACAGCCCTGTCAGGCCTGAAGATTGTGTAAACGTGCTTCAGGGTTCAGCCGGCAGTATTGGCAGTTGTTCCATCCTGTATGAAGTATCTGCAGGTCTTTTCCTTCTCAGTTAATGCTGCCCTAAATGTACATATCCGGACCAATTCTGTTTGCCCAACCCTGTATGATTCTAGCGATAATGTCCACTTAGCAAGTCTCGTGAATCAACAAAGAATTTAATTTCACGGAAGAAGTGGGTGGTATAATCGTAGTCCCTCTCAAAGACACCATAAAAGTCAATAACTTATGGGGGGGGGGGGGTGTCACTGGAATCATATGCAAACTTTTTTTGGATCCTAGTATTCTGTAAGGAGTAACAACTGACGAGGCTCATTCATTTGCAGGAAAGCGGAAAGGATTTGTAAAATACTCCAGACACAATCAGATAAGGCGGAAACAAAATGGTTCAAATGGCTCTGAGTACTATGGGACTTAACATCTGAGGTCATCAGTCCCCTAGAACTTAGAACTACTTAATCATAACTAACCTAAGGACATCACACACATCCAATCCCGAGGCAGGATTCGAACCTGCGACCGTAGCGGTCGCGAAGTTCCAGACTGAAGCGCCTAGAACCGCTCGGCCACACCGGCCATCAAGGCGGAAACAGAATTGCAATGAGGTATCATTGCTTTATTCAATAATAAAGCTTGTGGGCCGAATCTTTAAACTTATACTGCGTCTAGAAAGGTGCCACTAAAGTAGTGAAATATATTCCTGTTCATGATTTGCGGCACAGCGAATTTCTTAACTTTCACAAATTGTCGATTCAGGTTGGGGAAGAAACTGTTTATTATACAAACATCAGATGGCTTAGCCATGGCAAGATACCGAAGTCAGTGTTTGACCTTACAGACGACGAGGAGTGGCTGTTAGACTTTGCTTTTCTAGTAGATATAACAGTTAACTTTCATGAACTATCCAAGAAAAAGATTGGCTAGTTAGAACTTTGTATGATTATGTAAAGTTGTTAGGATCAAAGCAACGATTTGGGAATCACAAACAAGAAGCAACATTTTCGTGCAATTTATTTCCCTGTAGCAATGTTGCAAAAATTCTCCCAAATATTTACGCATCATATCTGACGTAAAAGACGAACTGAATAGTAGTTTCCAAAACCTTAAAGACAAAAAGCAATCTTCAGAATCTTCGTCTCTCTCCATAAACATACCCTTAATCTCAGAGGATTTGCAGAGCGAATGTATCGATTTCCAGTGTGCTTTAGACTTGAAGAACAAGTTTAGCGAGCTTCTCTTCAAGTCAGTGAAAGCTCAACGGATGTCTACCGGCCGTTGTGTCAACCTCTGCCTTGCACCGTCATGCGGATGGTATGGAGGGGCATGTGGTCAGCATACCGCTATCTCGGCCGCTTTGTAGACTCTCCAGACAGTGAAGCTGCTGCTACTCGATCACGTAGCTCCTCAATTGGCATCACGAGGCTGAGTGAACCGCTTACCAGTCCTCCGACCAAAGAAAAAGCCTTGGTAATACTGGTAATCGGACCCGGGTCTTCCGCATGGTAGCCATCTCCGTTGATCCCCTTTTTTCCTATGTGCCGCAACGAGGCTCGAACTTGGGACCTTTGCCTTTCGTGGGTGCGTGCTGTACCGATTTTTTTTTTAAATTTATTTTTTTTTTAAAGGGAAAAGGTAGAATGATTGTCACCCCTCAGCTACGAAGACAGACAGAGCGTTTGATAGTGTACCTCAATTAGAATTCTCTCCTCAGTATGTCCTCGTGGAAAAATATCATAGCATTAATATTTAAGCAAATATTTTGTTGAAAGAAACATGTTGAGAGTACAATAAGATCTCGAAACACCCTGGAAAGTTCACTTCGATTTCCCGCTGCAAGCATCAAACCGGAAGTTAGAAGACTAGTTCGAGAGGAGAAGGTCCAAGTCTCTCACTGACAGGTAAAATTTAATGCAGTTTAATCAAAAGATATTTTTCCTTTTACATCCGTATTGAAACATATTCAGTGGTAATTATTTAACTTGAATTATTTAGATCTGAACAGAGCAAGAATTGAGATAAGTACCTTGCCTCACGTAGGCGACAACATTTTATCGCACCTCGCCAGTTTCTGTATTTAGTTAGTTTGAAAAACCTTTTGTCGACTAAGGTTAATGCCTATGACTTAAACTCTTAAGAGGCTGTCCATTACCATGGGAAACTGTCAAAGAAGTGTGACAATATTTACGCACTTTGCTGAAAACATGTCAAAGGTTGACAGAGCTACTCAAGGCTTGTCAGTGTATATCAGTGTTTAACACACTTCCTTCTTAGTTTTCTCGCTTCGTGCACCTGTTGGCAGTGTAGATTTATAGAGCACGGTACAAGAATGGGTTGTGATTGGAATCAGTCAAATGCAGATGTGCAGGTGTTAAAATTTGTAGGTATATGAAATGGGATGATCACGCAAGGTCAGTTGCAGGTTAATAACTTCATTGGTAGAATCTTGGGAACAGGCAGTCAACCTACAAAAGAGATTGCTTAAAACTTCTCATTTCCTTCTCATATGAGATTTTATAGCGACCTATCTAGTTTCTACTGGTAAACGCTCTTTAAAGAGGTGACATGAATACATGCGTGATCTTAAAGGGTCCTTCAGATGTTCATTGTAACGGCAATATTTGTGATGCAATACTGATGAGCCAGACCACACATTAATTTCTAATTTCAACAACGTATGACAATTTCAAAACTAAATCGAAACCAAGAGGCAGAGACGCTACATCGATTCTGCTAAATTTTGCGTAGTAGTAATCTTTTTACTGAAATTATTTATTCAACATTGAAAAAAAAAGAAAAATCAACTTATTTAAAGTTTATCGTATGTAAAATTGCAGGTTTCCGCAAAATCTGTTTGTTTCTCTCTCTCTCTTTCCTGGTGCTCAAAAACAGCGTTGAAAAAATTGGAAAATACCCAAAATTATTTACTATTCTTTTTGAAAGTTTATCAAATGCTATACTTTTTCAGTAACTCAAACATTGTGATAGTAAAGTTATTATAAAAATAGTTATTATTGCACAGTAAGTGCTGTTCTGATTAATCTGTCCTTACACGCCTTATAGGAAGATTTAAAGTTCAGTTTTGGCACTGGTTTCTCAATACCATCAAACTGCTGTCACTTATATGCCACGCCCAGTAGGAAATAAGGCATGAAAGCGTATCTTAAAAATAACTTGCACATATCACAGATTTTCCACCGTAAATGTTCTGAGTACTTATTAATGCTGATATTGTGCTGCATAAAACATTCGTGCATAATATTAAACGGAACAATAATTAATTGCTTGGAAAATTTATATTTATGTAAACTGTAACCTTTTCTCCAATGTTGCGTAAGAGAAAAAGTTTTTCTTCCTCGAATGAGTGACCTGGGGCCTGGTGGATGAGCGGGTAAATTTCGGACTAACTAAATTTCGGTTTTCGCCTCCTACCGAGTTGGAGAATCTTATTTCTGGTAATTACCACTTGTTTCACTTTCAGCGCCGTTTTGTGTATGTTAAAAAAATCGTTGGAAGTCCCCTGCGGAAATATTGAGCCATGTGCCTATGCAGCCAACCATAATTGCAAATATGTTTGTCGGTGAAAAATTTTCTCCACGAACTGACGTCTCTATTATGTCTCATAAATATTCGATGAGATTCATGTTGGGCGACTGGAAGGAAAAATCATTCGCTCGAACTGTCCAGAATGTTCTTCAAACCAGTCGTGAACAATTATGGCCAGGCGAGATAACGCATTGTCATCCACAAAAATTCCATCGTTTTTTGGGAAAATTCGTCCATGGATGGCTGCAAATGGTCTCCAAGTACATAACCATTTCCAGTCAATGATCGGTTCAGTTTGACCAGTGGAGCTGGTCCATTCCATGTAAACACAGCCCACGCAATTGTGGAGCAACCACCAGCTTGCACAATGCCCAGCTGACAACTTGGATCCATGGCTTCGTAGGGTCTGCGCCACACTCGAACCCTACCATCAGCTCTTACCAACTGGAATGAGACTCATCTGAACAGGCCACGGTTTTCCAATAGTCTAGGGTCCAGCTGGTATCTTGACGAGCCTAGGAGAGGCGCTACGCGTCATGTTGTGCTGTTAGCAGAGGCGTCGGTAGTCTGCTGCCACAGCCCATTAACACCAGATTTATCCTCACTGTCCCAATGAATACGTTCGTAGTACGTCCCACATTGATTTCTGCGATTACTTAACGCAGTGTTGTTTCTCTGTTAGCACTGACAGTTCTATGCAAACCTCGCTGCTGTCAGTCGTTAAGTGAATGCCGTCGACCACTAGCGTCGTCCGTAGAGCAGGTAATGCCTGAAATTTGGTATTTTCGGCACATTCTTGACACTACCGTGTGGCTAGGGCCTCCCGACGGGTAGACCGTTCGCCTGGTGCAAGTCTTTCGAGCTGACGCCACTTCGGCTACCTGGGTGTCGATGGGGATGAAATGATGATGATACGGACAACACAACACCCAGTCCCTGAGCGGAGAAAATCTCCGACCCAGCAGCGAATCGAATACGGTCCTTTACGTATGATATTCAGTCGCGCTGACCACTCAGTTACCAGGGGCGGACACACTCTTGACTGAATTCGCTAATGATTTACGAAATGGTATGTCCTATGCGAGTAGCTCTAATTACCGTTCCGCTTTCAAAATCTGTTAATATACATCGTGGGTCCATAATAACGTGCGATACCTTTTCTCATTAATCATCTGAATACAAATGAAAGTGGCGCCAGTGCTCTGCCCTTTTATACGCGATACTACCTCCTTCTGTATATGTGCATATCGCTATCCCATGTCACCTCAGTGTCTATGTCGACCTCAGAGTGTGGGCCTGAAACCGTCGACATGTGTCCTTAATGAAGTAAATAACAATGGTGAGTGTATGCTATTTGTTGTGTGTGTAACTTCGAAAGCAAGTTAAATATTTGACAATTAAATATACTATCTCCCAATACTTTAGCACTTATAAACAGTTCAGTGTTATGTTAATGTGTTTTTCATCGTTGGGATGAGAGGAAGACTAGATTTAACGTCTATTCGTTGACAGAATCATCATAGCTGGAGACAAGTTTGGAATGGATGATGATGATCTGATGTAACTGCCTTTTCCCCATATTTCGTCTCGTAACAAACTGGTTAGTTTTCTTGGTTGTTTTTCTTCTCAATTCTGTTTGAGTAATTCATGTATTTCCATACTAGCAGGCCTGGAGAATGGCCAACGGCCTTGTCGCAGTGGTAACACCGGTTCCCGTCAGATCACCGAAATTAAGCGCTTTCGGGCTAGGCTAGCACGTGGACGGGTGACCATCCGGTCTGCCGAGCGCTGTTGGAAAGTGGTGTGCACTCAGCCCTTGTGGGGCCAACTGAGGAGCTACTTGACTGGGAAGTAGTGGCTCCGATCTCGGAAACTGACATACGGCTGGGAGGGCGGTGTGCTGACCACCGTGACGCCTACGTATGAGCTGAGGATAACACGGCGACCGGTCAGTACTGTTGGCCTTCATGGCCTGTTCGGGAGGAGATTTTACTTTTAGGCCTCGAGCATGACATATCTTTGTAATCTAAGAACACTGGAAGTGACGGAAGGAAAATTGTTTTGCATAAGTGGTAATTCCGATCTCTCTATAAAAAAAGGAATGGAATCATTGGACTTCGCTTCTTTGTATCAGAATCTTCAAATGTCAAAAAACTTCGAAATACTGCTAATTTGATGGGCTGACTTGCAGTACGTATTCTTGACGTAACTTTATTCTGACGAGAATGAACGAAGAGATTCTAGGGTGTCGCGACTTGTTCCAAATTTATAAAACAGTGTTTTTGGACCTGAGATAAAAATTTTTAACTCTGGATTGGCCATGTACATAGTTGACACCCACCACAACGGTTCACGTTTTTATGCCTAATAGCTCCGCAGATGAAGAAGGGTCGGAAAGAAAGAGAGATGAAACAAAAAGACATTATTTATATCGTAAAACAAAATAAAAACTTATTGGTGATGGAGGGTTGGAATTCCACTGTCGGAAAACAAAATATAGGAAAAATAGAAGGGGAGCTTGGAGTGGATGAAACGAATGAAAGGTTAAGTCATCTGACAGAATTTTGCACAGGACATAGTTTTACCATGGAAGCACTTGGTTTGAAAGTCATTAAAGAAGACTCTTGGTCTGGAAGAGCCCTGAAGACATCGAAAGATGTTTTACAGATTATTTAATAGTAAGACAGAGATTTGTAAACCAGATTTTAAGCTGCAAGAGGAGGATATGGGTTCTGACCGTAAGTTATTGATTGTGAAATGCAAATTAAAACCGCAGAATCTGCAGAAAGTTGGAAAAATAACTAGATGGGACCTAGAGAACGTCCACTGTTTGCGATGTGATAGTGAAGTAGGTACGTGAAGGGACACGTGCAGCACAAAAGCGTATTGGCCCACCTCGTCTGTTGACTGACAGAGACCGCCGACAGTTGAAGAGGGTCGTAATGTGTAATAGGCAGACATCTATCCAGACCACACACAGGCATTTCAAACTGCATCAGGATCCACTCCAAGTACTATGACAGTTATGTGGAAGGTGAGAAAACTTGGATTTCATGGTCGAGCGGCTGCTCATAAGCCACACATCATGCCGGTAAATGCCAAAGGGCGTCTCGCTTGGTGTAAGGAGCTTAAACATTGGACGATTGAAGAGTGGAAAAACGTTGTGTGGAGTAACGAATCATAGTACACAATGTGGCGATCCGATGACAGGTTGTGGTAATGACGAATGCCCGGTGACGTCATCTGCCAGCGTGTGTAGTGCCAACAGTAAAATTCGGAGGCGGTGGTGTTATGGAGTGGTCGTGTTTTTCATGGGGAGAGTTTGTACCCCTTGTTGTTTTGCGTGGCACTATCACAACACAGGCCTATATTGATGTTTTAAGCACCTTCTTGCTTCCCAATGTTGAAGAGCAATTCAGGGATGGCGACTGCATCTTTCAACACTGTCGAGCACCTGTTCATAATGCACGGCCTGTGGCGGAGTGGTTACACGACAATAACATCCATGTAATGGACTGGCGTGAACAGAGTCCTGAATCTTACAGAACACCTATGGGATGTTTTGGAACGCCGACTTCGTGCCGGGCCTCACCGACCGACATCGATACCTCTCCTCAGTGCAGCACTCCGAGAATAATGGGCTGCTATTCCCCAAGAAACCTTCCAGCACCTGATTGAACGTATTCCTGCGAGAGTGGAAGCTGTCATCAAGGCCAACACCAAATTAAATTCCAGCATTACCGATGGAGGGCGCCACGAAGTTGTAAGTCATTTTCAGCCAGGCGTTCGGACACTTTTGATCACATAGTGTATGTATTTAGGACAATGAGCACTCGTTTGAACGTCTCACTTAAATGAAAATTCCATCACCAGGACATCCACCTGAATACAGCCATTTATGCACAGCATATTACAGCCAACACAAAAATTTGAAAGCTTCTATCTTCGTACCTGAAACTGATAGAAATCTAAACTGAACTGGTTTGTGCACAGTCAGTTTAAGTACGAGGGCGTGCTGGAAAGTAATGCCTCCGAATTTTGTACGTGAAAACTCTTAAAGCTTTTTATTGTAAACTAACGTTATTAACATCCTACACATTTATTCTTGTTGTTCTATATATGTATTCTTCCTGTCTACGTATTTGCAGCCCTCTGCCTGTTTGTAACCTGGTGCATGAGAAACTGCGCTGAAATATTGCAACAGTCCGGCGCTTTGGGTTCACTATCATGGATCTTGCTCCATATAGTCCCGATATGACCCATCCGACTTTCATCTGCTTTCAAAACTTAAAGAACACCTTCGAGGACTTGACTTTGATAGGGATGAAGAGGAGTACAGGTAGAGGTGAAGTTGTGTGACCCCATCAACAAACTCAAACATTCTGCAGTGACGGTATCAACAAACTGGTGTCTCGTGGGAGAAAAGTGTTAGTCGCCAGGATGACTATGTTGAGGAAAATATCTAGACATGAAGAGTAAAGATGTGGAACGTTAATAACGTCAGTTTTACTTCAAAAACTTTAAGAGTTTTCATATTAAAAACTCAGATGCATTAATTTTCAGCAAACCCTCATACATGAGCTGCAAAATGGAAAAAAAGTATTACTTGATTCAAAAATTATAACGCGTTGTTGTCGCTCTCTGGAAAATATCTAAACTGTGTTATTAACACAGCTAAAAGAATAAAGTTTCTCACGTTTATACATATAAATAAATATTCCTTTGACTTATTATTTTGTAAGTTACAGAGAGAAAGACCTCATGTTATGCAACCCGTATATACGTTTATAAATCTACAAGTTGTGCTTTAAACAGTCATTAGGTATTAAGCTTAGCAGGATAACATATGTGTAATGAAGAAGAAAAAGTGCTGATGACATATGGATACGTGATGATTACACTGCGCGTGACGAAACAAGTCTTATAGAATTATCCACCACGCATAAGTACACAGACATATACTTTGCAAAGTACTGTGAATTTCATGGCGGAGAGTCAGAGAGTACGTAGCATGGTGCCACGTGTTAGAATTTCTTCTCGTTTTAATGATCTTTGGTATGCGAGGAAAATTACTGCTTAAATGCCTTTCTGCGTGCTGCAGTCATTGTAATAGCGTCTTCACGATCCCTACGGGAGCAATATGTAGGGGATTGAGCAATATTTATAGACTTTTCCCTTAATACTGTTTCTTGCAATTTTGTGAGTAGCTTTTCGTAGAATATTTGCGTTTGTCTTTGAGTCTGCCACTTCAAGTTTTTCAACATTTCCGTGACATTCTCCTGTGAGTCAAACAAACTTGTTGACGATTCACGTTACTTCTTCAGTATCCCCCATCACTTATTTGGGTTACACACACATGCAATCTTCTAAGATGGGATGCACAAGTGTGTTGTAAGTAGCTTTGTTTGTAGAATGCAGATTTGACTGCAATGAACCGAAGTCGGCCACCTGCCTCACATATGATTCAGCCCAAGTGATCGTTCCATCTCATACGCTTACAAATTGTTACACCCAACTACAGAGTTATTACAAATGATTGAAGCGATTTCACACCTCTACAATAACTTTATTATTTGAGATATTTTCACAATGCTTTGCACACACATACAAAAACTCAAAAAAAATTTTTCAGGCATTCACAAATGTTCGATATGTGCCCCTTTAGTGATTCGGCAGACATCAAGCCGATAATCAAGTTCCTCCCACACTCGGCGCAGCATGTCCCCATCAATGAGTTCGAAAGCATCGTTGATGCGAGCTCGCAGTTCTGGCACGTTTCTTGGTAGAGGAGGTTTAAACACTGAATCTTTCACATAACCCCACAGAAAGAAATCGCATGGGATTAAGTCGAGAGAGCGTGGAGGCCATGACATGAATTGCTGATCATGATCTCCACCACGACCGGTCCATCGGTTTTCCAACCTCCTGTTTAAGAAATGCCGAACATCATGATGGAAGTGCGGTGGAGCACCATCCTGTTGAAAGATAAAGTCGGCGCTGTCGGTCACCAGTTGTGGCATGAGCCAATTTTCCAGCATGTCCAGATACACGTGTCCTGTAACGTTTTTTTCGCAGAAGAAAAAGGGGCCGTAAACTTTAAACCGTGAGATTGCACAAAACACGTTAACTTTTGGTGAATTGCGAATTTGCTGCACGAATGCGTGAGAATTCTCTACCGCCCAGATTCGCACATTGTGTCTGTTCACTTCACCATTAAAAAAAATGTTGCTTCATCACTGAAAACAAGTTTCGCACTGAACGCATCCTCTTCCATGAGCTGTTGCAACCGCGCCGAAAATTCAAAGCGTTTGACTTTGTCATCGGGTGTCAGGGCTTGTAGCAATTGTAAACGGTAAGACTTCTGCTTTAGCCTTTTCCGTAAGATTTTCCAAACCGTCGGCTGTGGTACGTTTAGCTCCCTGCTTGCTTTATTCGTCGACTTCCGCGGGCTACGCGTGAAACTTGCCCGCACGCGTTCAACCGTTTCTTCGCTCACTGCAGACCGACCCGTTGATTTCCCCTTACAGGGGCATCCAGAAGCTTTAAACTGCGCATACCATCGCCGAATGGAGTTAACAGTTGGTGGATCTTTGTTGAACTTCGTCCGGAAGTGTCGTTGCACTGTTATGATTGACTGATCTGAGTGCATTTCAAGCACGACATACGCTTTCTCGGCTCCTGTCGCCATTTTGTCTCACTGCGCTCTCGAGCGCTCTGGCGGCAGAAACCCGAAGTGCGGCTTCAGCCGAACAAAACTTTATGAGTTTTTCTACGTATCTGTAGTGTGTCGTGACCATATGTCAATGAATGGAGCTACAGTGAATTTATGAAATCGCTTCAATCATTTGTAATAGCCCTGTATTTATATCAGTTGACTGATTGTAGCTGTGAGACACTGATATTGTAGCCATAGTTGGTTCTTCGTTTGGTGAAATACGTAATTGTACATTTCTGTACATTTATAGCAAATTGCCAACCTTTGAAGCACATTTAAACCTTAGGTGTTATCTGAATATTTCTAGAGCTTTTTTCAGAGATCACTTCATTACAGATAACTACATCATTTGCAAAAAAATTGAGGTTAATATTGTGCTCTGGGTCATTAATATACAACATGGGCCACATGGGATTCGATATACTTTCCTGGGGCACACCTGAAGTTACTTCTGCTTCTGTGGACTAATCTCCATCCAGTATATGCTGCGTCCTAGGTAACAAACTTCATACAATCACGCAAATTTTGTTCGGTACCCCGTATAATCGTTATTTCGTTAATAAACGTTGGTGTGGTAACTAGTCAAATACTTCTCGGACACGAAGAAAAACTGCATCAGCCACATTTCCAGATGGGGATTAGAACCCTCTCCTCCTAAATTCTAGTGCAGAGCTATAACAATTGCATATCACTGATCGGAGTATAACGTACAAGGAAATGTTGGTGAAAGAAACTTTCAGTATCATCTTGGGTGATTTAGGTCAGCACAGAAACCCTAAACCTGAAATGCTGAGATGTGAATGCTCCCCTCGAGTATGTGGTTCAAGAGGCTTAACTACTGTCACAGTTGTACTGATTAACTTACAGTGAAGTGCGATTCGTTTCGTGACGTACGAATGGGATTACGTTGTCGCGGAAGAGGCAGTGAAGTGATCGCTCTAGGAAAACGAATTGTTTTATTAAGATAAGGAAGCTCATCAATTATCCATGTAACAAGTGAGCCGTAGCCCCACAGTCAAATTCCGTAGTACTGACAGCTAAAATTGTAATAGTCGAGGGATTTTCTAACATTCTAACTACCTGAAAAACATGTCACTTTTTTTAATAGCGTAAGTATGAAGTCTGTCGATAGGCTCAAGTGAGATAAAAAGAAGTTGAGACACCGATAACGAAGGTCAACCAAACAACCTAGTTCACAAATATTTGTGGAGTAATTTTCAAGTCTGAAAAAAGCTGCACAAATAATGCGTCACACCTTGGTAAAGTGGGGCAAAAACTGACATCTCGCCTTAAATATTGATAAATGTAAAAGAATTTGCTTCACAAAGCGAAAAAACGTAGTATCCTACGACTACAATATAAATGAGTCACAATTAGACCTGTTCACCTCATACAAATACCTCATGGAGAGATGTGAAGTGGAGTAACCATTTAGGATTATTGCATGTAAAGCAGGTGGTAGTGTTCGGTTCATTGGCAGGTTACAAAGAAGATTGTTTACAAAATACTTGTTCAACCGATTCCGGAATATTGTTCAAGTGTTTAGGACCATATCAAACAAGAGTAACAGGTGATATTCAATGTATACAAAGAACTATAGCGTGAAAGGTCGCATTTTTGTTTGACCAATAGGAGGGCGTTACGAGATTCTGAAGAACTGAGGTGGCTGACACATCAAGAAGGGCTTAAGCTATCCTACGAAGGCCTATTTACAAAGTTTCGAGGAGCAGCTTGGGGGAATCTAACAATATGGGCCTACTAAAGCGAATAGCTCTCGGAGGAATCTTGAAGACAACATTCACAGAGACGTCCAGGCCATCACTCTTCTCCCGGGGATTCCACTTAAGGGACGGTAAGACGACTTAATAAGTGGTACAATGGGAGGTACCCTCTGCCGTACGTTTCACAGTGATTTTCTATGTTTAGGTGGTGATGAAGACTGCTTTCTACCGAATTAGTTGAGTGTAGATGCAGATACAGTCTTCTGCCGACACAATTACGTGATTGTTAGAACGAACAAATTGCTGAAGTAAAAACAGTTGTGAAACTGCCGCAGCAACTCTGATGGAACAGCGAAATGTCGTGGAATGGGCCCCCCCGAGACACTGTCGTGGTTGGACAGCCGTCGCCAACCGTCGCCCACAACTCAAGGAGGAGGATAGAAGCCAGGTCTAAGTAGCGCACAACTCGCTCAATGACGCACAGTACGTTGTCAGTAGAATTGAGACGTGAGGTGGTGTGCTATCTAGCTAGACGAAAGTAATGAGATATTACTGAAAGTAGATTACCGACAAACTTAATTTAAAAACTGGGGATCTCGAAGTAGACGAACTTTGGAAGCAAAATAACATACGACGAAAGGAGCAAGGAGGCCATAAAGAGCAACTAGCACCGGCAAAGAGGGCACGCATGGCCGAGAGAAGACAAGTAATAGCAAACATCGGCGTAAATTTGAGGAAAATATTTCTGAGAATGTACGTTTGGAGCACAGCACCTTATGATAGAGAATCATGGACTTAGGAAAACCGGAATAGAAGAGAATCGAAGAGTCTGAGATGTGGTGCTGCAGAAGGATGTCGAAAATTAGTGAACTGCTATGAAATGAGGAGGTTCTCCTGAAGAATCGGCGAAGAAAGGAGCTTACTGAGAACACGGACGAGAAAAAGGGCCATGGTGATAGGACATGTGTTAAGACTGCAGCGAGTAACTTCCATGGTACTAGACGGAGCTGCAGAGGGTAGAAACTGTAGAGGAAGACAGCGATTGTAATATCTCCAACAAATAATTTTGGACGTGGGGTCCAAGTGCTACTCTGAGAGCAAGAACTTCGCAAAGGAGTGGAAGTATTGGTGGGCTCATCACACTTTTTGAACACTGAAGAAAAACAAAAAGGGCCATGGTGATAGGACATGTGTTAAGACTGCAGCGAGTAACTTCCATGGTACTAGACGGAGCTGCAGAGGGTAGAAACTGTAGAGGAAGACAGCGATTGTAATATCTCCAACAAATAATTTTGGACGTGGGGTCCAAGTGCTACTCTGAGAGCAAGAACTTCGCAAAGGAGTGGAAGTATTGGTGGGCTCATCACACTTTTTGAACACTGAAGAAAAACAAAAACTACGCTGCTATACTGCACGTTTACATGTCTGCAAGTTGGCAAGAAATCAAGCCGTTATATCTCGTACTGAATCACGTAGCTGGCAGCCGGCAAACCCTTCTGGGACCTGATGTTGTGTGTGTGTGTGTGTGTGTGTGTGTGTGTGTGTGGATGTGTGTGTTTGTTCTACATTTCCTGTAGAAAAGACCAGGTATCACACATGTAGACCCATATACATCATAAAAATAGATGTATGTGTGTATGTCTGTCTACGTGCATATATGTATGTACAGACATCAAAAAAAGTTTTGCATCACCTCGGTTCCGAGAGTTCCGGAACCTGTACAGAAAATTGGTATAGAGATCAACATAAACATCATTTCTGCCCTTTTTATTGCTCATGAAAACCATACATTGCATGTTGTACCACCATACAGCGAGACCTTCAGAGGTGGTGATCCAGATTGCTGTACACACCAGTACCTCTAATACCCAGTAGCATGTCCTCTTGCATTGATACATGCTTGTATTCGTCGTGACCTACTATCCACAAGTTCATCAAGGCACTGTTGGTCCAGATTGTCCCACTCCTCAACGGCGATTCGGGGTAGGTCCCTCGGAGTGGTTGGTGGGACACGTCGTCCAAAAACAGCCTTTTCAATCTATCCCAGGCATGTTCGATAGGGTTCATGCATGCAGAACATGCTGGCCACTCTAGTCGAGCGATGTCTTTATCCTGAAGGAAGTCATTCACAAGATGTGCACGATGGGGCTGCGAATTGTCGTCCATGAAGACGAATTCCTCACCAATATGCTGGCGATATGGTTGCACTATCGGTCGGAGGATGGCATTCACGTATCTTACAGCCGTTATGGCGCCTTCCATGACCACCAGTGCCGTACGTCGTCCCCCCATCCAAAACCAGCAGGGAACCATCACATTGCTGCACTTGCTGGATAGTGTGTCTATGGCGACCAGCCTGACCGGGTTGCCCCCCAAACACGTCTCCGACGATTGTCTGGTTGAAGGCATATGCGACACTCATCGCTGAAGAGAACGTGAATGCAACCCCGAGCGGTCCATTCGGCATTTTGTTGGGCCCATTTGTACCGCGCTCCATGGTGCCGTGGTTACAAAGATGGACCGCGCCATGGGCGTCGGGAGTGAAGTTGCGCATCATGCTGTCTGTCCCGCACAGTTTGAGTCGTAACACGACGTCCTGTGGCTGCACGAAAAGCATTATTCAACATGGTGGCGTTGCTGTCAGTGTTCCTCCGAGCCATAATCCGTAGGCAACGGTCATCCACTACAGTAGTAGCTCTTGGTCGGCCTGAGCTAGGCTAGACACGTCATCGACAGTTCCTGTCTCTATGTATCTCCTCCATGTCCGAGCAACATCACTTTGGTTCAGTCCGAGATGCCTGGACATTTCCCCTTTTGAGAGCCCTTCCTGGCACAAAGTAACAATGAGTAACAATGCTGACGCTACCGAACCGCGGTACTGACCGTCTAGGCATGGCTGAACTACAGACAACCGAGCTGTGTACCTCCTTCCTGGTGGAATGGTTCAAATGGCTCTGAGTACTATGGAACTTAACATCTATGGTCATCAGTCCCCTAGAACTTAGAACTACTTAAACCTAACTAACCTAAGGACATCATACAACACCCAGTCATCACGAGACAGAGAAAATCCCTGACCCCGCCGGGAATCGAACCCGGGAACCCGGGCGCGGGAAGCGAGAACGCTACCGCACGACCACGAGCTGCGGACTCCTGGTGGAATGACTGGAACTGATCGGCTGTCGGACCCGCTCCGTCTTATAGGCGCAGCTCATGCATGGTTGTTTACATCTTTGGGCGGGTTTAGTAACATCTCTGAACAGTCAAAGGGACTGTGTCTGTGATACAATATCCACAGTCTACGTCTATCTTCAGGATTTGTGGGAACCGGGGTGATGCAAAACTTTTTTGATATGTGTATATATGTTCCACATATCCTCCTAAACCACTGCACCGAATTCAACCAAACTCAGTTCACATATCCCTTACTGTCAGGTAACAGTTGCTATCTGGATAAGAGCCTCCAATTTATCGCAGTTCAGGAGATACGATGTAAAACAATGACATGCATGAAAAACTGCAGCATCGTGCATGACCTTCAAATTTAGTACTTCTTTGCTACTTACTCTATTCGCAACATGTTTCCCAGATAGTATCCACATATATCGCTGCATGCACTTGCACAAATACATGTTCAACAGGTTTCACGTCATAAACACTGATAAGCTTGAAAAAAATCCTAAAATAAAAAGCGTGAAGTCATCCACGTGAGTGCTAAAAAAATTCGTTAAACTTCGGTTACATGATAAATTAATCAAATCTAAATGCCGTAATTTCAACTAAATACTTAGGGATTGATACAATTGGTTCTCTTCTCTCCAAAGGTCTCTTTGATTTTCCTTTAGGCAGTATCTACCTTTCCAGTAGTGATATATGCCTCTACATCTTTATATTTGTCCTCTAGCCATCCCTGCTTAGCCATTTTGCACTTCCCGTTGATCTCATTTTTGAGACTTTGTATTCCTTTTTGCTTGCTTCATTTACTGCATTTATATATTTCCTCCTTTCATCAATTAAATTCAATATCTCTTCTGTTACCCAAGGAATTCCACTAGCCCTCGTCTTTTTAGCTACTTGATCCTCTGCTGCCTCTTCTACTGTATTTCTTTCCCCCGTTCTTATCAATCGTTCTCTAATTCTCTCTGTGAAACTCTTTACAACCTCTGGTTCTTTTAGTGTATGCAGGTCCCATCTCCTTAAATTCCCACCCTTTTGCAGCGTCTTCACTTTTAATCTACAGTTCATAACCAACAGATTGTGGTCAGAGTCCACATCTGCCTCTGGAATTGTCTTACAGTTTGAAACCTGGTTCCTAAATCTCTGTCTTATCATTATATAAACTATTCTTTCTAGTGTCTCGAGACCTCTTTCAGAATCAGGTGGAAAATCAGTTCTAAGCAAAGAAGGAAAGGCAGAAAGGTGGAAAGAGTATATAGAGGGCCTATACAATGCGATATTCTTGAGGGCAATATTAAGGAAATGGAAGAGAACATACATGTAGGTGTAATGGGAGATATGATACTGCGGGAAGAGTTTGACAGAGCACTGAAAGATCTAAGTCGAAACAAGGCCCCGGGTGTAGACGACATTCCATTAGAACTACTGTAGCCCTGGGAGAGCCAGCCCTGACAGAACTCTACCATCTGGTGAGCAAGATGTGTGAGACAGGCGAAATACCCTGAGACTTCAAAAAGAATAATCCCAAAAAAGTAAGCGTTGGCAGATGTGAAAACTACCGAATTATCAGTTTAATGTCGCTGCTGAAAAATACAAACACGAATTCTTTACAGACGAATGGAAAAAATGGTAGAAGCCGACATCGGGAAAAATCAGTTTGGATTCCGTAGAAATGTCGGAGGACGCGAGGCAATACTGACCCTAAGTATCATCTTAGAAGATAGATTAAGGAAAGGCAAAGCAATGTTTTTAGTAGTTATAGACTTAGAGAAAGCTTTTGATAATGTTGACTGGAATGCTCTCTCTCAAATTTTGTAGGTGGCAGGTGTAAAATGCAGGGAGAGAAAGACTATTTACAATTTGTGCAGAAACCAGATGGGAATTATAAGAATCTACGGGCATGAAAGGGAAGCAGTGGCTGAGAAGGGAGTGAGACGGGGTTGTTGCCCATCTACGATGTTATTCAAAATGGTTCAAATGGCTCTGAGGACTATGGGACTCAACTGCTGTGGTCATCAGTCCCCTAGGACTTAGAACTACTTAAACCTAACTAACCTAAGGACATCACACACACCCATGCCCGAGGCAGGATTCGAACCTGCGACCGTAGCAGCAGCGCGGCTCCAGACTGGAGCGCCTAGAACCGCACGGCCTACGATGTTATTCAATCTATATATTGAGCAAGCAGTAAAGGAAACAAAAGAAAAATTTAGATAGGCCGTTGTGACAGTGCGGTTCTAGGCGCTTTAGTCTGGAACCGCGCTGCTGCTATGGTCGCAGTTTCGAATCCTGCCTCGGGCATGGATGTGTGTGATGTCCTTAGGTTAGTTAGGTTTAAGTAGTTCTAAGCCTAGAGGGTTAATGACCTCAGATGTTACGTCCCATAGTGCCTAGAGCCATTTGCACCATTTGAAAAATTTGGAGTAGCAATTAAAATCCACGGAGAAGAAATAAAAATTTTGATGTTTGCCGACGACATTGTAATTTTGTCAGAAACAGCAAAGGACCTCGAAGAGCAGTTGAACGGAATGGACGCCGTCTTGAAAGGAGGATATATGCTGAACATCAACAAAAGCAAAACGAGAATAATGGAATGTGGTCGAATTGAATCAGGTGGTGCTGAGGGATTTAGATTAGGAAGTGGGACGCTTTAAGTAGTAGATGAGTTTTGCTGTTTGGGGAGCACAATAACTGATGATGGTCGAAGTAGAGAGGATATAAAACGTAGACTGGCAATGGCGAGGAATGCGTTTCTGAAGCAGAGAAATTTGTTAACATCGAGTATATATTTAAGTGTGAGGAAGTCTTTTCTGGAAGTATTTGTATGGAGTGTAGCCATGTATGAAAGTGAAAGATGGACAATAAATAGTTTAGACAAGAATAGAAGCTTTCGAAATGTGGTGCTACGGAAGAGTGCTGAAGGTTAGTTGGGTAGATCACGTAACTAATGAGGAAGTACTCAATGGAACTAGGGAGGAGAGGAATTCGTGGTACAACTTAACTAGAAGAAGGGATCGGTTGGTAGGAGACATTCTGAGACATTGTAACCTCCCCACCGCAATTTTTAAAAGAAATGTATGTGACAATACTTAATACAAATGGGAGCCGAGTGTAACCTCCCCACAAATTTTTTTAAAAGAAAAAGGACGATATTAATTAGAAATGCTGATGGACATTGCTCTATGCGTAACCTGCCCACAATGAAATGTACTGACAATGGCAACAAAAATGTGAAATACGCAATCTGACTCAAATATAAATTCTTCACAAAATTTAAAGTCCGTTCAGTGACAAGAAAATACAATTAAACCGAAATATCGGTCTTTGGGCCTGTGTAAAAACAATCAGAATTAAAGTCTTACCTCAGAATAAATGGATGTCACATATCTGCTCTTGTTGTTGCGCACCACTTGGAGGAACTACATTGCAAATAATAATATTCTCCTTTTTTTTTGTAATTCTAGTGAAATTTTTCTTCAAAAAGAAGTGGAATGAAATGGGAAGTGCAACGAGATCTTTAGTTCAAAAAAAATTAAACTTTTGAAAAAATGCTTTTGAAATAAAAAATTATTATTGGGAGACTTGTTGGAGAATAATTACAATAAATAAAATTTTTCATTATCTAATCATTATATTAATTAACAGTATACCTTATTCCTCATCTTGACCATTGTTGCCGACCGCCTACATCACACAACCGCACTGGGCTGCTACTACTGACCGACCGCTCTGCATGACGACTACAGACTGAGTACTGCTCTCAACTAGACAGAGCTACAGACTCGCAACGACTGACTGACTGCTACTCTGCATAGCGACAACTAACTCGCAAAGACTACTACTGACTGAGAACCGCTCGCAACACTCGCGCGGTCAAGCGCATACTCTCTGGTCACAGATGCTACAATGCCTCGCCATCGCTGCTGCGTTACATACGTGTTTCATAACCCTCCACTCGGGGGGCAAAAATTTGGCAGCGATGGTGAGTCATTTGGACTTGCCAAGCGCGGCAAAATTTTTCTTTAATTAACAAAATCCTACAACTTACAGAATATTTAAATGTTGTGCACACGCACTAAGTACAAAATATATCAGACAAGGACAAAATGTGAATACTAAACATAGTAGCAAATCAGAAAAGTATATACAAATTATTTGACAGATAACAAAGTGCACAGGCACTGAAAAAATTCTTTAGCATATTCAGAACAAATAAACAGACTGGCAAAAAATATTATGTTGACAAGTGTACATGCACTGAAAAATGTCTTTAGCATTTTCACAACAAATAAACATAATGGCAAAAAAAAAAAAATTCATGTCCAAAGTGCACATGCACTGAAAAATGTCTTTAGTATTTTCACAACAAATAAACATAATGGCAAACATCATGTCGACCAGTGACATAAGTGTACTCACACTGGAGTTTAGCGAATCGAAAAATGTATAACCTATGAACATAAATGATGTTACCAAAAAAAATTTTTCTTTATGTGACAAGAATCAGGATAGGAAAGGGAAGGATTGCATCATGGTTGTAGCACTTTAGATTGCACACAGCTGCTCTGAAAGTCCATATCTTTCCACAGTAGTACAACACCAAGTGACACAACTTGAAGTTCTTTTCCCATCAGAATTTATCAGTGTAGCCAAGACACTGAACTGTCGTAGTAATGTTCCATGTTTTCATTTTGGCAGTACATTAGGTACACCAAACAGTGGGACCATAATAATGTCTTCATCGCTCATGGTGGTGGACAGCATGTCGTGTCAACACCACACTCTTACAAGGCACACCAACGTAGAATTAGTGCAAAACCAAATATAGTGCTCCATGATCACTGGGATAAACAGGACAAATGGACATTGCAGTAATTCAGGGTAGTCAGCTTATGAGGTGAAGGACATCAAGTCACATAATATTGACAATTACAGTCTTCATTGATAGTTCGTGGCATTCATATCCCAGTTATTGAACATTTCTGTACCAAGTATGTAGTATTACAGAAAAATGTTCATTAATTGTTTTACATAGAATCAGTAGCCTTCTTTTCCTGGTTACAAAATATTATGAATTAATCGCATTCTTTTCAGTTACAGAGTATAATTAAGAATCATTAACCTTTTCCTAATTACAGTTAATTAATCATTTGTCATTAATTAATCATTTGTCTAATTACAGTTAATTAATCATTTGTATAATTACAGTTAATTAATCATTTGTCGTTAATTAATCATTTGTCTAATTACAGTTAATTAATTAATCATTTGTAGCCTTAATTAATTACAAAGCATTATTAAACAGTACCATAGTTAATTAATTATGTGTCATTCCAATCTATTAAGAATCATTAGTCTTTTCCTAATTACAAAGCATTATGAAACAGTCACATTCATTTCAAATTACAAAGTATCAACATTGGAAACAAGAGCTAATCAATGGCATAATTAATAACAATTCGTGGAGTGACATTAATTATTGGCACTCAGTGGCCATCAAGTATTGAATAGAATAAAACATAGTTCATCATTCAGTATTATTCAGATCATTACAAAGTCATTATTAAAAATCAGTTAATTACAGTCAAATCATTAGTAATCACAGGCATTACAATAAACAGTGGCAGTTATTAGCTAGTGACAAAGCATTATTTTGAATATAGTCTCATTAAGAGGTCATTACTCGAGTGACATGCTATTCAGAGTTGATCAGTATTATTCAGAATTATCATAAACTAGTGACATTATGTGGGACTGGTAATACATTTTTTTTGGTAGCAATGCATTGCGTTGGGATCGATAATTAATTGCTGAGGCATAATACTTTTTGCTTTTGACCTATTGCTGCAAATGAGGATAGGTAACGTCATTCGTCATGAGTCAGCTGTAGCAAGATTATGTAACAAGGCAGTACATGTGATCACATTTATAAATGATAAACACAAATGGGTAAAAAATATAAAAATGCAAGTACTAGAACAGGTATAATAAGTAACAGGTTTAGTAAGTGTCATGAAAAACTTCTCCTGGAAAAAATACAAAAACGGATTATTGACCTGAAAGAAGAAACGCACACTATGCTGAAAAGTAGTGAACTTCGAATTAACAAGTAGTGAAATGTGTATAAAATGTGTTCCATAGCTGTCCTTTCCAAAACTTTCCGTCATCCTACTATGCAATGTAACACCTGCTGTCAAAGCAAACCGCAACAAATACTTAAATAACTACGTGGCATAAAGAAAAAAAAAAAAAAAAAACTTCATTATCCATATCATCATAACTTCACCATTATCATCACCTGTAGAGAAAAACTTCATTATTCATAATACCATTTCCTTCATCATTATTCATCAGTATTCACTATCATCTGCAAAAAAATCACTTCATTACTCATTACCTAACTATTCCTTATCTCTAGCATATTTCATCACTAAAAATAAGATGTGTAGTTCTCTCTGACAGCCTGCATCAATCACCTTGTATTCTGAAAGAAAAAATTAGTTAAGACTGCTATTCTGTGATGAGTATAGTATAGTCTTGTTAATGCTTGTTAATCCTGATCCCTTTACTCTTCCTCATAAAGTTATTGCATCTCCTTTCGTTTATTCCGTAGGTGAAATTCCCATTTATGTTAAATTTATTTCTTAGAATCATCATTCCTTTCTGAAATTGATGAACAAAGATTAATGTCTTGCATTTAAATCCTATACCCACTAAATAATGACTGGTTTATGGTGACACAATTAACCATACAGCATAACATGACAGAAAACGTAATATGTCCAAGACATTGACAGTGTTCGGATGCGAAAAAATGTACACAGAATAATACAATGCAGTAGCAAAAAAAATGTGAAACAGTCACGATGTTGAGATGTCATAAGGCAAAAAAAAATGTCAAAGTCGACTGGTGTGTGTTATATCCTAACTATTTCATAGTGCATACAAACAAAACTGGAGTACAGTCATATACACAAAAAATGGAAAATGTGCACGGTCTGATGTGTAACGACAAGAAAAGCGACCTGCTAACCTTACCTTGCCGGGCACTTGCCAAGAAAAAATACGATAATCATCAATAATTAGTCAGGTGAATTAATTGCATTAGTAAATGGCATCATAGTGTGTTGAATCATACAGTGGTTTCACTCAATAAACGGTTTAATGTTTGAGATATGGTGATTGCCTTTCGATTTTCTGGTTCTCAAAGTTTCGACATGTACAACATTGGGGTGAGGGATGCTGCGAATCCGATACGGACCTGCGTATAGAAGTTCAAATTTACTGCACTTACCTTTTAATTTGCTGGATAAATAGTGTGTACGTACTAATATCTTCTGTCCAACGTGAAAGTCGCGGCGTGTACAAACCAGTTTTTGCTGTCTTCTCCGGCGCTCTGCGGCACGTTTGATGTTGTTCAGCGCAATGTCAATTATTTCGTGGTGTCGTAGGCGACGATTTTTGGGGAATTCTATTAATTCTTTAATTTTGTTCGGTGGTTCAACGTTTTTCAGTATAACAGTCGGAGATAGCATAGTGGATTCATTTGGAATGGAATTAATTACATCTTGGAATGAGAGTATGTGTGTATCCCAATCAATATGTCTTTTGTGGCAGTATATTCGGCATAACTTACCAATTTCCTTCATTAATCTTTCACAAGGGTTCGAAGAAGCGTGGTACTTGGATATATAGATCGGAGAAATGTTTCTAGCTCGTAACATGCGTGTCCATACACTACTACGAAATTGAGATCCATTATCAGAAATTACTTTCATTACATGCCCTACATGAGATAGAAAATGTTTTACAAATGCTTCCGAAACAGTTTTAGCAGTAGCTTTGCGTAACGGAGTGAAAGTAACAAATTTTGAAGTGAGCTCAACAGCGACAAAAATGTAGCAAAAACCTCTGTTAGTTCTCGGAATCGGACCAAAAATATCTACTGCGGCCATGTGTCTTAATTTCACAGGTATAATGGGATATAAAGGAGGAATATGTGAAGTGGTGTCTGATTTAGCTTTCTGGCAAATTTTACAAGACGCTAAAACTCGTCGTATACGTTTTTCCATGTTGGTAAAATAACAGTTCTGTCTCAGTATAAGAAAACATTTTCGTGCTCCGTAATGTGCGTAACTTAAATGAGTGTACCAAATTAATTTGTTAACCAGTTCGTCAGGAATGCATAATAACCAAATGTTGCTGTCAGGATGAGAGCGGCGAAACAGAATGTCATTGCGTACAGTGTAGTGGTTCCTAATCGTAACATTTTTCCTATCTTGCCAAAGGTGTTTAATTTCTTTCCACACATTGTCCTTATTTTGTTCTTGTGCTATGTCCTGTAATGACGATGAAATAAAATTTTCAAATGCAACTTGTTGAATGTACATGACGCTGAAATTTGCTTTGCAGAAGTTGGTTGCGATGTCTTGCTGATTGTTGCCGAGAGAACGCGATAGTGCGTCTGCTATAACATTTTGTGTACCGGGAATATGAACAATCGTAAAATTAAATTCTTGTAAATATAGTTTCCATCTACTTAATCTGTCGTGAGTAAATTTAGCTGAAAGCAAAAATTGTATAGCTCTATGGTCTGTGTAAACGGTGGTATGTCTGCCATAAAGAAAGTGCCGAAATCTCGTAAAAGCCCATACAACACATAATGTTTCCAGTTCTGTAACGCAATAATTTCGTTCAGCAGGTGACAAAATGCGACTTGCAAATGCGATGTTTTTAATTACTGTAGAACCATCTTCTTCAATTTCCTGAAAAATATGTACACCTAAAGCGGTGTTAGAGCTGTCAGTGGCAATGGAAAAATTTCTGGTGAGATCTGGGTGCGATAAAAGTAGAGCATTCAATAAAGCATGTTTCAAATAACATTCTCGTGAACAAAATTCTGCGTGTCAAAAGTAATGTTTGCGTTACTGTAGTATGCAATCTGTGCTGTATCTGGTTAAATTCTATCGTTCGTCCTGTTATTTACGGGAGGATGCTGTGGCATATCCACTATATGAACTGTTCTGTTATTTCTTACTGACGTGTTACGCTATGGATGGTACCTACTGTCGGGTTCATTCATGAGAATATGTTCTTGCGTATGATTTTGCTGTTGGTATGACCGACTGTTGTTAGACGTTCGCTGAAAATTGTCTTCATTATTTTTACGTCTGTCGTAATAGTCATTCCTATACGGTGCATTACGATAGGAATTGAAATACTGTCTTCTTTGTACGTAGTTGTTTCCTTGCTGACGTACGTTACTATTTGTTGGCGCTGAGACTATACATGCACGCGGCGAAACATTAAAGTTTGGTTGACCTTGTAGACTGCATTGTTGGTTAGGTATGCTAAGCGGTTGACTTTCATGCTATTGTGGTGAAAAACATCTATTGTTACCAAAAAATGCGTTTGCTGTTAATTTTACTTTTACACATACTGATGATTACGATTTTATCTGTAATTAAAATTACGGCGGTAGTTGTCATTACGGGAGTGCCTACTGAAAATTGTCACATTCGGTAAAAGTTTGTCACATCGGATATTCATTACATGTTTCTTAATACTACAAAGAGCAATAGTTAAAGAGCAGTTTGGATAGATATAAAGGATAGTAGAAGAGAAGGCAGCAGTGCAGAAAACTAAAGATGAAACAGCACTACTACAGCTCGGGGCCCTATGCTCGCTACGGCACATATTCATTAAAGCGTAATGAATCCCCTGAGGTCATTTACGCACTGCAAATAAATTTTAGCTTTTGTGTTACAGGCAATAGCGGTAAAATTTCAAAGGCAAATTGTTGTATTCGTGCTAATTCAAATTTCTTCATTACAGGCAATGCTGTTGTAAATACAAAAATAAATTGTCGCATCTGGTTCAAAGCTAGTTTCTCCATTACCGATAATAGCGGTGAATGTATAAAAACAAATTGTCGTATACAGCTCAAAGTGTGTACCTGTGTTCTGTCATTGTTAAATTCTTTATATTTTCTTACAAATGCAAATTGCTCGAAATCTACGTTCTCGTCACTTAGTTTGATAATACGTTCAGGTTTGTGTGAAAGTCTGTTTATCTGTGTGATTTCTGATTTCAAGTTGCATAGCTTTTCAGATTTTAAGTCGCGTTGCTTTTCGGATTTTAATTCGCGCAGTCTCTGTAAATTGCTCACATTATACGCGCTGCGTGAGTCTGACACATGTTCATAAAGTGGCGTCTGTTGTATGTTATTAACTGAAGTGTTTTTCATTTCTGTTACTTCTTGTTGTAAATTTGACAACTTCCGACGTACCGTGTTGTTAGATGAATCGATTTCATTAATTGTCAGCTGTAAATTTTGAAATTCAGGTGTTTGGATAAAAGAAACCGGTGCAGTATCGTCTGATTTATTGTCATTAGTATTTTCGATAACATCAATACGACTGGCCAATTCATCACATTTTTCAGTCAGTATTTTAACCTGATCATCGGTTTTAGAATCAGACGCATTAATCTGTTTTTGCAACTTGCGCGTAGTTTCGCTCAGTTTTTTAACATCAGCTTTGATGACATCGCAATCCTGTGTTAGATCTAGTTGTTCGAATCTATCTGTCACTGTTTGAATATTTACTGTGTGTGTATCCGTTTTTGCTTTAAGATCAGAAATTTCATCCCGTAATTCCGCGTTCAATTGTTCTATGGTATTAATTTTGTCGGACACTGTAGTAATATTATTGTCTACATACGTCTTCGCTTTCGCGAATATTTTACGTTTGTCCTCTTGTCTCTGTGCAGTGATTGTTTCCATGACTTGTCGTTTTACTTTGTTTTGATCTTGAATAAATCTGCGGAAACGCGTATCACTGTTCTGTATGTGCTGACTAAAGCGCTCGTTAATCTGAGTGTTCTGCTGTTCGAATTTCGCGTCTATCTTTGCGTCCATAGTGCGCGAAAGTTCTACCGTCATTGCTTTAAACTCGTCCCGTAATTGTGCAGCTTTTTCAGAGCATTGTTTAGCGACTCCGCTAATTTCGTCTCTGAGTGTTTCTGTTGCGACTGTTTGCATTTCTCTTAATTCTTGCGCAACAGATTTAATTTCTTCGCTATTTTTTTGTGAACACGCCTCAATTTCCGCGCGCAACTGTTCCTTAGTGTCATGACACTGCGCGGCAACAGCTTTAATTTGTTCACTAAGCTGCCTCGAATTGTCGTCAAATTTTTCATTTTGTTGTCTGACCTGTTCACTAAGTTGCTTGAGGTTTTCATTTTGTTGTTTGTTATCTTCCCTAAGTTGTTTGAGATTTTCGTCATTATTGTCAAGTTTCTCATTTAAGTGTTGTTTGAGTTTTTCATTATCTTGTTTGATATCTTCACTCTGTTGTTGTAGCAATCTTACCATGATTTGTTCAAAGCCAAAGTTAGCGTTTATACTCTCTGTGCTGTTTAGTGGTGGATCTGGAACTTTCACGCTTACTGTAACCATTTGGTTATTCTGAGCAGTCGGATGTACACTGTCAGACATTATTTCGGAATTAAATAAATCCGTCGTACTTTCAGTATCCTGTTCATTTTCATTAGACAAATTTGTCTGTACATTACTTGGATTTTCTAAATCGGGTGTGTTAAGCTCGGCAGCGCTCATTACTATAGACCGCTCCGCGTCATCAATTGTCGTCAAGTTAACAAACGAGACAATTGAGTTCGTTTGTTCATCATTAAGGTGAAAGTCATCTTTAGTGGTTGGAATGCACTGATTGTTAGTGAACGCAGGTTTGTCATCATTACGTTGCGTATCACAATTACTATCGGTCACGTTGTTTAAGTCGGTAATTTCATTCACAATACTTCGCGATACACTATTCACAGTCTTTCGCGGCATTTTTACAATAGTCAAAATTTTTCACAAAACAAATGAGCACAATGCAAAAGCAACACACAAATACAACAAAGCAGCAAATTGCCGTTGACCTGTAGAAAGAAAGTCACAATATTATTAAAAGCGTTGCGCCAAATCCTAATTATCTAAGCAAATAAGAGCAGATATCTGACTGTCGCTCAAAAGACTCTCAACGAAATACGATCCTGGACTGGGTGTCGCCAAGTGTAACCTCCCCACCGCAATTTTTAAAAGAAATGTATGTGACAATACTTAATACAAATGGGAGCCGAGTGTAACCTCCCCACAAATTTTTTTAAAAGAAAAAGGACGATATTAATTAGAAATGCTGATGGACATTGCTCTATGCGTAACCTGCCCACAATGAAATGTACTGACAATGGCAACAAAAATGTGAAATACGCAATCTGACTCAAATATAAATTCTTCACAAAATTTAAAGTCCGTTCAGTGACAAGAAAATACAATTAAACCGAAATATCGGTCTTTGGGCCTGTGTAAAAACAATCAGAATTAAAGTCTTACCTCAGAATAAATGGATGTCACATATCTGCTCTTGTTGTTGCGCACCACTTGGAGGAACTACATTGCAAATAATAATATTCTCCTTTTTTTTTGTAATTCTAGTGAAATTTTTCTTCAAAAAGAAGTGGAATGAAATGGGAAGTGCAACGAGATCTTTAGTTCAAAAAAAATTAAACTTTTGAAAAAATGCTTTTGAAATAAAAAATTATTATTGGGAGACTTGTTGGAGAATAATTACAATAAATAAAATTTTTCATTATCTAATCATTATATTAATTAACAGTATACCTTATTCCTCATCTTGACCATTGTTGCCGACCGCCTACATCACACAACCGCACTGGGCTGCTACTACTGACCGACCGCTCTGCATGACGACTACAGACTGAGTACTGCTCTCAACTAGACAGAGCTACAGACTCGCAACGACTGACTGACTGCTACTCTGCATAGCGACAACTAACTCGCAAAGACTACTACTGACTGAGAACCGCTCGCAACACTCGCGCGGTCAAGCGCATACTCTCTGGTCACAGATGCTACAATGCCTCGCCATCGCTGCTGCGTTACATACGTGTTTCAACATCAAGGGTTCATCAGTCTAGTATTGGAGAGAAGCACGGAGGGTAAAACTCGTATAGGGAGACCAAGGCATGAGTACATTAAACTGGTTCAGAAGGATGTAGGTTGCAGTAGTTACTCGGAGTTGAACCTTGCACGAGATAGAGTAGCATGGAGAGCTGCATCATACCAGTCTCTGGACTGAAGACTACAACAGCAACACCTTAGGGATTAAAATTATAAACAACGTAAAATGGAAAGAACAGAAGGAATATGTTGTTGGGAAGGCTAACCAAAGATTGCGATTTATTGACAGAACACTTAGAAGATGCAACAGATCTACTAAAGAGACTGCCTACACTATGCTCGTCCGTCCTCTATACAAGTACTGCTGCGCGCTGTGGGATCCTTCCAAATGTGATTAACAGAGTACATCGAGATATTTCAAAGAAGAGCAGCAAGTTTTATATTATCAAAAAATACGGAAGTGTCATGGAAATAATTAAAACAAAGGCGTTTCTCTTCTGACTAAATTTCAATCACCAACTGTTTCCTCCGAATGCAACTTCTTCTTGACGCAGACCCACATAGGGAGAAACGATAATCATAATAAAATAAGGGAAATGGAATCCCCGATACTTGGTAGCGCTTTTCACAGCTTTCAACTGCGGAGTGCAAATGGCTGTGGGCAACAGTAGCCGTGTGTAGAGCTATGAAAAGGCGTTGCCATAGAGACGTTTTCAAAATAGCTTTGTAGCATCTGTATTTATACACTTGTAAATTATGTGTATTTCTACATCTACATCCATACTCCGCAAGCCACCTGACGCTGTGTGGCGGAGGGTACTTTGAGTACCTCTATCGGTTCTCCCTTCTATTCCAGTCCCGTATTGTTCTTGGAAAGAAGGATTGTCGGTATGCCTCTGTGTGGGCTCTAATCTCTCCTCGGTGAAGGTATGTTCTCGAAAATTCAAGAAAAGCGCGTGCCGAGCTACTGAGCGTCTCTCCTGCAGAGTGTTCCACTGGAGTTTATCTATCATCTCCGTAACGCTTTCGCGATTTCTAAATGGCCCTGTAACGAAGCGCGCTGCTCTCCGTTGGATCTTCTCTATCTCTTCTATCAACCCTGCCTGGCATGGATCCCACACTGCTGAGCAGTATTCAAGCAGTGGGCGAACAAGTGTACTGTAACCTACTTCCTTTGTTTTCCGTTTGCATTTCCTTAGGATTCTTCCAATGAATCTCAGTCTGGCATCTGATTTACCGACGATCAAATTTATATGATCATTCCATTTTAAACCACTCGTAATGCCTACTCCCAGATAATTTAGGGAATTAACTGCTTCCAGTTGCTGACCTGCTATATTGTAGCTAAATGATAGGGCTCTTTCTTTCTATGTATTCGCAGCACATTACACTTGTCTACATTGAGATTCAATTGCCATTCCCTGCACCATGCGTTAATTCTTTGTAAGAGGGTTCCATAATTTCAAGGGTGTTTTCACGAATACACGGAAATGAAAATTTTTCCGTATTACACTACAATCACAGTTCTTTTTTCGTTCCGTTTCTAGTAGCAAACCGAAAAAATGAATATCTGTACAATGCCCGGTTGTCAGCTAGTCCATTAACATTATTGAACGATTGTCCCGGAATCCCGTGCTTCCTATAAACCAGACCCATTTATGGTTGCTTATTTAACGGCTTCCAGGGCAACAAAAGCGTGATTTTTAGTATTTGGCGAAATTATTGACAGAAATTAAAAACTTATAATGTTGTCGTAGTCTCGTTAGTATCTTACGTTAAAAGTTTAACACAATAAGACAACTATTACAGTTTGTAAGTGTTAGAAACTGCGTGTTTGCCTCGAGGCAACGTAATGACGGCACGCAAGTTCCGAGACTTCATTCATCCAATATTTCAGAATGAGAGCACTTAGCAACTTCAGCGAACTGAACTCACGATGTTTTCATTTATTACTTTTTTACTACTAATTCTGTTACCAACAGAGTTTGCAGATAGTATTGGCATATACCACTGAATGTACCTGCAAAATTACATCGTTGCACGACACATACTTTAGGAGATATGACGTCATAAACGTGAAAAACTAGCTTTTGTCTAAAATGGCACTCAATAACTCTTCATCGGGTATGGCATTTTAATTCATTACTTCTTTACTTATAGTTCAATTCGCAACACACTTTGGATACAGTATTTGCATATATTACTGAATGTATCCGCAAAATTATATCATTGTACGGTACATAGTTCAAGAGACGTGTCGTTATAAACATTGATATGCGTGATAGACCAGTTTTTTCTTGAAATGCAGCGGAAATTACCCAGTTTATGTTAATCAAATCTTTCACAACGAGGGCACTTACTTCTTCTCTCTTACATACTTAACAACAGTTATTGAACACTGTAAAGTAATCAGACGTTTGAAGCTTTTTTTTCTTACACATGGGAGATTGATTCTTTAAGGAATCGGGTGTTGGGTGGGATGGGGAGAGGGTTACTGGATTGCCTGTCCATCTCGCAGCAAATAAGATCTTTGTTACTTCCATCGAAAAGGGCCAAATCATCGAACTTTGCCGTTGATACATGTTCCTTTTCTTCATAGCTTTAAAAATGGTAAAAGCAGGGCCAACATTGCAAGGTGTTATGAAATACCTCAGAGTTTCTCACTTTCAAACCGAAAATAAACAACTGAGTTACAACTCATAAAACAATAATCTAACAGTAGTTATTCTGATGACGTGTAGAAAAGGAATCCGTTCGACGTGTTATCTCGGCAGAAGCTCTTAACAGCGACACACTGGGCGTGGCGCTGCTGACAGGTACTTCACACAAACAGAACGCGGTTTCTTTAGAAGCGATAACGACTACACGATAGCAAATTTACTTTCACAGGCCCTTACGTAACATATCTGGATGGATAACGGTACTATGCGCTAAGTTTTTAACATTCTGCAGTTCATTTAGCTCCGAAGAAAGATCAAGCCTTTGCCTGACAAGAAAATTTCTCGTCATCTGACAAAAATTATGCTATATCGGCTTATCTTATGAACACTAAGTCAATGTAATGTTAACTTTGCGGTTTTTGTTTCCAGAAACTACACTCCAGGAAATGGAAAAAAGAACACATTGACACCGGTGTGTCAGACCCACCATACTTGCTCCGGACACTGCGAGAGGGCTGTACAAGCAATGATCACACGCAGGGCACAGCGGACACACCAGGAACCGCGGTGTTGGCCGTCGAATGGCGCTAGCTGCGCAGCATTTGTGCACCGCCGCCGTCAGTGTCAGCCAGTTTGCCGTGGCATACGGAGCTCCATCGCAGTCTTTAACACTGGTAGCATGCCGCGACAGCGTGGACGTGAACCGTATGTGCAGTTGACGGACTTTGAGCGAGGGCGTATAGTGGGCATGCGGGAGGCCGGGTGGACGTACCGCCGAATTGCTCAACACGTGGGGCGTGAGGTCTCCACAGTACATCGATGTTGTCGCCAGTGGTCGGCGGAAGGTGCACGTGCCCGTCGACCTGGGACCGGACCGCAGCGACGCACGGATGCACGCCAAGACCGTAGGATCCTACGCAGTGCCGTAGGGGACCGCACCGCCACTTCCCAGCAAATTAGGGACACTGTTGCTCCTGGGGTATCGGCGAGGACCATTCGCAACCGTCTCCATGAAGCTGGGCTACGGTCCCGCACACCGTTAGGCCGTCTTCCGCTCACGCCCCAACATCGTGCAGCCCGCCTCCAGTGGTGTCGCGACAGGCGTGAATGGAGGGACGAATGGAGACGTGTCGTCTTCAGCGATGAGAGTCGCTTCTGCCTTGGTGCCAATGATGGTCGTACGCGTGTTTGGCGCCGTGCAGGTGAGCGCCACAATCAGGACTGCATACGACCGAGGCACACAGGGCCAACACCCGGCATCATGGTGTGGGGTGCGATCTCCTACACTGGCCGTACACCACTGGTGATCGTCGAGGGGACACTGAATAGTGCACAGTACATCCAAACCGTCATCGAACCCATCGTTCTACCATTCCTAGGCCGGCAAGGGAACTTGCTGTTCCAACAGGACAATGCACGTACGCATGTATCTTGTGCCACCCAACGTGCTCTAGGAGGTGTAAGTCAACTACCCTGGCCAGCAAGATCTCCGGATCTGTCCCCCATTGAGCATGTTTGGGACTGGATGAAGCGTCGTCTCACGCGGTCTGCACGTCCAGCACGAACGCTGGTCCAACTGAGGCGCCAGGTGGAAATGGCATGGCAAGCCGTTCCACAGGACTACATCCAGCATCTCTACGATCGTCTCCATGGGAGAATAGCAGCCTGCATTGCTGCGAAAGGTGGATATACACTGTACTAGTGCCGACATTGTGCATGCTCTGTTGCCTGTGTCTATGTGCCTGTGGTTCTGTCGGTGTGATCATGTGATGTATCTGACCCCAGGAATGTGTCAATAAAGTTTCCCCTTCCTGGGACAACGAATTCACGGTGTTCTTATTTCAATTTCCAGGAGTGTATTTTCCATCGCTCTAGTTTCGCGCTGAGGTGGTGTCAATTCTAAGCTGACCCTACTGAAGACAAAGATGCAGTCTTTAAAAGCGAACGTTGATGGGGCCTGTAAAATAAGAATCAAGCACTTCACTGCGCTGCACTGTAACGGAAGACAATAAGCTGAGAGTAGCACTTTGAGCGATCCTATATTCTTCAACAAATGACACTAGCATCCGTGTTTCACCTGAATGTCACTGATACTCACTCACAAAACCATTAAAATCTCATTTTCTCTCGCCTAGGTAAAACTGTTTGATCTCAATCCAGTTGCAGCATCACCAGTCCTACTGAACTTAATCCACACCACAAGCAAAATTATATCATGTTCCTTTGTCCCGATCTTCGGATTAAGAAATGTTGTACTGCATTCTCCAATTCTCAACATCGCGTCCCTCCTATTCCCACTTCCACTGTCCTCCTCACGATCCCACCCCATTCAGCTCTCTGCCCGGAGCTCCTGGAGCTGGACATCGTTCTCCACTAACCTGCCACACTACAAACGCACCATCATCTAGCATAAGACGGACATTATGATGTTCGCCTTGAAAATAAATCATCACTATATCAAGCTTATCAACCCTACATTTTCCATATTTCGTTTCAGCAATACTGCTCGCAAAAAAAAAAGTATCACTGACGAGCATTCTGCTGCCAGCTCTCCCTCCTTTTTTACACGGAGAAATTCGTGTAAAGGAAAAAAAAGTCTCGAAACGCAGGAGATATTACTTGGAAATGGCCGGCCGATGTGGCCGAGTGGTTCTAGGCGCTACAGTCTGGAACCGCGCGACCGCTACGGTCGCAGGTTCGAATCCTGCCTCGGGCATGGATGTGTGTGATGTCCTTAGGTTAGGTAGGTTTAAGTAGTTCTAAGTTCTAGGGGACTGATGACCTTAGAAGTTAAGTCCCATAGTCCTCAGAGCCATTTGAACCATTACTTGGAAATAAGTGAGAATGGTCTGTTCAAGAAAAAACTGTACGGCTTAAATCATCGTTTTCCTTCTTCCACTGGGACATCGTATGCTACTAGCTACACGGCAGCTGAAGAAAAACTGAAAGACCGCCAGGTATGGTTGTGGTACACCTAGAGGCAGTTATATGCATATTCAGCAACAAGCTATGATATGTACACTTGGAATCAAAAATGGTTCAAATGGCTCTGGCTCTGAGCACTATGGGACTTAACATCTATGGTCATCAGTCCCCTAGAACTTAGAACTACTTAAACCTAACTAACCCAAGGACAGCACACAACACCCAGTCATCACGAGGCAGAGAAAATCCCTGACCCCGCCGGGAATCGAACCCGGGAACCCGGGCGTGGGAAGCGAGAACGCTACCACACAACCACGAGCTGCGGACACATGGAATCTCATACAGCAGAAGTAGAGTATATTTTCATATGGTTGCTTTGCAAGAGGTTTCTGTTCGGTATTAGTGAGCTGTTGTTTACACATTGTAAAAAGTATAAATAAATACGGGAATAAATTTGTGTCAAAACTGTAAAGATGATATGATAATGCCTGCGAAAGGAATACCAATAATCTAAGTGCATGATACTTGCGTGATGATGTAATGACCAGAGATCTGAACTAAGCTATAGGGAGTCATGGGAAACGACAGCACAGGGGACGCTCTGCTTCAAAAGGTCCATAAAGCTTGCAGTAGTTCGTTTAAATGAACTGAGGCTTGTTCTTGCTCATGAAGATGTTTTTGATGTTTAGGTTGCGTTCAACTAGAGAAAAGATTTCCATATTATCATTATTTTAACTCAAGTTCAAGGAAAGCGCAAATTAAACGTTAAAAATAATGAAAAACCTTTAAAGTTGATAACAAAAACGTTTATGTGTTTAGTGAAATAAAGGTCTCTTAAATGAAGTGAGAAATTTAGCTATGATGGATGAGTCCGGCAATTATTTCATTACATGGAGTCCATTCTCGGCAGTGGTGAAACAAGTTTTCAGGTGTTTAAACAGGGAGACCGAAGAAGCAATAGTCATCCGTGATTGCTAGCTCTACTTCTCTGCCGCACTCGTACCAACATAACAACCCAACCATATAGCATCACAACGGAACCGCTTCCCCCGACGTGACCACCAAATCCTCCATTCCAGTTACAAAAGAATAGTTGTGAAGTCTTTGAAGGTAGCACTTGATATACAAATTCACACATCCAGGTACTGATGGCTCCAGTATGCTGATATCGATACATTTAAATGTCTATACGTGAGGTTCATATGGAGCCTGCAGATGGCGCCCTGGATTGTCGAAACTGGTTGTGAAAATAAAATAAAATAACGTCCCAAACTGCACGGCTGGTTGGCGATTTTACTTGTTATGTAATGAAATACTTCTCTTTCTTTCCTTGCCAGGGTCTCTGCCCTCCCTCCCCCAATCCATCCTGCCCCCACTTACCTCTCTCTGTTCGCAAACGATTTGTTGGGGTCCTCTTTTCCAACTCTTCCATCCCTTATTCTTCCCGAAAAAATCTTCCAGCGACTGTCTCGTACCTTCGGCAGAGAAAAGTGCTCCGTTATAGTATTTCAGTCCCGACGCATTCAATACATTTTTAAATGCTAATTCTTTTTTTTTTGTGTATAAAGCGGAATGTACCTAACGCCGAGACGGATGCAAATTTTAAGACTTATTTAATAATTCACTGTATAATGTGGAAAAGAGCTGATACAGTGCTATTGTATTACAATACGCATCAGTTATTCACGACTCTAAAAGGATGCTACTTTTACTGACAATGATGTTAAGGGGAGCAAAATCAAGAAAAGATGTCCGGAGCAGCGCGCCACTGCTGGTGTGGACATCAAACCGTGCCTGTTGTGCAACAACGGACAAGTTACCCGGTGTGTCGGCACATAAAAGGAAATGGTTCATTCGTGAGCACTCTGTTTGTCGGCGTTTCTCGTTTTCAATTATTATTGACGAGAGCCGACGCACCTACGAACACTGCCGCAATCTGCGCAGTTAAAGTGGTGGGTGTTGTTCCGTTAAACAGTGGTTTTACCCGGCAAGGTCAAGTACTCCTGCGTTATTTCCCACCAGTTTCAATTGACTAGTAGCACTTTACGTGATAACATGATGTCGAACAAACAGTATATGTGGCTACCACTTCATGAAATGATTACGGTAATCAAAGCAAGTGACAAACTTTCTGTGCGCGAAATAATGTTGCGTTTCAAGTGCGGTAAAACGTAAACTTATGGTACTTTAAGGAACAAGGATAAGATACGGGATGAATGGATGAAAGGGATGGGGAAAACTAAAAGCGAGGCGAAGAAGACGGGAAATGAATAAATTAATGAGATAGTGTGGGAATGGTTCGCAAGTGCGCGGGCAAAAAATTTACCTTTGCCTGGACCCAAGGTTGCAAAGTGAGGCTCTAAAAGTTGCTAAGGAGCTTGGAAATATGAAGTTTAAGGCATGCACAGGATGGCTCGACAGTTTCAAAGCTAGGCCTAACGTCGTGTCGAATGAAGTGTGGGGGGAACCTATGGATGGGCAGGAAAATGTAGCAAGAGAAGGGAAAACAATACTCTACAACCTACTTGCGAATTATGACCCGAAAGACGTATTCATTGTCGATGGAAGGGGACTGTTTTATCGTGCACAGCCTTCAAAATCTCTAGCAGTTTGAGGTGGAAAGTGGACGGCGGAAAAGTGTCCAAGGAAAGACTCACTGAACTGCCATGTGGCAATATGTAAGGTGAAATGGAGAAGACACTGGTGACTGGAAAGACGGCAAACAGCGTTGTTTCAAAAACATGGACATCAGTAACCTTCCAGTCAAATGGTGAAGTAACAAAGACGCGAGGGTCGAAAGTGGTACTTTGGAAGATCGGCTGGGCTATTTCAATGTCAAAATGAGAAAAGGAAATATCCAAGTTCTTTTCCTACACAGCTCAAGCTGCCGCCCGAAAGTTATCAAACGTGAAACTGGCTTGGTTTCTGCCAGTTCAACCAGCCTCACACATCCCACGGATCAGGGGTTATTTACACATCTATGTCCTATTATAGGATGCAGTCTCTTATTCTTAGTGTTGAAGAACCTGAAAGTATATTTGCTCTTGCACAGTCAGTTTCTGTCGTGGATGCAGCAAATTGGTTTGATTTGGCAGTAAGGGAAATAACGCCCGAAACTATTCCCAAGTACTGCAACAAAGCGGGGCTTGGAGGTCAAGGACATGTCGCTTCTATGGCCTTCGAAGCTGAAGAAAATGGAACAGCAGTTGCTGAATTAATTAAAAAGGCGAATCATTTTACTTCAGCAACAGACTGAATGGAAATCCGCAGCACAGAAGATGATGAAGAAGACGTAAAGAAGAAGAAGAGGAGAAAAATGATGTCAACGGAAAAATTAATACGCCTGAATAAGCTGTTGCATCCATAACGATGTTACGCAATTTGTAGAGCACACATATTCTCCTAAGCTGTTGGAGCTGTTGTACAGTGCCAAAAATTGCGTAGAAGAAAAAAACAATTTTGAACAGGAAATTCAAACAGCTTTCCCTTCTTGATAAGTGGCGGAAAAGTGAAATGTAATGCAAATAAACACGGGAATAATATTTACGTACTACCAACAATAAATTAAATTAAAGTTACAGTAAAAACACAGAGATGCTGTATTATTTAACAATTGATGTACTGTTCTAGTGTTCTATTGTACAATGTATAGTAAATGAACATCTACTGCGGCAGGAGTGAAGGTAGGTAAATACGTGTATAATTACAACTTTATACTTCTGTGCATGATACCTGATAAATTTTATGCAGATTAGGACCTGGAAGAGCAACTGAACGGAATGGTTAGTGTCTTGGAAGGAGGATATCAGATGAACATCAACAAAAGCAAAACGAGGATAATGGAATGTAGTAGAATTAAATCGGGTGATGCTGAGGGAATTAGATTAGGAAATGAGACACGTAAAGTAGTAAATGAGTTTTGCTATTTGGGGAGAAAATAACTGATGATGGTCGAAGTAGAGAGGATATAAAACGTAGACTGGCAATGGCAAGGAAAGCGTTTTTGAAGAAGAGAAATTTGTTAACATGGAGTATAGATTTAAGTGTCAGGAAGTCGTTTCTGAAAGTATTTGTATGGAGTGTAGCCATGTATGGAAGTGAAACATGGGCGATAAATAGTTTGGACAGGAAGAGAATAGAAGCTTTCGAAATGTGGTGCTACAGAAGAATGCTGAAGATCAGATGGGTAGATCACATAACTAATGAGGAGGTATTGAATAGAATTGGGGAAAGAGGAGTTTGCGGCACAACTTGACTAGATGAAGGGATCGCTTGGTAGGACGTATTCTGAGGCATCAAGGGATCACCAATTTAGTATTGGAAGGCAACGTGGAGGGTAAGAATCGTAGAGGAAGACCAAGAGATGAATACGCTATACAGATCCAGAAGGATGAAGGGAGATGAAGAAGCTTGCACAGGAGTAGAGCTGCATCAAACGAGTCTCTGGACTGAAGACCACAACAACAACAAGTGAGTTTTGTGTAATTTGGAAACTTTCCCAATTTGGAAAACTGGAAAATTGTTTTATTCTTATGAAATACCGTTTTGTATTTATATCTACCGTCGTCAAGGGACTATTTTTGGGAAGACAGGCGAGTGACGGAATACGTTCATGGAACATATCTGAAACACTTCGTATCGCGGGCTACCTCGAATGCACATGCACTGTATCTCAAAGTAGATTTATTTTCTGTTTGTCGATCACTGTTTTTTTATATAACTTTACGGCCGGTTTTGGGTCCTTTTATCTATTCACAGATCTACTAAACAGTAAAAATAAAGACAATTTGGTTCTAATCCTACGTATACAATACTACAAAGCTAATTTTTTTTCTATTTGATTGTAACATAAAAGTTGTATATCATTGCTTGCAGTTACAGAGTAGCCGGTCTTAACAGAACTGCCATATGGTTATAAAGAATTCTTTTAAGCATTTCCCTTTAAAAAATATGCTTGCAAATCCAGAAAATCCTAGGCCGGCTGCGGTGGCCGAGCGGTTCTAGGGCTTCAGTCCGGAACCACGCGACAGCTACGGTCGCAGGGTCGAATCCTGCCTCGGGCTTGAAAGTGTGTGATGTCCTTAGGTTAGTTAGGTTTAAGTAGTTCTAAGTTCTAGGGGACTGATGACCTCAGATGTTAAGTCCCATAGCGCTCAGAGTCAGAAAATCCTAATTGATATTTTATGTTTAATGCTTTGGAATGTTTCATGTATAAATTATTTCAACATTGCATTTTAAATTCATTAGTTCGTGTAACATTATAGGTGTTGTACACCAATCAGATCTCTTTTATAATTTTAATATGAAGCTACAGAAAGCTAGCATGACATAAGAATATGATAGTAAACTGATTAAAATGAATTGTATTTGCAGCTTTGAATATGGATAACCATCAGCTGTGTAATGAAATGACGTCAATGAAAATTTAAGACGAATCACTACTCGAAACCGCTTTTCTCTCTTATCGCCGGCGGTCGCCTTGTCATTAGGCTATTCGGATCCGACACAGGGCCAGATTCAAACCTCTGTACGTCCTCAACCATGTGTCTACAACCAGTGTCCGTACATCCATTATGCATATTCCTGTATGGTGGAGACATTTTAATTGAAACTAGCTTGCCTGGCGTCAGCTGATAAATACCACATTGCAGTGCCTGTGTCATTCAGAGTACGAGGCAGTGTCCCTTCTGAAATGTATGCGTGGCAGTGAGTCGTGCTCAGGTAGCCTGATGTACGGCGACCGCTCGCGATAAGCGGGAAATCCGGGTTCGAGTCCCATCACGGCACAAATTTCCACTGTCGTCTTTCCGTTACACAGCTGATGGTTGTACATATTCGCAACTGAGAATACATCTCACGTATTTCATAACGGCTGTAGTCACCGCAGTGCCTGCTCCTTCAGACATACATGGGTGTCCGAAAGACCGTTGCATCGTTCTCCTGCAATAACGGATCGCGTCAAACTCACGTGAAACTCACCGCTCCTTCAACACTGGTTACTGTGTAATTAGTATGTTATACAACTTTTGTAATTATATATACACTACTGACCACGAAGATGACGTGCCTCAGACGCGAAATTTAACCGACAGGAAGAAGATGCTGTGATATGCAAATGATAAGCTTTTCAGAGCATTCACACAAGGTTGGCGCCGGTGGCGACACCTACAACGCGCTGACATGAGGAAAACTTCCAACCGATTTCGCATACACAAACAGCAGTTGACCGGCGTTGCCTGGTGAAACGTTCTAGTGATGCCTCGTGTAAGGAGGAGAAATGCGTACCATCACGTTTCCGACTTTGATAAAGGTCGGATTGTAGCCTATGGCGATTGCGGTCTATCGTATCGCGACATTGCTGCTTGCGTTAGTCGAGATCAAATGACTGTTAGCAGAATATGGAATCGGTGGGTTCAGGAGGGTAATACGGAACGCCGTGCTGGATCCCAACGACCTCGTATCACTAGCAGTCGAGATGACAGGCATCTTATCCGCATGGCTGTAACGGATCGTGCAGCCACGTCTCGATCCCTGAGTCAACAGATGGGGACGTTTGCAAGACAACAACCATCTGCATGAGCAGTTCGACGACGTTTGCAGCAGCATGGACTATCAGCTCGGAGACCATGGCTGCGGCTACCCTCGACGCTGCATCACAGACAGGAGCGCCTGCAATGGTGTACTCAACGACGAACCTGGGTGCACGAATGGCAAAACGTCATTTTTTCGGATGAATCCATGTTCTGTTTACTGCATCATGATTGTCGCATCCGTTTTGGTGACATCGCGGTGAACGCACATTGGAAGCGTGTATTCGTGATCGCCATACTGGCGTATCACCCGGCGTGATGGTATGGGGTGTAATGGGTTACACGTCTCGGTCACTTCTTGTTCGCATTGACGGCACTTTGAACAGTGGACGTTACATTTCAGATGTGTTACGACCCGTGGCTCTACCCTTCATTCGGTGCCTGAGGAACCCTACATTTCAGCAGGAAAATGCACGACCGCATGTTGCAGGTCCTGTAGGGGGCTTTCTGGATATAGAAAACGTTCTACTGCTGCCCTGCCCAGCACATTCTCCAGATCTCTCACCAATTGAAAACGTTTGGTCAGTGGTGGGCGAGCAACTGGCTCCTCATAATACGTCAGTCACTACTCTTGATGAACTCTGGTATCGTATTGAAGCTGCATGGGCAGCTGTACCTGTAGACGCCATCCAAGCTGTGTTTGACTCAATGCCCAGGCGTATGAAGGCCGTTATTACGGCCAGATGTGGTTGTTCTGGGTACTGATTTCTCAGGATCTACGCACCCAAATTGCGTGAAAATGTAATCACATGTCAGTTCTAGTATGTTATATTTGTCCAATGAATACCCCTTAATAATCTGCATTTCTTCTTGGTGTAGCAATTTTAATGGCCAGTAGTGTATGAAGTCTACAACGGAGAATGCCAGGGGTAAATCGATATCTCGGAACATGGCCACGGAAGCATGCCAATGAATAAGAGCGCTGTGAGTAGTTGGGTGAGGCGTCTGTCACCATCGCAACAAGGTCACGTGGGCCGTTCCGATATCTCGCGTGCCGGCCGGCCGCACACATCTGTGACTGCTGCAATGCCGGAACGTGCGGACACTCTCATTCAAGGTGATCGACGGAAACAGAATGAAACACCACGCCGAGCAACTGGACGTCTCTGTTGATAGCGCTGACACACTCGCCCACCAATTGGGTTACTCAAAAGTGTGCCCCTGCTGGGTTCCTCACCGCCTGTCTGAAGATCCTAAACAGCAGTGAAGGACCTTTTGTGTGGAGTTGCTTGCGCGTTGCGAGGCTGTTCGCGACAATTTTTTGTCAGACGACATCGTCGCAGGCGATGAAACATGGGTTCATCAATTCGAACCCGAAACAAATCTGCAGTCAATAGAGTGACGCCACATCACCTCTCCTCCAAAGAAAACGTTCAAAGCCGAACCCTCAGTTGGAAAATTAATGGCGACTGTCTTCTGGGACTATGTCCTCCCTTTTCTTACTATGATCAACTCTGAGGTGTAGTGTGTCACTCTCAGGAAATTGAAGAAACGTATTCGTCGCCACAAAAATGCCAACGAACTTCTCCTTCTCCGTGACAATGCAAGACCTCGCACAAGTCTCCGCTCACGAGAGGACCTTACGAAATTTCATTGGTCTGTTCTTCCTAATCTACCCTACAGTCCGAATATCTCACATTCCGATTTCTATCTGTTTGACCCGGTGAAGGATGCACTCCACGGGAGGAAGCACGTGGATGATGGGACGTAATTGATGCAGCAAGACGTTGGTTCCGACTTCGACCGATTGAGTGATTCGATGCAGGCGTGCAGTCCTTCCCACAGAGGCGGGGTAAGGGCGTCGCACGGAACGGAAGTTGTGTTGAAAAATAGGACTTTGCAGTCAAAAGATTAGGGCATAACATGGTGTATTTGAGACCTGAATAAAACCAACCTGCTTTCTGAAAAAAAATGTGTTGCATTACTTATCGAACGCTCCTTGTACAAAAACAATAAAAAATTATATACACAACATATCGAAATGAAACAGCACAGATCAACAAGTAGATCATAAAATAAGTTTATCAGTTTTTGTATTCAAGGTAGTTGAAGTCAGTAACTTAAAGGACAGTTTAACAAACAGCAAAAACGTAACAATTAATGATATTGTATCCTGAAACACGAACTGATTCAAAAACTGAAGATTTTTCAACAAGAAACCTAGAGATGCGTGTTGAAAATTACTAGGAATGGTAGGAAAACTAACAAATGGCTCATAGAACACACCGGAATGAAAAGACCGACATGAAGACGGAATGAAGAATAGATAGACTTTTTTTTTTAATATACAGGGTGTAAATTTTAAGTTGACAAACGAGAATAATGCGAAAAATAAGCTTTACACGAAAAAATATGTAGAACCGAAAGTTGATTATTTTCGAGGGGGACATCTGCTTGTGCTAAAATTAGCCCACCATTGGGGGTCGGGCGGGAGGAACCTCCGTTTTTTATTGCAGAATCAGATTCTACACAAAAAACTACGTACATTTTGTCTTAAACATTTGTTTTGACTCTTCGCAGTTGGCGCTGTAGTTCAGGAAAATCCATGTTCTAATTTTTCGTGGAAAATGTTTACGGATAAATAAAAAATACTTATTTACTTTGTAAATTTTGATTCGCTAAAACTAAAACTCTCTCTCTCTCCATAGGTTGGGGTATGAGTGAGAGAAATTAGAGTTTTACAAATGTTGACCTAAATATTAATTTTTTCCGCAGATTCGGATAAGTTTGTTTGTTTCGTGGTCATGAAGTCCCACAACTCTTAGTTACCAAACAAATCATCTCTTTTAGCGAATCAAAATTTACGGAGAAAATAAGTATTTTTTATTTATCCGTAACCAATTTCCAAGCAAAAATGAGAACATGGATTTTCTTGAATTACAGCGCCAACTACCGAGAATCAAAACAAAAAATTTAAGACAAAATGTACGTAGTTTTTTGTGTAGAATCTGACTCTGCAATAAAAAATGCGGGTTCCCATTTGAAATTTTAAAGTAGCCTCCCGCCCGACCCCCAGGGGCTGGGGTGTCGGGCTAATTTTAGCACCAGCAGATGTCCCCCTCGAAAATAACCAACTTTGGATTCTACACATTTTTTCGTGTGAAGCTTATTTTTCGAGTTAGTCTGGTTTGTCACTTAAAATTTACACCCTGTATATAACCTAATCAGATAACGACCTTCAGCTCCTCTCTTACATCGGACCAGCGTTTCGCACATGTAGTACTTTTTTTCATCATAGGCTACATAAAAATAAGAATAATGTGGTAGATAGTAATAAAATAGTATTAACAGAATTAAAATTATTCTGAAAATACACTACTGGCCTTTAAAATTGCTACACCACGAAGATGACGTGCTACAGACACCAAATTTCACCAACAGGAAGACGATGCTGTGATATGCAAATGATTAGCTTTTCAGAGCATTCACATGAGATTGGCGCCGTTGGCGACACCTACAACGTGCTGGCATGAGGAAAGTTTCCAACTGATTTCTCAAATGGTTCAAATGGCTCTGAGCACTATGGGACTCAACTGCTGAGGTCATTAGTCCCCTAGAACTTAGAACTAGTTAAACCTAACTAACCTAAGGACATCACAAACATCCATGCCCGAGGCAGGATTCGAACCTGCGACCGTAGCGGTCTTGCGGTTCCAGACTGCAGCGCCTTTAACCGCACGGCCACTTCGGCCGGCAACTGATTTCTCATACACAAACAGCAGTTGACCGGCGATGCCTGGTGAAACGTTGTTGTGATGCCTCGTGTAAGGAGGAGAAATGCGTACCATCGCGTTTCCGACTTTGATAAAGGTCGGATTGGAGCCTATCGCGATTGCAGTTTATCGTATCGTGACAATGCTACTCGCGTTGGTCAAGATCCAATGACTGTTAGCAGAATATAGAATCGGTGGGTTCAGGAGGGTAATACGGAACGCCGTGCTGGATCCCAACGACCTCGTATCACTAGCAGTCGAGATGACAGGCATCTTATCCGCATAGCTGTAACGGATCGTGCAGCCACGTCTCGATCCCTGAGTCAACAGATGGGGACGTTTGCAAGTCAACAACCATCTGCACCAACAGTTCGACGACGTTTGCAGCAGCATGGTCTATCAGCTCGGAGACAATGGTTGCGGTTACCCTTGACGCTGCATAACAGACTGGAGCGCCTGCGATGGTGAACTCAACGACGAACCTGGGTGCACGAATGGCAAAACGTCATTTTTTCGGATGAATCGAGGTTCTCTTTACAGCATCATGACGGTCGCATCCGTGTATGGCGACATTGCGGTGAACGCACATTGGAAGCGTGTATTCGTCGTCACCATACTGGCGTATCACCCGGCGTGATGGTATGGGGTGCCATTGGTTACACGTCTCAGTCACCTCTTGTTCGCATTGATGGCACTTTGAACAGTGGACGTTACATTTCAGATGTGTTGCGACCCGTGGCTCTACCCTTCATTCGATCCCTGCGAAACCCTACATTTCAGCAGGATAATGCACGACCGCATGTTTCAGGTCCTGTACGGGCCTTTCTGGATGCAGAAAATGTGCGACTGCTGCCCTGGCCAGCACATTCTCCCGATCTCTCACCAATTGGAAACGTCTGGTCAATTGTGGTCGAGCAACTGGCTTGTCACAATACGCCAGTCACTACTCTTGATGGACTGTGGTATCGTGTTGAAGCTGCATGGGCAGCTGTACCTGTACACGCCATCCAAGCTCTGTTTGACTCAATGCCCAGGCGTATCAAGACCGTCATTACGGCCAGAGGTGGTTGTTCTGGGTACTGATTTCTCAGGTTCTATGTACCCAAATTGCTAGAAAATGTAATCATATGTCAGTTCTAGTATAATATATTTGTCCAATGAATACCCGTTTATCATCTGCATTTCTTCTTGGTGTAGCAATTTTAATGGCCAGTAGTGTATATAGAGTCAATATGAATAAACAGTACTGACCGAGAACGACTGAAATTAATACTCTGACGGAAATGAAATCGCTACACCAAGAACAAGTTTTGCGACATGAAAGAAAGCTGGTAGGTATGCGCCTATTCAGATTTCGCACCAGAAGCATAAGAGAGGCACTAGTGGCGCCATTATGAGGATGCAAAACATGTTTGCTTTAAAGACACGCAGTAACGATCGTAAGCATTAGTTCCTAATACCTTTGAGCCTGGACATGGTGAGTTGACATAGCTTTTAAGCCAACAAAGACGCCATTATCAACACCTCACAGAATTTGAACGAGGTCGTGTTGACAAGGTCACGCAAAGCTGGACGTCCGTTCTGCGATACTGCACGAGGACTTGGCAGGAATGTAATCACTATACATGATTTCTGGCAGCGGGGGTCATGGGAATGTTCGGTCTCAAGAAGAGCGGGCGTATGACGGCCAGTACCGAGAGGGGAGACCATCGTGTTCGGCGTACGGCTCTGGCGCATCGTACTGCATCTGGAACAGCAATCTGAGCAGCTGCTGGCACCGCAGTGACACAATGAATGTTACAGATCGGTTACTTTAAGGACAGCTTCGAGGCATATGCCCTGTAGCGTGCTTTCCACTGACCCCAAAGCACCTCTATTTGCGGCTTCAGTGATGTCAAGCGAGAGTTCATTGGAGGGTAAGGTGGAGATCTTGTCCTATGAAAGCTAGTTTTACCTCGGTTCCAGTGATGGCCGTATGTTGGTTAAAAGGAGGCCAGTTGAAGGCCTGCAGCCAGACAGTCTGCGTGCTAGACACACTGGACGTGCGCTTGGAGTTTTGGTCTGGGGTACGATTTCGCATGGGAGCAGGAGCAGTCTCTTGGTTATCCCACACATCCTGACTGCAAAATTGTACGTCGATCTTGTGATGCGAACTGTTGTGCTGGCATTCATGAACAAAATTCCAAGAGTGTTTTCCAACAGGATAACGCTCGGACACATAACATTGTTGGAATCCAACAGACCGACATGAAGACGGAATGAAGAATAGATAGACTTTTTTTTTAATATACAGGGTGTAAATTTTAAGTTGACAAACGAGAATAATGCGAAAAATAAGCTTCACACGAAAAAATATGTAGAACCCAAAGTTGATTATTTTCGAGGGGGACATCTGCTTGTCCTAAAATTAGCCCACCACCCCAGCCCCTGGGGGTCGGGCGGGAGGAACCCCCGTTTTTTATTGCAGAATCAGATTCTACACAAAAAACTACGTACATTTTGCCTTAAACACTTGTTTTGATTCTTCGCAGTGTCGACATGTCCCTTCGGCCTGCTTCATCACCAGATCTTCTCCAGTCGAGCACATACGGGACATCATTGGACGACAACTCCAGCGTCATCTACAAACAGCATCGAGCGTCCCTGCATTGACGACCAAGTGCAACAGGCATAGAACTGCATCCCACAAACTAACATCCGGCACCTTTACAACACAATACACGCACGTTTGCGTGCTTACATTCAACAGCCTGGCGGTTACACTGGTTATTAAAGTGGCAGCATTCCACATTTGCAATGGCTTATCTCGCGCTTACATTAACCTGTGATCTTGCAGTGTTAATCATTTAAATATATTCCTAGCAAATGTATTTCCGGAATCTCATTCCTCTATATTCATTATTTTTTGGTACTGCGATTTTTTTCCACTAGTGTATTAGCACTTCAATTACTACTGCGGCTCCTATTGCTACTACTACTACTAGTGCTTATTATGATAATATTAATAATAGCGATGTTAGCAGATCCAAAATATATTTATATGTGTGCAAAAGTGAACTTTTCTGACATTAGTAGAGAAATATAGGTACACTGACCATCTAACAACAATGTTAAGTGAGGAAGATCTGGTTGGAAATTAGGGTGTAACGCAGTAACTAGAGCGTACAGAGACAAAGGTAGTTGTTCATAAATGGTTCAAATGGCTCTGAGCACAATGGGATTTAACAACTGAGGTCATCAGTCCCCTAGAACTTAGAACTACTTAAACCTAACTAACCTAAGGACATCACACAGATCCATGTCCGAGGTAGGATTCGAACCTGCGAACGTAGCAGTCGAGCGGTTCCGGACTGAAGCACATAGAACCGCTCGGCCACGACGGCCGGCAAAGGTAGTTGTTGCTGTAGCATCAATAGATATGTCATTAGCTGTCTTTTGACGCTGGAGGTGTTATTCAGTTCTCTGACACACTGAGGGAGTTTGTGAAATATGTCCAATTTAGTTTTTCATCTGTTATTACAGCTAGACTGTTTGCCGAGGGAGAGAATTTTATATTTGTTCAATTTAGGACAAAAGATGATGGGGATTACTGATATTTCAGGCTAATGAGCCTAGAATGACCTACCAGGGCCGCTTGGGTTTTTGATGGGTTGAGTTTCAACCCTATATTCAATACCCATTTTGCTAGTGCACACAGGTCAATATTGAAATTGTGAGATAGCTGTCTGTAGGTTTATTGGTTTTGCACTTATATATAATTGGAGGTCATCAGTATACATGTAATATGTACAGTAGGACAAAACTGACGACACATCTTTGACGTACAACGAAAGGAGTATAGGACGTAGTACCGATCCCTGCGGGACACTTGATTCTACTTGTCTCCACTGTGACTTGACACTACAAAACATACAGGTCCAACATGGACGGATATAGTTGATCGTGAGAAGGGATCTAACAATGGATGTCAAACAACTGATGATCTGGAAATATATGACCACAATTTAAGGATGTAATTAAACCAATTTTATTTAATTATTCAGTATACCTGAAACAGGTCTCAGTATACCTACTCATTATGATATACGTATAAATTTTAATACTGTAGTAATGCGATAGGAATAACGTTCTAAACTGGTTTAGAAACTAAATTTCTTTTATGCAACGGGTTGGTGATAATTTCGATATATCTTCGTGTAAAATAGTTTTCAGAGTCTGTGGTAATGAAAAATTTTATCGTCCTGAAAACACAAAATTGAACGAATTAAACTGGTGCGTACTACATGTCACTGTTACATGTCACGTTTGATACAGTACAGTACCAGAAAACTTGTATGTTCAAACAAGCGTAAAAAAATTGAATGGAAGACCCCAAGGCATAGGTTCGGTAGCCTAGCCAGAATGTTTTCTTCGCCGAGCGCACTGGCCCCGTTCCTCGAGCGCTCTGGCACCTTTCCTCGCTCGTATGTAAGAGCTGTTTCTTATTTTTATTTGTAGAGCGCAGGTGTGTGTGTCACCGACGCGTATATATTGTCGTATTATGTTTATATTGCACAATGACGATGAGAGAAAAGAAAGGATGGGACCTGGTACCGGCACACAGCCTACTTCTCTCGAATAGCAGATAGTGTCGGAAGTTCCATGCGGCTTTTCGCGGATGATGCTGTAGTGTACAAAGTTGCAGCATTAGAAAACTGCAGCGAAATGCAGGAAGATCTGCAGCAGATAGGCACTTGGTGCAGGGAGTGACAAGTGACCCTTAACATAGACAAATGTAATGTATTGCGAATACATAGAAAGAAGGATCCTTTATTGTATGATTATATGATAGCGGAACAAACACTGGTAGCAGTTACTTCTGTAAAATATCTGGGAGTATGCGTGCGGAACGATTTGAAGTAGAATGATAATATAAAATTAATTGTTGGTAAGGCGGGTACCAGGTCGAGATTCATTGGGAGAGTCCTTAGAAAATGTAGTCCATCAACAAAGGAGGTGGCTTACAAAACACTCGTTCGACCTATACTTGAGTATTGCTCATCAGTGTGGGATCGGTACCAGGTCAGGTTGACGCAGGAGGTAGAGAAGATCCAAAGAAGAGCGGCGCGTTTCGTCACAGGGTTATTTGGTAAGCGTGATAGCGTTACGGAGATGTTAAGCAAACTCAAGTGGCAGACTCTGCAAGAGAGGCGCTCTGCATCGCGGTGTAGCTTGCTGTCCAGGTTTCGAGAGAATGCGTTTCTGGATGAGGTATCGAATATATTGCTTCCCCCTACTTTCGTTTCTGAAGAAGAGAAATTTGTTAACATCGAGTATAGATTTAAGTGTCAGGAAGTCGTTTCTGAAAGTATTTGTATGGAGTGTAGCCATGTATGGAAGTGAAACATGGACGATAACCAGTTTGGACAAGAAGAGAATAGAAGCTTTCGAAATGTGGTGCTACAGAAAAATGCTGAAGATAAGGTGGGTAGATCACGTAACTAATGAGCAGGTATTGAATAGGATTGGGGAGAAGAGAAGTTTGTGGCACAACTTGACTAGAAGAGATGAATACACTAAGCAGATTCAGAAGGATGTAGGTCGCAGTAGGTACTGGGAGATGAAGAAGCTTGCACAGGATAGAGTAGCATGGAGAGCTGCATCAAACCAGTCTCAGGACTGAAGACCACAACAACAACAACAACTTGTACCTCCCGAGGAGATCACGAATGTAAAATTAGAGAGATTCGAGCGCGCACGGAGGCTTTCCGGCAGTCGATCTTCCCGCGAACCATACGCGACTGGAACAGGAAACGGAGGTAATGACAGTGGCACGTAAAGTGGGTAGCTTGCGGAGTATAAATGTTGATGTAGATGTAGATGTAAGGGGCCGCCGAGTTTAACGTCCCTATCGGACTGACGGATCGCCACTAACATTGTCACATGCCTTCACTTCATGTGACAATGCAGACTGTGGTTTGAATATTGAATCCAGGATATTGGCACAAGCTCTGGTGATCAGGAATCTTACGTCACCACCTTTCCTCCCCTTGGAGCCAAATAGTGGCAATGAAAATTTCATCCACCAGCTGGATTCGAAGCGGCATACGACCAGCTCGAGCAGCACCTTACTTGCGCGATTTTTGAGTATGATGATAGGTATGAAATTATTTCATACGCAATGTCCATGAACAGCTTGCCTTCACCATGTAATAACCTTGACGTGGAAAACAAGTACATCTGACCACTTACGACACCTAGCGATTTTACATTAGCTTTACTACCGCCCAACGTAATACGCAGACGCCATCTCTTATCACGAAAAGGAGTGATAAGCGACCGTCGCATCGAGTTCGAAAACCACGTCAGAGCCATCTGTAGCGGAGACTACAGATTAAGATGTCACGAATACTTTGCGGAGAGAGGTGGCAGTTATCTGTGGTCGCTTGGAGCACTGAATATCGCCTTGATTTGTATGTTGCTCACAAGAATTTTTTTTATTTGCTGCTCAAATAACAGGTTAACATCTTCAATATAATTCTTTTTTTGCAATTGGGCGGCAAAATATACATCGTTACACGTCGATGATTGCAACATAGATGCTTCGGCCACCAGTAGAAAAATGAAAGCAAGTAACGGTAACTGAAAAAAAGGTTGCCACACTGTCATGGCTTCCGTACTGTGTTTTTTATTTTGATTGGGTAAAACAGGCTTAAAAGTAAAATTGCATTCTGCCCGTACTGCAGTGGAATAAGCTGTCTCTAATCGTATAACCAGACATTGTCATCAGAAGGCTAGTCAACGGAGCTGCCCGCCGAATTGGTTTACACCAAAGAGACATTTAAACATTCAGCATCTATCGGGAGACGCGATAGACTGAAATTCTGCCTTCTAGTGGTCGGCGGCAGTCACAAACACTGGTTGACGACTTAGTCTTCTTAGCTCGAATCCCCTCTAGTACGGGGTCTTTCGGTGCCTTCATCTTTCCTAAAGACAAACTGATTTTCCATTCTTTTGTATATTATTCTTGTCGGGAACTTGAATGCATCCGCTGTTAAGCTGATTATGCGATAATTCTCGCGCTTGTCGGCTCTTGCAATCTTGGAAAATGTGTTCAAATGGTTCAAATGGCTCTGAGCACTATGGGACTCAACTGCTGTGGGCATAAGTCCCCTAGAACTTAGAACTACTTAATCCTAACTAACCTAAGGACAGCACACAACACCCAGCCATCACGAGGCAGAGAAAATCCCTGACCCCGCCGGGAATCGAACCCGGGAACTCGGGCGTGGGAAGCGAGAACGCTACCGCTGGAAAATGTGTGTATGGTGTTTTTCCGAAAGCCTGACGGTATATCGCCAGACTCATATTTCTAATGAAATATGAAGTAACAGTAGAGAAAAATATGAATGCTGCCTTTGTTCGCACGTTGATGCTTGGAAGCGCAGTTTGTAGGCGCCTGAAGCTATTTCTACGGTTGGGAATGTGCACCCATGGCTGCTGCTAACAGCACTGCGGTACCCTCGCGGTGACCTCGCGTCGTCTGCAGCCCCAAGAAGCCACCCTGACCCGCACCCCCATCTCCAGAGCGCCGGCCAGCTGTGTGACGCTCCCCCGCCGTTTGCGCAGCGCATTTTATTGGAGGCTCGCCGGAATTCATTATTTGGTTTGCTGAAAAAAGCCCGGCGCGCCCATAAAGACTGCTGTGTGGACAGCGATTATTTTAAAAATTCTCCGGCGCCGCCCCCTCCGCCGACTACCCCCGGCACAGCCCGGAGTGTGGGGTAGGGCAGAAGCCATGGCAGAGGAGGCAGCGGCGGCGGGTGTTTAAATGCGCGCCGGCAACGCCAGATACGCTGAAACAGGCCTTCCTGATTTATTCCGTGGGAGTGCGGCCATATCCCACAGGAATACGCGTCCGTTAGGGCCGGCTTTGCATGCTGTGCAAGACGCGAAGCGCGCGGCTACGAGCTGACCGCATCATGTCACTGTCCGTTTGCGTCTGCAAGAAAAATATGACATGCATCCACCGTTTCACCAACGGGTAACCTTGATTTATAATCTGTCACTCAGAGCGTGCTCAGAAACGAGTGTTTAGCCAATACAAGCCGAATATACAGGGTATTACAAAAAGGTACGGCCAAACTTTCAAGAAATATTCCTCACACACAAATAAAGAAAAGATGTTATGTGGACATGTGTCCGGAAACGCTTAATTTCCATGTTAGAGCTCATTTTAGTTTCCTCAGTATGTACTGTACTTCCTCGATTCTGATGATCAGATTGTAAATTTTCGCAATCAACATATGTGGGCTGACGAGAATCCGCACGCAGTTGTTCAATCACGTCATCAACACAGATTTTCTGTGAACGTTTGGGCAGGCATTGTTGGTGATGTCTTGATTGGGCCCCATGTTCTTCCACCTACGCTCAATGGAGCACGTTATCATGATTTCATACGGGATACTCTACCTGTGCTGCTAGAACATGTGCCTTTACAAGTACGACACAACATGTGGTTCATGCACGATGGAGCTCCTGCACATTTCAGTCGAAGTGTTCGTACGCTTCTCAACAACAGAGTCGGTGACCGATGGATTGGTAGAGGCGGACCAATTCCATGGCCTCCACGCTCTCCTGACCTCAACCCTCTTGACTTTCATTTATGGGAGCATTTGAAAGCTCTTGTCTACGCAACCCCGGTACCAAATGTAGAGACTCTTCGTGCTCGTATTGTGGACGGCTGTGATACAATACGCCATTCTCCAGGGCTGCATCAGTGCATACGGGATTCCATGCGACGGAGGGTGGATGCATGCATCCTCGCGAACGGAGGACATTTTGAACATTTCCTGTAACAAAGTGTTTGAAGTCACGCTGGTACGTTCTGTTGCTGTGTGTTTCCATTCCATGATTAATGTGATTTGAAGAGAAGTAATAAAATGAGCTCTAACATGGAAAGTAAGCGTTTCGGGACACATGCCCACATACCATATTTTCTTTCTTTGTGTGTGAGGAATGTTTCCTGAAAGTTTGGCCGTACCTTTTTGTAACACCCTGTATACAACCTTCTATGAGGTGTATTACGAAAGGAAGGGACGGTTGTTTGTACACTGGCGGGGAAAAAATCGCAAAACCAAGGAGGAGTTGCGCGACATAACGAAAATTGGTAGGCGTGTTTCTACATCTGAAAGATGACGCCTCAGTAGCATAATAGGATGCAAATGAGGTTTGCTTTAAACACACTGTCGTGAGCGTTAGCGACCTTCGAGATTCGACATGATGGACTGATGTTAGTCAAGCCTTTAAGGCGACAAAGATGCCGTTAACAACTCACTGATTTTAAACAGTGCTGTATAATAGGGCTATGAGAAGCTGGATGTTCCTTCTGCGATATCGCAGAAAGGCTTGGCAGAAATGTAGCCAATGTACATGACTGCTGGAAGCCGAAGGTCACGGATAGGTATTTTAGCAAGAAGGACGGGCCCCTGAAGGCGACGTGGTACTACCGAGGGGGAAGATCATTGTGTTCGGTTTATGGATCTGGCGCATCGTACTGCATCTGCTGCAGCAATTTGAGCAGCAGTTGAAAACACAGTCGCACAAAGAACTGTTACGGACTGGTTACTGCAAGGATATCTCCAAGGCAGACGCCCTGCAGCGTGCATTTGACCGACCCCAAACCACTCTCTTTTGCGATTTCAGTGGCGTCAAGCGAGATCTCGTTTAAGGACAGGATGGAGGTTGAAACTTCCTGGCAGATTAAATCTGTGTGCCCGACCGAGACTCGAAGTCGGGACCTTTGCCTTTCGCGGGCAAGTGCTCTACCATCTGAGCTACCGAAGCACGACTCACGGACGGTACTCACAGCTTTACTTCTGCCAGTATCTCGTCTCCTACCTTCCAAACTTTACAGAAGCTCTCCTTTCTTTCAGGAGTGCTAGTTCTGCAAGGTTTGCAGGAGAGCTTCTGTAAAGTTTGGAAGGTAGGAGACGACATACTGGCAGAAGTAAAGCTGTGAGTACCGTCCGTGAGTCGTGCTTCGGTAGCTCAGATGGTAGAGCAGTTGCCCGCGAAAGGCAAAGGTCCCGAGTTCGAGTCTCGGTCGGGCACACAGTTTTAATCTGCCAGGAAGTTTAATATCAGCGCACACTCCGCTGCAGAGTGAAAATCTCATTCAGGATGGAGGTTGTTGTGTTTTCTGATGAAAGCTGGTTCTGCTTTGGTTCTAATTAATGTCCCTGTTAGGAGAAGGTCAGCTGAGGGCCTGCTTGCTAGACACACTGGACCTACACCTGGAGTTACGATATCTCTCCGTTTTTAGGCCACGAGTGGCCTCCGGGACCATCTGACCGCCGTGTCATCCTCAGTGGAGGATGTGGATACGAAGGGCGTGGGGTCAGGACACCGGTCTCCCGGTCGTTATGGTGGTATTCTTGACCGAAGCCGCTACTATTCGGTCGAGTAGCTCCTCAGTTGGTATCACGAGGCTGAGTGCATCCCGAAAAATGGCAACAGCGCATGGCGGCCTGGGTGGTCGCCCATCCAAGTGCCGACCACGCCCGACAGCGCTTAACTTCGGTGATCTCACGGGAACCGGTGTATAGAGTTACGATCTAGGGTATGATTTTGTATGACAGCAGGAGCACTCTCGTTGTCATCCCACGCACCCTGACTGCAAAATTGTACGTCAGTCTGGTGATCGACCAGTTGTGGTTTCGTTCATGAACAGCATTCTAGGGGTGTTTTCCAACAGGATAGCGCTCGCCCACATACCGCTATGGTAACCCAACATGGTCTACAGAGTGTCGACAAGTTGCTTTGGCCTGCTAGAGCACCAGATCTGCCTCCAATCTAGCACATCTGTGACACAATCGGACAGCTGGCCAGAGTGGCCAAGTGGTTCTAGGCGCTTCAGTCTAGAACCGCGCGACCGCTACTGTCGCAGGTTCGAATCCTGTCTCGGGCATGGATGTGTGTGTCGTCCTTAAGTTAGTTATGTTTAAGTAGATCTAAGTTTTCTAAGTTCAAGGGGACTGATGACCTCAGAGGTTAAGTCCCCTAGTGGTCAGAGCGATTTGAACCAGTTGAACACAATCGGAGAACAAGTCTAGTGTCATCCGCAAACAGCTTTAACCGTCGCTATATTGACCGGCCAAGTGCAACAGCCTTGGAACTCCATCCCATAAACAGACATCCAGCACCTGTTCAATACAATGTATGCACATTTGCATGTTTGCATTCAACATTCTGGCGGATACACCGTTTATCAATATACCAGCGTTTCACATTTGCAATGGCTTATCTCGCGCTTACATTAACTTGAGATCTTGCAATGTTGATCACTTAAATACATTACATTGACAAACGTATTCCCGAAACTGAATTACTGTGGGTTGGTTACTGAGCAGTGGCTGGCTCATGTTATGCGTTGGTTTAAACCTTGGTTGCTATTCTGTGTTTAGTCTCCCGCAGTTATCGGGATTATGCTGTTATCCTCTCTCTCCGCGAGTGGCAGAAGCGGTGTGTGTCGATATTTGCACCTTGTACTATCTTTGGCCTGGCGCTTATACACTCCTGGAAATTGAAATAAGAACACCGTGAATTCATTGTCCCAGGAAGGGGAAACTTTATTGACACATTCCTGGGGTCAGATACATCACTTGATCACACTGACAGAACCACAGGCACATAGACACAGGCAACAGAGCATGCACAATGTCGGCACTAGTACAGTGTATATCCACCTTTCGCAGCAATGCAGGCTGCTGTTCTCCCATGGAGACGATCGTAGAGATGCTGGATGTAGTCCTGTGGAACGGCTTGCCATGCCATTTCCACCTGGCGCCTCAGTTGGACCAGCGTTCGTGCTGGACGTGCAGACCGCGTGAGACGACACTTCATCCAGTCCCAAACATGCTCAATGGGGGACAGATCCGGAGATCTTGCTGGCCAGGGTAGTTGACTTACACCTTCTAGAGCACGTTGGGTGGCACGGGATACATGCGGACGTGCATTGTCCTGTTGGAACAGCAAGTTCCCTTGCCGGTTTAGGAATGGTAGAACGATGGGTTCGATGACGGTTTGGATGTACCGTGCACTATTCAGTGTCCCCTCGACGATCACCAGTGGTGTACGGCCAGTGTAGGAGATCGCTCCCCACACCATGATGCCGGGTGTTGGCCCTGTGTGCCTCGGTCGTATGCAGTCCTGATTGTGGCGCTCACCTGCACGGCGCCAAACACGCATACGACCATCATTGGCACCAAGGCAGAAGCGACTCTCATCGCTGAAGACGACACGTCTCCATTCGTCCCTCCATTCACGCCTGTCGCGACACCACTGGAGGCGGGCTGCACGGTGTTGGGGCGTGAGCGGAAGACGGCCTAACGGTGTGCGGGACCGTAGCCCAGCTTCATGGAGACGATTGCGAATGGTCCTAGCCGATACCCCAGGAGCAACAGTGTCCCTAATTTGCTGGGAAGTGGCGGTGCGGTCCCCTACGGCACTGCGTAGGATCCTACGGTCTTGGCGTGCATCCGTGCGTCGCTGCGGTCCGGTCCCAGGTCGACGGGCACGTGCACCTTCCGCCGACCACTGGCGACAACATCGATGTACTGTGGAGACCTCACGCCCCACGTGTTGAGCAATTCGGCGGTACGTCCACCCGGCCTCCCGCATGCCCACTATACGCCCTCGCTCAAAGTCCGTCAACTGCACATACGGTTCACGTCCACGCTGTCGCGGCATGCTACCAGTGTTAAAGACTGCGATGGAGCTCCGTATGCCACGGCAAACTGGCTGACACTGACGGCGGCGGTGCACAAATGCTGCGCAGCTAGCGCCATTCGACGGCCAACACCGCGGTTCCTGGTGTGTCCGCTGTGCCGTGCGTGTGATCATTGCTTGTACAGCCCTCTCGCAGTGTCCGGAGCAAGTATGGTGGGTCTGACACACCGGTGTCAATGTGTTCTTTTTTCCATTTCCAGGAGTGTAGTTTCCGGCTGTGCTGCGTGCGACCAGTTGGTCGGTTGGCGTGGAGCAGCGAGGAAATCTCCGCGGCGCGTAGTTTCGCCGGGGCCGCTGGGGGGCGTCTACGCGCGGTCGGACTGTGTGCTGTTGTTCCCATTGCTACGAGGTCCGTGGCTCGCCGATCCTGGACACGAAAGTTGAGTTTTGACTTAATCTACCAGTAAGTCACGACTGTTCACATTGCGTCGTTTGGATTTCGTTGTCGGTTTCGGGACATTCCCGCGAGCAACAACGTATGTTTTCAAGATGGCAAATTTAGCCACCCTCCGGTGGAGTTTAGCTGTACTTAGTTATTTGAATTGAAGTGCACCAGCGGAATCTTCTGCCTTGTGGCCGTTAACGTTTCGGTTACCTGCCCTGGCCGTTGACGTAAATTCAGGCTGTGTATTTTCCTCATCGTGTTGTCGCTGTGCAGCACGGTGTGTAGTTTGACACCTTAATGTATAATTGGTTGTGGGCGCCAATACTTTCTGCGTTGTTCCATTGAACTCCCTGTTGTGTGCTGGTAGGGTGGAGCGGAAATTATCTTGTCGGTGGGTCCGTTGACTGTCTGTCGGTTGGGTTGTCGTCGGATCGAGAATGGTTGGGCCGACTGCCTGTCTCACCTAAGCGAGCGTTAGTGTTTGAATTCCAGGCCGACCCTTAGAAACTTCTGAGCGCCGTTGGGTGTACTGCCTTTTCTTATTTGTTCTTGTTGTTTGTATTTGTACGGCTTCTAGCCGAATTTTAAATTAAGGTTGTTTTGCTCTTAAGGCGTAAGATTGTTTCGGCCTTCAGCCTAATTTAAAGAACTGTTTTAAGTAAGGCCTTTGGCTTTTTAAAAATTTTATTTTGTTGAGTCTTAAGTGATGGGCTTTCAGCCGATTTGAATTAAACTTGTTTTTGCTCTTAAGGTGTCACAATGTTTGGGCTTTCAGCCTAATTAAAGAACTGTTCAAGGTAAGGCCTTTGGCCTTTTAAAAATTTATTTTGGTTTGGTACTTAAGTGATGGTCCTTCATCCGATTTTTAAATTAAATTTGCTTTGCTCTTAAGGTGTCAGATTGTTTGGGCCTTCAGCCTGATAAAAGAACTGTTATAAGATAAGGCCTTCTGCCTTTTAAATTTCTGATTTTCGTTTGAGTCTTAAGTAATTGGCTTTCAGCCGATTTTAAATTAAAGTGATATTGCCCTTAAGGCATGATATTGTGTGGCGTATTCAGCCGGTTAATAAGTTCCAAAAATTAATGCTGTGTTTTTTTTAATTTTCTTGGCTCTTGTAATGTTTGGTCAAATAAATAAAGTTGTATGTTCGAGTGTAACTGACACCCGCTTATTTTGGCCCCTTTCCACAATTTAAACTACCTGTCCTGTCCTGCAGGTTTAGCAGGGCGTCTCAGTTACTTTTTGGTGTTGCGTTCTTCTTTCCGTCAGTCTATTTAAATATTGGCAGCACTGAACAAAGTTGCACGAATGCATCGTTTTCGATTGATTGCTCACAAAACCACGCAAGTGATTCTTTCGATTCAATGGGCGTTTGACTATAGGAGAAAGCAAACAACTATGGCTTCGTAAATCATTGCTTGCGCCAGATGCAAAGTGCGAGCTGGAATTCATTTTTTGCGTACAAAAGGATCTGCAACCGCTCAAGTTCGTCAACAGTTTACGTAGTTTATACGCCTGCACTAATGGTTGGAGGGAAGGCTGCACAAAGCTGTAGAGACTTTAAAAATGGCCGATGATGAAGAGTAGAGTGGCAGGTCCAGTATCCAAACCAGTGAATTCGTATGCATGGCAACCAGAAGTAGCGATCTGATCGAAGATTGGCGGTTGGTACTCTGGCTGATTCTTTTACTGCGTTGAACGCAACACAATTCTCGCGATTGCCACGGGGAGGGAAGAAAGTCAGCTTTTCTCCAGTAAATATAATTCTAAACTGAAATTTTAATCTTGTGTTATTTATAGTTAATACTGTGAATATATTCACACGACTGCCACGAGAAAGCTCGGATTCTGAAAATTGTGTTGAAGGAAGGTTCCTAAATTGCTTACAATGCAACACGAAGAGTGGAGAGTCGTTCGGACGAGTGATTTCTTTAGCTACAAAATCATATGAAGGGCTTATTTCAGTAGTGGTACAAGTCCATTTTTGTTCATTCTCAGATACAGAGTCCTAAAGTTAAACGAGCGCTGAAAAATCTGCAGTTGGGATACCAGAAATATTCAAGCATATGGCTTCTTGCTAGAGATGAACCTTTCTTTCTGTTTGTTTGGATCATTAATTTGAGAAGCATTATAGGCAGAAAAGCGGAGGTAATGAACTTTTACCACTATTGAAATAAGCCCTTCATATATAGTATGTACACCATCGTGAAGTACAAGACAGAGGGTTCTCTCCATTGTACCAGTTATCATGGCTTCCTCCAGTTCCATTCGCTTATGGAGTGCGGAAGAGTTATTGCATGGACTGCTACGAGCGTGCTGTAATTAATCCACACCAGTCCTCACAGATCAATGGCAGCGATACGTAAGGGGATGTATTATACTCCTAGAGTCCCCAAAGATGATTCTTGAAATGTTTCAAGCACTCTTTGTGGGGAAGTTTGCTTCTGTCTTCAAGCATCTGCCAGTTTATGTTCTCCAGAAACTCAGTGACGCTCTCCCATGGGTCTATCAAACATGTGACCATATGTGATGTCCTTCTTTGTACAAGAATGTATAAAATGTTCGGTATGAGTTTCACAGAACTGAGCGATATTTGAGGATGGATCACAAGAGCGTTTTGCAAAGTTTTCTTTTGTTGTGTGGTATACGACATATCTTGTAATATGCACATTCCCATGGTCAAAGTATTTGATTAACGCTACATCATAACTGCAGACGATATTCAACACTACCAGTGACTGCCCAGATAATTACTTCTTCTTTTCCTTTCCTTTTATTACAGTGGTGACTATTATTTTTTGCTGACTTGGAGAGCTCTTCCCAGCTGGCTCAGGCGACATAGGAGTGTACTTAAAAGGGTCAGGAGAAGTAATAAACGCGTCCAGTGCAGAGAGCTGGGCTTCGGAGTAAGTAAAAATGCAGAATTCACTTTGTCTCATCTCCACACTAAGGGCGGCCAACTATCTGCCATAAAACTTTATTGCACAGTGCCTCAAGAAATTCTTTTGGAAAGATAACGTGTGAAGTCAGGCGCAGACGCCAGAATGGGTAAGTGTAGAGCCAGCCATTTCTCTGCAGTACACCACGAAGGAATGTTAGCTTGAAATCCTTGCAGAAGGCACTTTGGCTCACAATAATTATTTCTATAGAACGTGCACTTTCGTACGTGTGCCTAGGTGGAAACACTTTGATAGGCCAGGGTTAGAAGCCTGTCATGGACTACGAAAGATTTTCTGTCTTCCACCCAATGCAAGGGCATCATTGATTAACCATGACAAAAATCCGCAACAGTAGGAGTATATTTAAACTATTTGCAAAACTATTATTGGCCAGAACTCGATAGATCTGCTGAAATTGGATGTTGATATTTCTGCATTGGCAGAAACAGCCAAGTTTCGGAGAGTTCAGTCAGAGCACGATCGTGGCCAGACGATCGATGGGTAAAGAGTTGCTGCCGAGTGACAGATGAGATGAGGCCTGCTGTCATAAAGGAGGATATCTCCATATTAGTAATGAGTGCGGAAGTCATTTTGAACCGTTACTGCCCCGTCTACCATCTTCAACCTACATAGAAGTGGTAAGAACACTACGGCGATGCAATAACCGAACGGGACGCGAGGCTAGTTAACTTTCATCAGGGGGTTAACTGCACAATTTTAACGTTCGCACCCAGCAAGTTGCTTCCATCATGCACTTTGGCGATTCTGCTGGTGTTCGTTCTTATTTTTCCATATTGTCTCTTTAAACCACCAATTATTTTTTGCAGTCATAACCATATCCGCGATTTATTCTCATGATTATGCTTTTACTGTGTTAACCTGTCTGTGCTGAGGTTGGATTTCATAACTAAAATCCCGTGTCCATGTAGTTAATGTGGTGCGTAATTCATATGTTGATGCTTTGGTGTAATAAACTGAATTGTTACAGTAAGTGCTTGTTTTCTATTGTAGATAGATGAATTCTTTCATTAATATATCCATATGTGGTGTAGTACTCTTATTTTCATGCTCCAATATTAGTTTACATCGTCGTTGTGCGACGTTTTTCTTCTTTAAATTTGGATGATCATATAGAGAGATGCCCTCTCTGTAGGTCAACAGGCGTCTTATGGGCATAGCTCAAACAGCATCTGATACTTTGTTGACCGATTGCATTTTCCCAGTACTCTAACAGTGAAACGAAGACTCCGATCATTCCATTTCATATATGTACGAGCTGACTGATTGACTTTGTGACTCGTTCACATTTGGCTCAAAGAAGAATGCATTTTTTCCTTTTTGAGAAGGGCAAAATTTTTCATTTCCCAACATCTGAAGTGAATTGCCTATCTCTGCCACACTGTGAAATCTTTTCATCATCTGAGTTTTCAGCTGCTTTCGACAAGATTAAGATAATTTGCTTAGAGACATTCCTACGGACTACGACATTTGGATTTTCTACGCCAGCACAATGGCAACACAGCGGTCAATGCAGTGTCGCCCTTCAACTTTACTAAAACAAAAAAAGGGTCGAAAGGCTCTGAGCACTATGGGACTTAACATGTGAGGTCATCAGTCCCCTAGAACTTCGAACTACTTAAACCTAACTAACCTAAGGAAATCACACACACCCATGCCCGAGGCAGGATTCGAACCTGCGACCGTAGCGGTCGTGTGGATCCAGACTGAAGCGCCTAGAACCGTTCGGCCAATGCTGTCAGCTGATGAAAAAAAAAAAAAAGAAATAAATTGAAGCTAGCCAGTTACGCGAGTCGATAAAGGAAGGCTACAATTTTCTCCTGTGAAAAGGGTTTTCTGTTGGTTGATTTGACGGCCACTGAGAAACTCAGACGGTAACATCCAAAATGATGGTATGAGAAACGTCCGGAACAGTCCATGACAACGTGCGTCCATACGCAGCCGAATTCGTCTGCTGCTCCCACCAGTGGCTTGTATTTCCGTCTACCAAAGAAGTCATCGGCGTGAAGCTGTATTTGGCGTTCGACTTAATATCGAGTTGTATAAAACTTTTTCGTTCATCAAGGCATTTCACAGCGAGTTGCTACCGATCTGGGTAAAAGCAATTCTATGAAGAGTGGTTCGGTGCTCAAAGCCAGGTATTCTGAATGATACTGAACAGTCGCCTCTGACTTGAAGGCCAAAGATGAGTGCAGACACTAATAAGCAGGGTGTAGGTTACAATGATACTGCGTACCGTTCTATGTAGGAAAAAGGCTAGCTGTTGGCGTGGAATTCAGGTGAGTTAGTTGGCTTCATCTGGTGCTCGCAGTGCAGATCAGAATTTGAAAACGTATTGATCCGGATTTGGAGTTTGCTATAGTCCAGATCACGGTTAGTTAATTAGTTACAAATTTTATTACAGGATGAGCAAAATAAAGCTGGCCCAGAAAGTATTTTCAAAAAAACTGACGCAGCACTGACCCTTGTTAACGAACATTACAGATACTGGGAATAGCCACCGGTCACGTCGATGCGCGCTGTGCTCGGTTTATCAAACTGTGAGACATGCACAGAAACTCTGCCCAGAGACACCTGCAGTAGCGTTTTCAACTTAAGAATGTCATTCGAATGACTTCGTACAAAGAACAGAGTCACATACACATGTCCCCACTACGATGTTCAACTAACTACACTACTGTTCATTAAAATTGCTACACCACGAAGATGACGTGCTACAGACGCGAAATTTAACCGACAGCAAGAAGATGCTGTGATATGCAAATGATTATCTTTTCAGAGCATTCAGACGAAGTTGACGCCGGTGGCGACACCTACAACGTGATGACATGAGGAAAGTTTCCAGCCGATTTCTCATACACACACAGCAGTTGACCGGCGTTGCCTGGTGAAACGTTGTTGTGATGCCTCGTGTAAGGAGGAGAAGTGGATACCATCAAGTTTCCGAAATGCGAACAGTCACGTATCCGACTTTGTTAAAGGTCGGATTGTAGCCTATCACGATTGCGGTTTGTCGTATCGCGACATTCCTGTTCGCGTTTATCGAGATCCAATGACTGTTAGCAGAATATAGAATCGGTAAATTCAGGAGGGTAATACGGAACACCGTGCTGGATCCCAACGGCCTCGTATCACTAGCAGTCGAGATGACAGGCATCTTATCCGCATGGCTGTAACGGATCGTGCAGCCACGTCTCTATCCATGAGTCAACAGATGTGGACGTTTGCTAGACAACGACAATCTGCACGAACAGTTCGACGACGTTTGCAGCAGCATGGGCTATCAGCTCGGAGACACTGGCTGCGGTTACCCTTGACGCTGGACCACAAACAGGACCGCCTGCGATAGTGTACCCAACGACGAACCTGGGTGCACGAATGGCAAAACGTCATTTTTTCGGATGAATCCAGGTTCTGTGTACAGCATAATGATGGTCGCATCCGTGTTTGTCGACATCGCGGTGAACGCACATTGGAAGCGTGTATTCGTCATCGCCATACTGTCGTATCACCCGGCGTGACGGTATGGGGTACCATTGTTTGCATGTCTCGCTCACCTCTTGTTCGCATTGACGGCGCTTTGAACTGTGGACATTACATTTCAGATGTGTTACGATCCCTGCGAAACCCTACATTTCAGCAGGACAACACACGACCGCATGTTGCAGGTCCTGTACGGGCCTTTCTGGATACAGAAATTGTTCGACTGCTGCGCTGGCCAGCACATTCTCCAGATCTATCACCAACTGAAAACGTCTGGTCAATAGTGTCCGAGCAACTGGCTCGTCATAATACGCCAGTCACTACTCTTGATGAACTGTGGTATCGTGATGAAGCTGCATGGGCAGCTGTACCTGTACACGACATCCAAGCTCTGTTTGACTCAATGCCCAGGCGTATCAAGGCCGTTATTACGGCCTGAGGTGGTTGTTCTGGGTACTGATTTCTCAGGATCTATGCACCCAAATTGCGTGAAACTGTAATCACATGTCAGTTGTAGTATAATATATTTGTCCAATGAATACCCGTTTATCATCTGCATTTCTTCTTGGTGTAGCAATTTTAATGGCCAGTAGTGTACTTCTTATTTAAGGTCTTATGAAATGCTTATTTAAATGCAATCACATGTATCATATAACATATATTTTTTTCTGAATCGTCAGTGTTCTGACTGCTTTGATGCAGCCCGCCACGAATTCCTTACCTGAGTCAACCTTTTCACCTCAGAGAAGCATTTGCAAGCTACGTCGTCGACTGTTTGCTGGATGGATCACAATCTCTATCTTCTTCTGCTGTTTTTATCCTCTACAGGTCCCTCTAGTACCATAGACGTTATTCCCCGTGTCTTAACAGATGGCCGGCCGAAGTGGCCGTGTGGTTAAAGGCGCTGCAGTCTGGAACCGCAAGACCGCTAAGGTCGCAGGTTAGAATCCTGCCTCGGGCATGGATGTTTGTGATGTCCTTAGTTTAGTTAGGTTTAGCTAGTTCTACGTTCTAGGGGACTAATGACCTCAGCAGTTGAGTCCCATAGTGCTCAGAGCCATTTGAACCATTTTTTTCTTAACAGATGTATTGTCATCCTATCTCTACTTCTTATCAGTGTTTTCCATATATTCCCTTCCTTGCCGATTCTGCGTAGAACAGCCTCATTCCTTACCTTATCAGTCCACCTATCCTCAACATTCTCATGTAGCATCAGGTCTCAAACACTTCTAAACTCTTCTGCTCAGGTTTTTTCACATTCTGTGTCTCACTACCATACAATGCTGTGGACCAAACGTACATTTGTAAGGTGGTAGATTTTATCACCTTGCATGAGACTGATTAAGAAAGTAAAGGACAAATATCACGCGGACAGGTATAGCCTTTAGCAGAATAATACTAATAGCAAAACCAAGGTTCATAATGGTACGTAAGATTTTGAGAACTTTGCATGTTATCATTGGGAAGTCGGTTTGGACGGACACAGGAAAGAGCTGTTTTGAGCTGTAGAACAAGCGAGGTGGCCGGCGGCTTGCCGAAGCTTCACACGGTGGCTTCTTTGTTGGCAGAGTGTCACCAGTGGCCACAGAGGGCACCGGGCGAACCTGAGACTACACAGGTGGAAGGAGAGAGAGACAGAGAGAGAAGCGTACAAGCGAGACAGAGAGAGACTGATTCTCGGCGTTGCACCTATACAATGGTTGGAACGGGACACAAATACGGCGCGCCGATGGAAGGTGGGAGATCCGGGCAAAATTTCAAGGGTCCTGTTTGGCCGAAAACGCGTACGGCTACATGTGAGAGGAACTGGAAAGTTTGGTGGCAACAAGAGGTAGCGGACTCTGGGCTGGTGTGGTGCTGGGCGGACAACGAGTGTCTCGTCTGCGAATGGAGGGCTAGACATAGTAAGGCTTGGAGATATTTCTAGCATTGCGACCAGTGATCCCTCTCCAATTTTTCACAGTTAGTGCGTACATCTCCACAAAAGCAGACTCATCTGCTCCTCTGAGAAGAGAAAACGGATTTGTGCTCACTTCTGGCGCTAGAATGCAGCATTAAGTGTCCCTTTGCTGCCGCGCACTTGAGTCTACCAACTACTCTTGGCATCAGTGCAAGTAGATTGTGTATCGAGTAGTGACGGACTCCGCAATTTAGCAGCTTACGGTAAGGAGTTTTCGGACGGAAATCACGTCCACCTTTTTAGATAAAGTCGAGATATCACAGGGGAAAGACGACATCACGGCGATGCCTCATACGACCATTGTGATCTTCACACTGAATTACGGTGATATTAGCGCGAACAGCTGGCAAATTAGGGCACTGTAGTTGTACATGAGTACGTGTTCCACTAGCTTTTTTCTTGGGATCTCTGATTCTGCGTCTGTCTAGGTGGAGCTTCAGTAGAACAACGACTTGCGTGACCAGTATCAACCAACTTAAGTTAGGGAAAGGAGTGCGACAAGGAATAGAGTTTCCATTGTGCCAATGGTAGGGTAGTTAGTTTACGAAGTTAATTGATTGGTGGTTTAATGTCCTAGTTTAGTAACATTGCTCATTCTGTTTTTAATTAATAAATTTGTGATTTGATTACATACCATTATTTAATTTATTATCATTTCCATAGGTAGTAAATCACTTATTGAGAATAAGAATTTTTATTAAAATAAATTATTATTCAAAATTGATGCAAACGCTATTGAGGGTACTATTCGCGCAGTTCAACAGAGCCAAAGTCGGACAGCAGTAAATAAATATGTTTTATAAACTTTATAACCCCCGTACGTTGTACATCCTCAGAAATTTCTTCCTCAAGTTAAGACCTATATTTGATACTTTTCTTGGCCAGCAAAGTACTTTTTGCCAGTGCTAGTCCTTGCTCTGTCCATCATGTGTTATTTTGCTGTCCACGTAGCAGAATTCTTTAACTTTATCTACATCGTGATCACCAATTATGATATTAATTTCGCACTGTTTTCATGTCTGCTGCTTCTCATTACTTTCGTCTTTCTTCGATTTACTCTCAATTCATATTCTGTACTCATCAGACAGTTCAGTCATTTAACAGTCCGCACTTTCACTGAGGACAGCAATGTTATTATCAAGAGCTTTTATAAACACTGACATCGGCTGTTAAAGCAACGAAACTTAACCACCCCTGATATAAACCTCTCTGGAGTTCGATAAGCATCTCAGTTATGTACTCACGATTCTAAACGAACCGTTGAAGAAATGCGCCTTTCTTATTTGGACATTCTCTATCTCCTCTATTAATACTACATGGTAAGAGACACAGAAACACTCAGACTGAGTAGAAAGAGTGCTCTATAAATCACTTCTTTCGAGGGCGAATTACAGTTCCTTGAGGTTATTTCAATGAAGCTTAGTCTGCTTTTCATTCAACTAATTTAATGCGCATGCGTGTTGTAGGGGTGGCCTCCATGACTAGTAATCAAAACGTCCTGAGTCCCGGGTTAGAACCTCGTCTCTGCTCACATTTAAAATAAAAATTACCAACACTGGCGGCCGAAGATTTCTGGCGTAAGAAGTGACCCTCGTTCTGGAAACGGCTCGTCAAAGCGGGCGATGGAGCAGACAGAGATTCATGACACTCTCTTGCCCTTCGGGTGAGAAACTGTCCCTAAAAGGCGAAAGAATCGCCAATGATCAACGGGGTGAGGATGCAGATGGCAATGGAAAGCACTGCATTAAATACACACTAAGTGTATCTACAGGACACGTGACGTGCAATTGGAAAAAGTGTCATGATGATTTCTCCATTGGTAACAGATTCCGAGCTAATCCCCCATTAGGATCTCCGGGAAGGGACTACCAGTGGTGAGGTGACAATGAGAAAAAGATTGAATACCCAATGAAAATGGCAATACCCAATGAAAAAGACAAAGATTTTTGGTCAAATGTGTACAAGGTAATAGCAACAACAGCAGAAAATGGTATAACGGGAGCAGGATTCGTTACGAAGAGGAAGATTGGGCAGAGGGTGAGTTACGGTGAACAGTTCAGTGACAGAGTTGTTCTCATCAGAATCGACAGCAAACTAACAGGGATAACAATGATTCAGCTACTCGCCGACGTCGCAAGCACATGAAAAATATACATATAGTATATGAAGCCCCCCTGCGGGTCCGGGGATTAGAATAGGCCCGAGGTATTCCTGCCTGTCGTAAGAGGCGACTAAAAGAAGTCCCTCCCCCTCAAGGGGGTAGTTAGCGCCTGCGTCCGGAGACGGACGGTTCCACGACCTCTATTTGCGGTCATTTTGCTTTTTCACTTCTCGTTTCTTCCTTCCTTTGGTTGGTCCCTTTCTTTGCTCTTCTCCACCTCACTGTCTCCCTTACTCTTTCCCCTGCAACATCTCCTTGCCTTCTCATTGCCTTCTTCTCCTTGCCTTCTCATTGCCTTCTTCTCCTTGCCTTCTCATTGCCTTCTTCTCCTTGCCTTCTCATTGCCTTCTTCTCCTTGCCTTCTCATTGCCTTCTTCTCCTTGCCTTCTCTGGTCTCCGCCTTGGCGTTTGAGACAGTCTGTCCTCTCTCTCTCTCTCTCTCTCTCTCTCTCTCTCTCTCTCCTTTTTCCTCTTCTTCCTTCCTCCCTGTGCGCGCCTGAAGGCCGACCCACGCGTTCGCACGCGTAGCCGGTGACGGGGTAACGCGTAATTCCCCGCCCTGGGTAGACATGTGAGGCACGCGCGTACCCCCTGGTAAAGGCCAGGCCCGGGGAGAGGTGATTGCCTGAGCTGATACCTTCTGACCATGCCGATTGGTCCCTCCGTCTGTTTCTCGAGAGGTGTGACCTGAGGTGTAAACATTCACCTAAGGTGGGAGTGCCCTCTGAGAGGGTCCCCACAAGGAAGGAGCGCGCCATTGGAGACGCTGGCAATCATGGGGGATTCCTCCGCAATGGATTTCACTCCATCTCTCTCGACTTCTGCCCAAAAACGGAAACTTGACCAGCTACCAGTGACAAAAGTACTACCGCCTGCCCCACAGTTCCTCGTCGTTTCTCGATCTGAGGACGGAAAGGATTTCTCCTCTGTCAACCCTTTCGTTATCCAGAAGGGCGTAGATGCCATAGCCGGATCTGTCAAATCTTCTACCAGGTTGCGTAACGGTACCTTATTACTCGAAACTGAGAGCGCCTTTCAGGCACAAAAACTGCTTCGGGCCACACTCCTGTACACGTTCCCTGTCCGGGTGGAGGCTCACCGAACTTTGAATTCGTCTCGTGGTGTGGTCTATACTAGATCCCTCGACGGCTTGACTGACGAGGAGATTCAATCTTTCCTCGCTGAGCAGGGCGTGACGGCTGTCCATAGGGTCATGAAAAAGGTCAACAATGACCTTGTACTGACCCGGACACTTTTCTTGACCTTTGATAGTGTTAAGCTGCCATCGCGCATCAAGGCGGGCTACGAGGTTATTTCTGTTCGCCCCTATGTCCCGACACCTACGCGCTGCTACCAGTGTCAGCGTTTCAATCACACTAGACAGTCTTGTTCCAATGCGGCTAAATGTGTCACTTGTGGCAGGGATGCCCATGAGGGTGACTGTCCACCTCCGTCTCCTCGTTGTGTGAACTGTCAGGGTGACCATGCCGCATCCTCCCGCGACTGTCCTGTCTATAAGGAAGAACGCTGTATCCAAGAAATTCGGGTCAAAGAGAAAGTGTCCACCTCGGCTGCTCACAAGCTATTGGCTAGTAGGAAGTCCACGCTGCTCCCAGCGGGGAAATACAGTACTGTCCTCGCCTCTCCTCGGACTACCAGGGAGGTGGCAACCCAGACATGCGATCTGACCTTCAGCACCACGGTCGTCCGTTCGGCCAGTGCTAAGATCGCGCGGTCGACGTCTCCTCTTCCTCCCATCACCCCACAGACACCAGCCCCTTCATCAGCTTCTGCTAAGATGAAGACCCAGAAGTCAGATGCACGGACCTTCAAGAAGGAACCGTCCCGTGCAGACTTCCTACGTACCTCGACCTCCCAGCCTTCGACCGGTACTTCCACCAAACGACCTTCCAAGAAGGCTCATAGGAAGCACAGTTCTCCTTCTCCGCCACGGCGCATTTCTTCTCCTGCGCCACCCAGCGGTTGCCGCCCCAGGCCGTCATCCGTTTCGCCTGGCTGCACCGCTGGTAGCCGAACATCTGGCCGTTCACCGGCGGAGGAAGCTCCCCCTCCCGGCCATCTTCCCAAGATGGCCGATGAACCTATAGACCCAATGGACGATGACTGTCCGCCTACTGATAGCGGCGGCAGTGCTCGCTCGAAGCCAGGCCCTCAGCGGCCTTCGAGGTGACCCCTTCTTTCATCTTCCCTTTTTTTCTTACGATGGCACTTATTCACTGGAATATTTGCAGCATTCGATCCAACCGAGAGGACTTGAAGTTGCTGCTCCGCTTGCACCGTCCGCTCGTCGTAGCCCTCCAGGAAACGAAGCTACGCCCATGTGATCAAATTTCCTTGGCACACTACACCTCTGTGCGTTTTGACCTACCCCCTGTGGTAGGTATCCCAGCTCATGGAGGGGTTGTGTTGCTGGTCCGGGATGATATTTACTACGATCTCATCACGTTGCACACCGGCCTGCAGGCAGTTGCCATCCGCATCACTCTCCCCACTTTTACATTTTCCATTTGTACCGTTTACACTCCATCGTCGTCTGCCGTTACCAGGGCAGACATGATGCAACTTATTGCTCAGCTACCTGCACCATTTTTGTTAACTGGAGACTTCAATGCCCACCATCCCCTTTGGGGCTCTCCAGCATCCTGCCCGAGGGGCTCCCTGTTAGCAGACCTTTTCAACCAGCTCGATCTTGTCTGCCTCAATACTGGCGCCCCTACTTTTCTTTCGGACACATCTCACACCTATTCCCATTTAAACCTCTCTATATGTACTCCCCAACTTGCACGCCGGTTTGAGTGGTATGCACTTTCTGATACATATTCGAGCGACCACTTCCCATGTGTTATCCATCTCCTGCAGCATACCCCCTCTCCGTGCTCATCTAGTTGGACCATCTCCAAAGCAGACTGGGGGCTCTTCTCTTCCAGGGCGACCTTTCTGGATCAAACCTTCACAAGCTGCGATAGTCAGGTCGCACAGCTCACGGAAGTCATTCTCACTGCTGCTGAATATTCCATCCCTCACCCTACTTCTTCTCCACGTCGCGTACTGGTCCCCTGGTGGACCGCAGCATGTAGAGACGCTTTACGTGCTCGTCGACGTGCTTTACGCACCTTTAAACGACACCCTACAGTGGCGAATTGTATCAATTATAAACGATTACGTGCACAGTGTCGTCGTATTATTAAAGAAAGCAAGAAAGCCAGCTGGGCTGCTTTCACAAGCACCTTCAACAGTTTTACGCCTTCTTCTGTTGTCTGGGGTAGCCTGCGCCGGCTATCTGGCACTAAGGTCCACTTACCAGTTTCTGGCTTGACGGTCGCGAATGACGTCCTTGTGGCCCCTGAGGCTGTCTCCAATGCCTTCGGCCGCTTTTTCGCAGAGGTTTCGAGCTCCGCTCATTACCACCCTGCCTTCTTCCCTCGCAAACAGGCAGAGGAGGCTAGGCCACCTAACTTCCGCTCCTCGAATCATGAAAGTTATAATGCCCCATTCACCATGCGGGAACTCGAAAACGCACTTGGCCGATCACGGTCCTCCGCTCCAGGGCCTGATTCTATTCATATTCGGATGCTGAAGAACCTTTCTCCTGCGGGTAAAGGTTTTCTTCTTCGTACTTACAATCGCATCTGGATTGAGGGCCATGTTCCCGCATGCTGGCGCGAGTCTATTGTTGTCCCGATTCCTAAGCCGGGGAAGGACAAGCACTTGCCTTCCAGTTATCGACCCATCTCGCTTACCAGCTGTGTCTGTAAAGTGATGGAGCGGATGGTTAACTATCGATTGGTTTGGCTGCTCGAGTCTCGACGCCTACTTACCAATGTACAATGTGGATTTCGTAGGCGCCGCTCTGCTGTTGACCATCTGGTTACCTTGTCGACCTTCATTATGAATAACTTCTTGCGGAAGCGTCCGACCGCGGCTGTGTTCTTTGATTTGGAGAAGGCTTACGACACCTGTTGGAGGGCGGGCATTCTCCGCACCATGCGTACATGGGGCCTTCGCGGTCGCCTCCCTCTTTTTATTCGTTCCTTTTTAATGAATCGACAGTTCAGGGTACGTGTGGGTTCTGTCCTGTCAGACACCTTTCGCCAGGAGAATGGGGTGCCACAGGGCTCAGTTTTGAGCGTCGCTCTCTTCGCCATAGCCATCAATCCAATAATGGATTGCCTCCCAGCTGATGTATCAGGCTCCCTTTTCGTGGACGATTTTACCATCTATTGCAGCGCGCAGTGTACGTGTTTCCTGGAGCGCTGTCTTCAGCGTTCTCTTGACCGTCTTTACTCCTGGAGTGTCGCCAATGGCTTCCGTTTTTCTGCCGAGAAGACGGTCTGTATTAACTTCTGGCGCTACAAAGAGTTTCTCCCACCTCCCATTCGTGGAGACAACAAAATTTTTAGGTCTTACATTTGACAGGAAACTTAGTTGGTCTCCACATGTGTCATATTTGGCTGCCCGTTGTACCCGTTCTCTAAATGTTCTCCGTGTTCTCAGTGGTATGTCGTGGGGAGCGGATCGAACCGTCCTACTTCGCCTATATCGGTCGATCGTCCGCTCCAAGCTGGATTATGGGAGCTTCGTATACTCCTCTGCACGGCCATCCATCTTACGCCGCCTCAACTCCATACAACATCGGGGTTTACGACTTGCGATCGGAGCGTTTTATACTAGTCCCGTCGAGAGTCTTCATGCTGACGCTGGTGAGTTGCCACTCACCTACCGGCGCGATATACTGCTTTGTCGGTATGCCTGTCGGCAACTGGCAATGCCCGACCACCCGTCTTATCGTTCCTTTTTTGATGACTCTCTCGACAGTCAATACGGGTTGTATGTCTCTGCCCTGCTACCCCCTGGAGTTCGCTTTCGTCGCCTCCTTCAACACCTTAATTTTTCACTCCCTGCAACCTTTCGAGTGAGCGAGAGCCACACGCCACCTTGGCTACAGGCTCAGGTTCGCGTCCACCTTGACCTCTGCTCGCTCCCGAAGGAGGTTACTCCCGGTTCAGTCTACCACTCCCGTTTTGTCGAACTTCGTTCGAAGTTCATTAATATGACCTTCATTTATACAGATGGCTCTAAGACCAATGACGGGGTCGGGTGTTCTTTTATTGTCGGGGCACAAAGTTTCAAATACCGGCTCCATGGCCATTGTTCGGTCTTCACAGCTGAGCTCTTTGCCCTCTACCAGGCTGTTCTTTACATCTGCCGCCACCGACATTCTGCATATGTCATCTGCTCCGATTCCCTGAGCGCTATCCAGAGCCTCAGTGATCCGTACCCGGTTCACCCTTTCGTGCACCGAATCCAACGCTCTCTTCAGCAGCTGGTGGACGTCGGTTCTCCGGTTAGCTTTATGTGGGTTCCTGGCCATGTCGGTATCCCTGGGAACGAAGCTGCAGATGCCGCGGCCAAGGCTGCGGTCCTCCAGCCTCGGACAGCTTCTTGTTGTGTCCCTTCGTCAGATTGTAGCAGGGTCATTTGTCGGCGCATTTTATCGCTGTGGCATGCCGATTGGGCTGCACTTACAGACAACAAGCTTCGGGCCTTGAAACCTCTTCCCGTGGCTTGGACGTCCTCCTCACGCCCTTCTCGGCGGGAGGAGGTAGTTTTGGCCCGGTTACGAATTGGACACTGCCGGTTCAGCCACCGCCATCTGCTGACGGCTTCGCCGGCGCCGTTCTGCCCATGTGGGCAATTGCTGACGGTCCGCCACATTTCAACGTCCTGTCCGGATTTTAACACCCTGCGTCTTGATCTTGGCCTGCCATGTACTGTAGAAGCTATTTTAGCGGATGACCCACGAGCAGCTGCTCGCGTTCTTCATTTTATCAATTTGACAACCCTCTCAAAGTACATTTGATTATGTTGTTTTCTTTTTTTAATCCTATGCCTGTCAGTCTGTCTTTTATCGTGTTTTCCGTTTCGTTGCTGTTTTAAACTTGTGACTCGCGGTGCATTCCTAACGTAATCTGGGCGCTAATGACCGTTGAAGTTGTGCGCCCTAAAACCACAAAAAAAATAGTATATGAAGATTTTGAACGAGTAATTCGGTGCACAAAGGGAGATAAAAATCTAATGGTCATGGGAAGATTGGGATCCCATTAGCTCGGATGGAGTGGAAGAAAGGGTTACGGGAGAATGTGGGCATGGTAGTAAGAATGAGAGAAAGACTAATTGAGTTCTGCAATAAATTTCAGCTGGTAATACCGAATACTCTGTTCAAGAACCACAAAAGGAGGAGGTATACTTGGAATAGGCCAGGAGATACGGAAAAGTTCCAGTTTATTTACCTGATGGTCAGCAGAGATGCCGAAATAGACACCGTATTGTAAGGCGTACCCAGGAACAGATGTACACTCAGATCACAATTTAGTAATGGTGAAAGAGTATGTTGAAGATTTAGAGAGTAGTCAGGAATAATTAACGGGGAATGAAGTAGGGTACGGATCACTAAGAAATGAAGAGGTACTCTTGAAGTTATTGGAGACTAAAGACACTGAGAAAATGATTAGCTGAGTAGCAGTTCAGCTGAAGATGGATGGAACACATACACCCATGCACAAGGGAGGATTCGAACCTCCGGCGGGAGGGGCTGCACAATCCGTGACATGGCGCCTCAAACTGCACGGCCAGTGTGCGCGGCAGTAAGACTAGAAGAACAAGAATGAAGTGCTAGGAGTGAAAACGGTGTAAGACAGAGATGACGGAAATAAAAGAAAGGTTCAGGAGTGGAACTGAAATTCAAGGTGAAAGGATATCAATGATAAAATTGGCTGATGACATTGTTATCCTCAGTGGAAGTGGAGAATTACAGGATCTGCTGAATGCAATGAACAGTGTAATGAGTACAGAGTCTGGATTGAGAGTAAATCGAAGAAAGACAAAGGTAATGAGAAGTAATAGAAAAGAGAACAGTGCGAAACTTAACATCAAGATTTGTGGCCATGAAGTAGATGAAGTTAAGGAATTCTGTTATCTAGGCAACAAAATAGCCCACGACAGTAGGAGGAAGGAGGACCTAACAGCAGACTGGCGCTGGCCATATGGGGATTCCTGGCCAAGAGTAGTCTGCTGGTATCAAGCATAGGCCTCCATATGAGGAAGAAATTTCTGAGAACGTACGTTTGGCGCATAGCATTGTATTGTGGTGAAACATGGACTATGCGATAACGGGAACGGAAGAGAATCGAAGCATCTGAGATGTGGTGCTGCAGAAGAGCGTTGAAAACTAGGTGAATTAATAAGGTAAGGAATGAGGAGGTTCTGCCCAGGATCGGAGAGAAAGGAAACACTGACAAGAGGAAGGAACAGGTGACAGACATCTGTTAAGACATCAGGGAATTACTTACATGATACTGGAACCGTAAAGGGTAAAAAGTGCAGAGGAAGACAGATATTGGAGTACACCCATCAAATAATTGAGAACGTAGGGTGCAACTGCTACTCTGACATGAAAAGACTGGAACAGGAGAGAAATTTCGGGCGGATCGCATCAAACATGTCAGCAGACTGAGGACTCTGATGAAAGTAATGCGATCTTTCCACATTAGGTCGCTCTGACCTGTTACTTACAGATACTCTAAAGCTCTTACTGTTTCCAGAGAACTGTCGCTATTTATGTAACCGAACACTACGGTACCTTTGAACAATACGTTACGCTTTTTTATATTTAAGGACGACTGTCTGATTCTGCATGAAGCTTCGATCCCTTTTCGGGTGTTCCTGCATTTCGATAAAATTTTCTGACCTTGCCTCTCTCCTTTCAAAAATGGTTCTGAGCACTATGGGACTTAACATCTGTGGTCATCAGTCCCCTAGAACTTAGAACTACTTAAACCTAACTAACCAAGGGACATCACACACATCCATGCCCGAGGCAGGATTCGAACCTGCGACCGTAGCAGTCGCGCGGCTCCGGACTGAGCGCCTAGAACCGCTAGACCACCGCGGCCGGACCTCTCTCCTTTCTACGACAGCATAATCAACGACCAGCCTCACTAAGCCTGCGATGCTATGAACAAGATCGTTTAAGTTTATTGTTAGCACTAAGAGCCTTTGGGCTACTTCCAAAATTTCTTTCACATGAGACGATTTCATTCCACTGAAAAGGACGTGTTGAATTCTGTCTGCTAGGAAATCTTCAATCGGATCATGGAGCTACAGTGGTGCAGACGGCATAAATGGCATCAAAAAATCCTGTATCCTGCCAACACGTGTGATCTCAACTACCACACGGACCAAGGTATTTATCTTGGAAATAGACCTCCCGGAGCTACAACTTCCCTTTCGTTTATTTGTCTTCTGTCTCCCGCGCGAGGTAAAAGCAGTCTGCATCCTTTGGCTGAATAGTGTATAGACGGCCTGTAACTGCTTTATCTTGTTTGTGACGTTGGAACTTGTTCGCTGTTGCACGTGCAATATGTTGGCACTTCAGAGTAAAGTAGCATCTGAGCAAATATATCGTCCCCACACGTTGAGAAAAATGCTGTTATAGTTGTTTGTGGTGGTGATAATGCTATTGCTTGTGTATTTTCTTCTGTAAAGTACACGCAGTCTCCATTTCCAAGATGCGCTGCCAAATGAACGACTGCTGGTTGTCGTTCCTTTGTTGGAAATGATAAACTCCGCCGTACTGTTTCACTGGTACTAATGCAGCGTCTCAGTTGATATTGTTTAATTTCATTGGTAGACGCTACTCTATTTCCCATTCCAAATACTGCACTATCACCTCCTTTGTTGATATATTTGCGAACGTACGGTACAACCCGACGATCATCGACTTCAGTACACTGAGGTGACAAAAGTGATGGGATACCTGCTCATATCATGCCGGAACTCCTTTTTTCCGGTGTAGTGCAACTCGACGTATTGTGAACTCAACAAGTCGTTGGATGTCCCGTGCGGAAATACTGAGCTATGTGCCCATACAGTCAATCCCGTAATTGCAAATGCGTTGCCAGTGCAGGATTTTGTGCATGAAATGACCTCTTGATTACGTCCCATAAATGTTTGATGGGACTCATGTCGCGCGTACTAGGTGGACAAATCATTCGCTTGAATTGTTCAGAATGTTCTTCAAACAAACCGCGAACAATTGTGGCTCGGTGACACGGTGCATTGTCATACATAAAAATACCATCGTTGTTTGGCAACATGAAGTCCATGAACAGCTGAAATTAGTTTCCAAATAGCTGAACATAACCATTTCCAGTCAATGATCCATGTAAACACAGCCCACATCATTATGTTGCCACCACCAGCTTGGACAGTGCCTTGTTTACAATTTCGGTCCATGGCTTCGTGGAGTGTGCGCCGCTCTTGAACCCCACCATGTGCTCTTACCAGGAGGAATCAGGTTTTATCAAACCAGGACAAGTCAATTAAATCCCGTCATGTGGCCATAATCACATCGGAAACATGATCATATGAGTCACCTGAGCACAAATGATAGCTCCGTCAATGCACTGACCTTTTGTACCTTGTGCACGCTATACTGCCACCATCTGTACATGTGGTTATCGCTATCCCATGACTTTTATACCTCAGTGTACAAGTCTTTGGTGCTTTTAAAGTGACGGATTTACTCCTATACTGAGCTGATTATCGACGAGGGGGTTGATATCCATCACTGTGAGTGGAAATTGGAAATTTGTGGTAAGGTCTTATGGGACCAAACTGCTGAGATCATCGGTCCCTAAGCCTACACACTACTTAACCTAATTTAAACGAACTTAAGCTAAGGACAACACACACCCACATGCCCGAGGGAGGGCTCGAACCTCCGACGGAAGAAGCCACACGGACCGTGACAAGGCGTCCCAGACTGCACGGCTACACTGCGCGGCCAGTGCGAGTGATAGGTTCGGTAAGTAAGTATTTTGTGTACCGTTTCGTGCATTTTCCTGCAGACATGCATTGTGAACTGGTGTTGCTTAGGCCACGTGAACCGTGGGTCATATTTTTGGTCACGACTTGAAATAACTCTGCTTGGCGCTCAATGGAATGCTTCCAACAGCGGGTTCCTCCAAAAACATGATGCTTGGCAATGAAATCCGTTAAAAATTCTCATCTTTGTTTGAGTACAAGCGCGGAAATACAACGACGATCCGATGATGACTGTCCATTTGACGAAAGCTGTTTTATTAGGACAGCATGTGAATGTAATAAAGAAATATGGGAGGCCAAATGTTCGAGCATACGTCACTACATTTTGTGCGTTTCTTGCCAGTGTTGTTGATCCCCTGTAAACGTGACCGGTAGTATGATCGTTTTTTCCAATTCATTGGGACTCACATTGCCATAATTAACAAACTTGTCACGTAAATGCGTGAATTCTTCGAAACACAACTGGGTTTTATGTAATCAAATTTAGAGGTTGCATGGGGGCTTAATTATTAAAAAGAATGCAAATACTTTTTAATTTCAGTAGCTGACTGTCCGGTTACGAAGTCTCGTAACCGGTTGGCCCTGACTAGTATTTGTACTCAATCTGACTGCATAGAACAACAACAAGGAATGAAACGAAATTTCCGTTAACACAATAAATTAATTAAGTCCCCAGCAACTATGAAAGCTACGAAACAACAAGGCACAAGTGTCGCTGTTCTGTGTGTGGACGTGTGATTCAACGTACACATCTGGCACGGTTCTTCCTCAATACGACAAGATATTTTAAATACCATTTATACTGAAGTAATTATAAAAAACAGAAATACTATAATTGCACATAGAAACCTGAAATGCAGCCTAATACAAGAACACGAGCCAGATGCTTTGTTGACTGAACCTGTGACCAAGAGGCATTATTATTTAAAACATTGAAATAATAAAAAAAAGGAATTTTTTACCTTCATATACACTCCTGGAAATGGAAAAAAGAACACATTGACACCAGTGTGTCAGACCCACCATACTTGCTCCGGACACTGCGAGAGGGCTGTACAAGCAATGATCACACGCACGGCACAGCGGACACACCAGGAACCGCGGTGTTGGCCGTCGAATGGCGCTAGCTGCGCAGCATTTGTGCACCGCCGCCGTCAGTGTCAGCCAGTTTGCCGTGGCATACGGAGCTCCATCGCAGTCTTTAACACTGGTAGCATGCCGCGACAGCGTGGACGTGAACCGTATGTGCAGTTGACGGACTTTGAGCGAGGGCGTATAGTGGGCATGCGGAAGGCCGGGTGGACGTACCGCCGAATTGCTCAACACGTGGGGCGTGAGGTCTCCACAGTACATCGATGTTGTCGCCAGTGGTCGGCGGAAGGTGCACGTGCCCGTCGACCTGGGACCGGACCGCAGCGACGCACGGATGCACGCCAAGACCGTAGGATCCTACGCAGTGCCGTAGGGGACCGCACCGCCACTTCCCAGCAAATTAGGGACACTGTTGCTCCTGGGATATCGGCGAGGACCATTCGCAATCGTCTCCATAAAGCTGGGCTACGGTCCCGCACACCGTTAGGCCGTCTTCCGCTCACGCCCCAACATCGTGCAGCCCGCCTCCAGTGGTGTCGCGACAGGTGTGAATGGAGGGACGAATGGAGACGTGTCGTCTTCAGCGATGAGAGTCGCTTCTGCCTTGGTGCCAATGATGGTCGTATGCGTGTTTGGCGCCGTGCAGGTGAGCGCCACAATCAGGACTGCATACGACCGAGGCACACAGGGCCAACACCCGGCATCATGGTGTGGGGAGCGATCTCCTACACTGGCCGTACACCACTGGTGATCGTCGAGGGGACACTGAATAGTGCACGGTACATCCAAACCGTCATCGAACCCATCGTTCTACCATTCCTAGACCGGCAAGGGAACTTGCTGTTCCAACAGGACAATGCACGTCCGCATGTATCCCGTGCCACCCAACGTGCTCTAGAAGGTGTAAGTCAACTACCCTGGCCAGCAAGATCTCCGGATCTGTCCCCCATTGAGCATGTTTGGGACTGGATGAAGCGTCGTCTCACGCGGTCTGCACGTCCAGCACGAACGCTGGTCCAACTGAGGCGCCAGGTGGAAATGGCATGGCAAGCCGTTCCACAGGACTACATCCAGCATCTCTACGATCGTCTCCATGGGAGAATAGCAGCCTGCATTGCTGCGAAAGGTGGATATGCACTGTACTAGTGCCGACATTGTGCATGCTCTGTTGCCTGTGTCTATGTGCCTGTGGTTCTGTCAGTGTGATCATGTGATTTATCAGACCCCAGGAATGTGTCAATAAAGTTTCCCCTTCCTGGGACAATGAATTCACGGTGTTCTTATTTCAATTTCCAGGAGTGTATATTGACGAAAAGCACACTCTGATCATTACAGCATCCCCAATCCAACAATATCTGGTGTCTAGCCCATCAAAACAATATGACAACATCTGAACAAGAACTCTCCATGGGAACTTCTCAACAACGACTCACCACTGCTACATCTCAACAAGCACTGCCAGTGGAGGCGGCGGAATCTCTGGCGCAATCTCTGGCGCTGTGACTCAGTGTAGCCACCTTTCATATGCCCCTCCTCCACGGGCTAGAATTTGATGGTATTTTTGCCAGCATTGGTGGTGAAAATACCACCAAATTCGTAAACAAAATACAGACAAAAATAAAAGATAATATAATAACTAAATATCACATAACTAAATAAATTTTGGCTTTGCACTGACCATTCCATAACCTAATATATAAAATACAGTAAGGAATACAAATGCTTGCATACATGTGATTTTACATAATAGTTTACACAGGTATCATTCAATGAATAGCACCAGCAATGACGAATAGGTGTAGGTAAGAGTCTCGTAACATTTCATAAACAGTAATACACAAAAAACCTGTTTATACAAATATTCACATAAAATCTTGTCAATGGTTCAATAAACAAGTAGTTGATAGTTCCAGGAGTAGCACCCAGTAATGTTGACAGGTGCAGACAGCAACAAGTGACATTATTTCAGCAGAAGCATTTCCATCAGTGGCACCCAGTAATGTTGACAGGTGCAGACAGCAACAAGTGACATTATTTCAGTACAAGCAGTTCTATCAGTGGCACCCAGTAATGTTGAGCAGGTGCAGACACCAACAAGTGACATTATGTCAGTAGAAACAGTTCCATCGGTGGCACCCAGCATTGTTGAGCAGGTGCAGACACCAACAAGTGACATTATGTCAGTAGAAGCAGTTCCATCAGTGGCACCCAGCAATGTTGAGCAGGTGCAGACACCAACAAGTGACATTATGTCAGTAGAAGCAGTTCCATCAGTGGCACCCAGTAATGTTGAACAGGTGCAGACACCAACAAGTGACATCTTCTCAGTAGAAGCAATTCCATCAGTGGCACCCAGCAATGTTGAGCAGGTGCAGACACCAACAAGTGACATTATTTCAGTAGAAGCAGTTCCATCAGTGGCACCCATCATGTTGACAAGTGCAGCAACAGTCCATAATATTCACTATCACTAATCAGACAGTTCAGTCAGAGTTTATCAGCAGAAATTAAACATCTCCTAGTGGCACCCATCATGTTAAACAGGTGCAGGCGTGAACAACAGTTTGAATGCACACACAATTGCTTTTACAAAATTATTCTCAATGCTCTTACACTAAACATACAAATTATAACAAACACACCAATTATATCAGATAATTGTCGTATTAACTATTACAATACACAAATAACAGTAAACCTATAATATTTATGGGTGTCAGTGCAAGCCACAACAAACAAGTAAGATAATATTTAGGGGATAGGTCGGTACCAATTATTTGGGATTAGGAAAGGAAAACACACAAAACACACTCACTCTTCTTTCATCCACATTAAGTACTACTGTGTAATTGAATAGTGTTAACTGTGTAAATGCAATTCTGTCAAAATTTGATGTTCGACATGTGTATCAAGTAGTAATGGCAGCAGTATGTAACAGTCAATAATAGTTAGTCAACGTCATAGTCATCATGTCAAGACCAATGTTTGCCAAGCCAAATCAAATGTACGGTTGCTGAACAACTGTCAGTGTGCCAAGCTATGCAAATACTTCCTCTCTCCAAAAAAAAGTATATACTGCTTACTGATTTTAAAAAAGTGTGTGTGTAGACAATCTTCCTTCCACTTGAGTGTTCTAATCTGCCATCTTCATCCTCCTTGTTCCATATAAACCAACAAAAAAATATACTCCTCACTTACTTTACCTCTTATCCACCAAAACTCTAATAATCATCAGCATCACATAATCTTAATACTTCAATAATACCTCTTACGTCGATACATATAAACCTTATCATCAATATCATTTACCTTACCTCTTGTCCACCAAAACTGCAATAATCATCAACTTCACACAATCTCAATACCTCAATAATACCTCTTCAATACGTCGACACATATAAGCCTTATCGCCAATATCATTTCACTTCCACAACAACTCTTTCCTCTAGTCAGTCTCCTCGAACAAGTACAGATAAAATTCTAGTGCAAACTTCAATTCATCATCCCATACAATCCGAAGACACAATGACCACACACAACCTCTGTGTAATCCATCTGACCCAAATCTTCTACTCATTATGAATTATAAAATACATTTTGGTTACCTTGTCCATCATTAAATAAAAGAAACGCATACATGACCTCTAACAGCCTTTAGTTTGAATAACTCTCAGTAAGTAAGTACGAGTACGGAGTGTGAATGATCGTAATATTTCACAGTGTGTACATCACTTCAAGAATCATGGCAAAACAGAAGCAAACATGTGGAGTATTTCTTGTGTCAAGTGTCACTTGCTATTTCAATTGCTCACGAGGAATGCAGTGTAATAACTGTCAATGGTCTAAACCTAGTGTTGGTATTTCATGTCATTGGCTTCCTTTCTATTAGCATAAATTTATACAGCTTCCATAAAACCTCCAGCTCATGTGACTTCAATGAAGTTTCTTGTACCAATGTCGTTTGTAGAATTATAGCAGTTCATTTTCTTATCTTAAAATATAAGGCACTGAGCGTAAGCAAAACATGCAATAGCGAGTAAATATACCAGTAGAGAACAGAATGTCAACAAGTGGATGTAGCACAATCCCTACAACGAGGCTCTGCCAAGCAAACAATCTATAATTAATACCATAGTGTAACTTAAACTCTATGTTCGTACACAGTATATCAGCATTTCTATATACCAAATTAAAGAGTAGTTATGACAACAAAATAGAAATGTGTATATATCCAATCCATACGCAAAGCAGCAAATATGTATCTTACATAATAAACAGGTCATTAGCATCATATCAGCATAAGCAAATAAATGTTCATATGTAATCTTAATAAGTAAACATGAAGGCGCAAACAGATAAATCACAAAGTATAACTTACATACATAACCACAGTCAGCACAATTAATCAGGTGACAATTATAATTTAAATAAATAAGCACAGCAGGCACATAATAAAAAAAAGTGACATCAGTGAAAAAGCAGTGCAGCCAAGCGATGCATAATATAGATAAGTAACAACCCTGTTCATTAATAAAACACTGTCAAAATCAGCAAATGTACGCAAGCACGTCGCTTCACAAGTAAATTCATAGAACATAAAATTTAGCACAAAGTATAAATCACGTAATCGCGAGCAGCAAATTACATCTAAAGTACGTACCTAAGTGGAAATATGTTACCTGAAAAATAAACTTAATTAATAGTTACCTTTATAGTTTATTAGTTTCTTCTTCGAAATTACATTCTTCCTGAAATTTTCTCGATAGCAAGTCCCCTTAACGTCGGACACACACAGAATTTACCTGAAGTTCTTAAGTATTTTATACAACCGTATCCTGAAAAATACTGAACGTTAATAACATAATTTATCAAGTCACTATAGCTTTATACTGAATTTAATCAGAGAAATTAGACTGTGTATTTGTTTACGGCTGTCAGTGCATTTGCACTGAGCGCTGGATCAGCTGTAGGTACGCGTGACGTAGGAAGTAATTGTTTGCGGTCAACGACTGCCTTGTGCGGCGCGCAGACTTGACTGTTGCTTTGAGTATGCGCCGCCGCCAGAACACGGCGCGGTATCCTTGTATTCTGTGTGTGTTTCCGCATAACTGTTCGTTTCTCAAAAGTATGTCATTCCACAAAAATTTTAACGTTCGGTATATTATGTATTCCCTTAGAGCGCCGAGATTTAAGAGTTTCTACTTCGACAGTGTTATCATGAATAATTTTGCGAACCCTATATGGACCGTTATAAAGCAGAAAAAATTTGCGACACAAGCCTTTTTCTTTGTGAGACAAATGATGAGACTTAATTAACACCTTTTGACCAACTGGCAAGGTTTTTAAACGACCAGGACGTTTAGCTGATTTCTCTCTTCTAGCAGCCGCAGATGCAATATTTTGTAGAACCAGGTTGACAACTTTAGAATGCCGCAGTTTCCGTGAAGGCGGAAATGGAACGATTTCAGAAATGCGATTTGTCGGTGCTTTATTTTTTAATATCAATATAGGCGGTAAAGAAGTTGAATCATTAGGGAGTTCATTCAGAATGTTTTGAAAAATATGAAGATACTGATCCCGAGTTCTGTGATTCTGATGACAATAAAGTCAACACAATTTATTGATTTCCTTCATCCATCTCTCTGAAGCATTAGATTGAGGGTGAAAAAGTGAAATGAAAATTGGTTTAATCTTACGACGCCGTAGAGTATGAAGCCCAATTTTAAAGCGAAACTGTGATCTATTATCTGATATAACCTTATCCACATGACCCACTTCTTTAAGAAAATGTTTGATGAAAGCGTTAGATACTGAACGAGCTGTTGCTTTACGTAAAGGTGTAAAACACACATATTTTGATGTCAATTCCACTGCTACCTAAATGTACGCAAAACCATTAGTAGAACGAGCCACTGGACCAAACAAATCGACTGCAGCCATGTCCTTTAATTTTGCTGGAATGATAGGAAACAACGGTGCTCTGTGAGATATAGTTGGCGGCTTAGCCTTTTGACATAATTTGCATTTGGCAAGGCATCCCGAAGTTGTTCAAATTCTGACTGAGCTTCCTCATCCCAACACCAATTAGAATTCTTTCCAGATAGTTCACATAAACGAGGTGTGGCCAAATTGTCCAATCTAACAAAGCGTCTAAGAAAATTACAGACACCAAGGAAACTACGAACATCACGTTTTATAGTAGGAACAGCATAATTACGAATAGCGTCTAGCTTCTCTGGATCAGGAAGAACACCTTCTGTAGAAATAGTATGACCAAGAAATTTCACCTGAGAACGACCAAATTCAGATTTTTCCAAGTTCACTATAATGCCAACTCTTGCAAAAATACGTAATAATGAATCCAAAATTTTGTTGTGCTCACCCCAAGAACGTTTAGCAATAAGAATATCGTCAACATATGAAGTAATATCGTCACGAAGATAAAAAGGTAAAATTTCGTTTAAACTACGAATGAATGCTGCTGAAGATACAGTAAGTCCAAACGGTAATTTCCAAAATCTCTTTTGGGTAAAATAGTCATATCCGGTTAATCTTTACCGGCTCTCTAGATAGATTGATAGTAGAAGAGTTGTTTTGATAGATACAAAGAATAGTAGAAGAGTAGGCAGCGATGCAGAAAACTAAAAGGGAAATAGCACCACTACAACTCGGGGCCCTGTGTACGCTATGGCACATATTCACTTAGTGTGGCGAATCCCCTGAGGACTTTAACAGCCACACATAAATTCTAGTTTGTGTCTTAGTGACCAATTTGGTGGGAGTGCGCACATAAATTGATCTAACCATGAACATGGATGTATGTCATCCTTAGAATTGCGAAAGATCTTAAATTTCCGAACAGTTAAAAAGTGTTTATAGTCAAAGTTTTCGCCTCGTGGCGACAAAGACCTACCGCGTCTGTCCCAGTCCGAATGTCGATTATTGTCAAGTTCGCGCGCCTGGCGCTCTCTTCTTGCATCTCGTAAATGAAATAAATTATTTTCTTCAAAGCCCTCTGCTATCTGTGATTCTAAATTTCTTCTGCTGTCTTTTCCTAGGATTTCGCCTTCAATTTGTTTGACTTGCTTTCGTAATGCCTCAAATTCCCTTTTAACAGGTTCATTAAATTTTCCCTGATTTTCAACATGTTTATAAATGCTCTGGTACTCTTCGGTTTCTGCAAATGTCAATGGAGCTGTATCATCTGAATCTCTGTCCCCATTTAAACTAAGACTTGTCAGTTTATCTGAAATCTCCTCAACTCTTTCCAATGAGTCACCTATTTTTTCTTTCTGTTTATTTACGTCTTCCGTAAGTGTCGCGACTCGGGTTTCGGTATTGTCACATTTAGTAGTTAACTGTTCATACTGTTGCGTTAAGTTATTTATTCTGTCATTTGGTACGGATTCCTCGATTCTTTCAAGTATTTCTTCCTTATCGTGTGCACGTTGTAAATTTAACTCTGAAAATGTTTGTACTATCACGCGATCTCTTTCTTCCTGTTCTGTATCCTGTTCCTTTTGTCTGATTTCTATTGAAATTAATCTATTATTGTGAGCATTCAAAATCGGTTGTACTTCTTCTCTAATTTCTTTCTTTAATTCATCTTTCATGTTTTTGAAACATGTCTCTATTCGTGAGTCTAACCGTGTTTCCATTGTTTCCATCTCTGTTTTAATTGTTCCTATTTGTGAGCGTGTTGCCACTGTTTTTAATTCAGATCCTAACTGTGATCCCAGTGAGTCTAACCGTGTTTCCATTGTTCCCATATCAGTTTCTAACCGTGTTGCCAAAGTTCCCATCTGTGATCCCAGTGAGTCTAACCGTATTTCCATTGTTCCCATATCTGTTTTAATTGTTCCTATTTCTGATCCCACTGTTTTTAATTCAGATCCCAAATTTAATATTGCACTCATCAACTGCTCCATGTTAACTTGTTCGATACTCTTTTCACCCCTAACATTTCCCGCAAAATCAACTTCTTTCGTCATAGCTGTAAAGCTATCTTTGTTCGATACTATTCCAAAATCTTCTGTCGTTAATCTCGTATTCTGAAAATTTTTTGATTGTGAAAAATTTTGAACTGTTTCCGGACTATTTTCCCGACTTATTAAATTGTTTTCAGCTTCATTATTCATCATACTGTTCTCCTGTGTTCGAGTTCGCCATGTTAACAATTTCGTCTTTCTCACTATCCATCATTTTTGCCTTTTTCATCGATCGCGTAATCATTTACAAAACATACAAAACCCGTCACTATATGAAAATTACACACAATGACACTTTATCACCAACAATACCATTCACACGAAATGCTTCCCTCAAACACGATTAATGAACAATTGAAATCTTCATAATTGCACAAAATTGTCAAACCCGTATACAAGACAACAAAAATTAAATTCTGCAAAAATACCATTAGAAGAAAGACAAGACAGCTACAAATGTTCATTACCAAATCTACACATGCAATATAGACTACAATTACTAAACTACAAATTACTACAACAATACTACTGTCTGCTATTTTTCCACGGGACGATCCGAAGCAGCGGTCGCCACGTGCATGGGGGCTTAATTATTAAAAAGAATGCACATATTTTTTAATTTCAGTAGCTGACTGTCCGGTTACGAAGTCTCGTAACCGGTTGGCCCTGACTAGTATTTGTACGCAATCTGACTGCATAGAACAACAACAAGGAATGAAACGAAATTTCCGTTAACACAATTAATTACTTAAGTCCCCAGCAACTATGAAAGCTACGAAACAACAAGGCACAAGTGTCGCTGTTCTGTGTGTGGAAGTGTGATTCAACGTACACATCTGGCACGGTTCTTCCTCAATACGACAAGATATTTTAAATACCATTTATACTGAAGTAATTAAAGAAAAACCAGAAATGCTATAATTGCACATAGAAACCAGAAATACAGTCTAATACAAGAACACGAGCCACATGCTTTGTTGACTGAACCTGTGACCAAGAGGCATTATTATTTAAAACATTGACATAATAAAAAAAGGAATTTTTTACCTTCATATATATTGACGAAAAGCACACTCTGATCGTTACAGCATCCCCAATCCAACAATATCTGGTGTCTAGCCCATCAAAACAATATGGCAACATCTGAACAAGCACTCTCCATGGGAACTTCTCAACAACGACTCACCACTGCTACATCTCAACAAGCACTGCCAGTGGAGGCGGCGAAATAAAACTCTCTGGCGCAATCTCTGGCGCTGTGACTCAGTGTAGCCACCTTTTCATGGTTTCGCTCGGTTTCCATTTTCGCATACATATCGACAATTAAATGATGATACAATTGTCAACATTGCGAGTCTTTGAGTTTCATTATGGCTATGACCAGTGGTGATGCCAGACCTCAGCCTGGCAGCTTTATTGATGGCAGGAAAAGCAGCTTGAGGAAAGCCTGTGAAAGGGGAACTAGTAGCAAATAACGAAAGGTAAGGGTGGAAAATAACAACGGAATGCAGATGTACAACCTCTGTTTCCTAAACCAACTTTGTCATCTACGGAGTGTCCAATATAAAGTCTCCTTCAAAAGTAATACGGAAGACCATGAAAAGGCAGATAAAGCGTTTTTATGACTTGGTTATTGAGCCGTGGCGCTAATGAATTATTAGACTGTTCTGTCTGGCACCAGTGGCTCAGGTGTAGTATCAACTATCCCTCTTGCTGCCCCATTTCCAATATCTATGAGGAAGGGTTGGTATCTGTGGGTTGTGTCCTTAGAAGGTCTTTGCTTGCCGATATATATATATGGGATTCGCTGGCCCGAGAGAGAGGCATGAAGTTTGGGGATTGGCGGTAGCGCCGCGACTAGAGATGGTCACGAGGTCCAAGTGGCCGAAAACACGAGCTGCTCAAGGCGGACCTGCGCAGAGAGAAGATACCGGAGTACTTCACCGGGGTCAGCGGCGACTACAAGCAGCAGGCCGACATTCCTGGCCTAGCTGCCCTCTTCTACCTGGCTTTCATCGGCACCACTCAGTAACCACTGCGACGCACCGTGGATCCAAGGAACTGCTCGCTGATAAATCCTTGTGGTGATTTGCTTCATCGTCTACCTGCCCTCTTTATTATGGTATTTTCTGGTGTGTATCCGACCCTCAGAGTTTTACTAAGACACTTGTTGTCGTTTGAAAATTTGTCCCCCTATTATATTGCCTTTCCTTTCTGGTTTGTACCCAATCATTAATGTTCTAATGGTCGTAAATACAGCCGGAACAATTGTACTGAGGCACAGGTTGACGTTCAAAAAAAGAGGGATTCTTTGATTCTAATTGCATTTCTCAATAATTTTTTATAATCTGAACAACCTGCTGTATTAAGCTGTTCGTTTCTGTGTTTGAAAGACCGGCTCATTATTGGTGCATTTTAGCTGGATCTTGTGGTTCCGTCGAGTGATTTCTCTTGTAATAAGTGTTCACAAATGATGTTTAAAGACGTTCCTTCAGAGTGATCGTAATAACTGACTATCAGTTCAACCTTGAAAATATTAACGGCCAACTGTCACCAGGGCTTTAGTCAGTTGTCAGAAGAGACGGGTTGGGGTCCAGTCGCACCTTGGTTGCCGATTGAAATTAATAGGTTGATTGCTTTGAAGTATGCCTTATCATTGTGATATTGCTTGCTAATCTGTTTAACCTTTAAGCATAGGTGCGCATCTTAACCCCGAACCTTTCGTCATACACCTTTCAAATTACATCTACATCTACATTTATACTCCGCAACCCACCCAACGGTGTGTGGTGGAGGGTACTTTACGTGCCACTGTCATCACCTCCCTTTCCTGTTCCAGTCGCGTATGGTTCGCGGGAAGAACGACTGCCGGAAAGCCTCCGTGCGTGCTCGAATCTCTCTAATTTTACGTTCGTGATCTCCCCGGGAGGTATAAGTAGGGGGAAGCAAAATATTCGATACCTCATCCAGAAACGCACCCTCTCGAAACCTGGACAGCAAGCTACACCGCGATGCAGAGCGCCTCTCTTGCAGAGTCTGCCACCTGAGTTTGCTAAACATCTCCGTAACACTATCACGCTTACCAAATAACCCTGTGACGAAACGCGCCGCTCTTATTTGGATCTTCTCTACCTCCTCCGTTAATCTGACCTGGTACCGAATCCATACTGATGAGAAATACTCAAGTATAGGTCGAACGAGTGTTTTGTAAGCCACCTCCTTTGTTGATGGACTACATTTTCTAAGGACTCTCCCAATGAATCTCGACCTGGTACCCGCCTTACCAACAATTAATTTTATATTATCATTCTACTTCAAATCGTTCCGCACGCATGCTCCCAGATTTTTTACAGAAGTAACTGCTACCAGTGTTTGTTCCGCTATCATATAATCATACAATAAAGGATCCTTCTTTCTACGTATTCGCAATACATTACTTTTTTCTGTGTTAAGGGTCAGTTGCCACCCCCTGCACCAAGTGCCTATCCGCTGCAGATCTTCCAGCATTTCGCTGCAATTTTCTAATGCTGCAACTTGTTTGTATACTACATCATCATCCGCGAAAAACCGCATGGAACTTCGGACACTATCTAATAGGTCATTTATATATATTATGAAAAGCAGTGGCCCCATAACACTCCCCTGTGGCACGCCAGAGGTTACTCTAACGTCTGTACACGTCTCTCCATTGAGAACAACATGCTGTGTTCTGTTTGCTAAAAACTCTTCAATCCAGCCACACAGCTGGTCTGATATTCCGTAGGCTCTTACTTTGTTTATCAGGCGACACTACGGAACTGTATCGAAAGCCTTCCGGAAGTCAAGGAAAATAGCATCTACCTGGGAGCCTGTATCTAATAATTTCGCGGTCTCATGAACAAATAAAGGGAGTTGGGTCTCACAAGATCGCTGTTTCCGGAATCCATGTTGATTCCTACAGAGTAGATTCTGGGTTTCCAGAAACGACATGATACGCGAGCAAAAAACATGTTCTAAAATTCTACAACAGATCGACGTCAGAGATATAGGACTATAGTTTTGCGCATCTGCTCGACGACCCTTCTTGAAGACTGGGACTACCTGTGCTCTTTTCCAATCATTTGGAACCTTCCGTTCCTCAAGAGACTTGGGTACACGGCTGTTAGAAGGGGGCAAGTTCTTTCGCGTGCTCTGTGTAGAATCGAATTGGTATCCTGTCAGGTCCAGTGGACTTTCCTCTGTTGAGTGATTCCATTTGATTTTCTATTCCTTGGACACTTATTTCGATGTTAGCCATTTTTTCGTTTGTGCGAGGATTTAGAGAAGGAACTGCAGTGCGGTCTTCCTCTGTGAAACGGCTTTGGAAAAAGGTGTTTAGTATTTCACCTTTACGCGTGTCATCCTATGTTTCAATGCTATCATCATCCCGGAGTGTCTGGATATGCTGTTTCGAGCACTTACTGATTTAACGTAAGACCAGAACTTCCTAGGATTTTCTGTAAAGTCGGTACATAGAATTTTACTTTCGAATTCACTGAACGCGTCGCTCGTAGCCCTCCTTACGCTAACTTTGACATCGTTTAGCTTTTGTTTGTCTGAGAGGTCTTGGCTGCGTTTAAACTTGCAGTGAAGCTCTCTGTGCTTTCGCAGTCGTTTCCTAACTTTGATGTTGAACCACGGTGGGTTTTTCGCGTCCCTCACACTTTTACTTGGCACGTATCTGTCTAAAACGCATTTTACGATTGCTTTGAACTTTTTCCATAAACACTCAACATTCTCAGTGTCGGAACAGAAATTTTCGTTTTGATCTGTTAGGTAGTCTGAAATCTGCCTTCTATTACTCTTGCTAAACAGATAAACCTTCCTCCCTTTTTTTATATTCATATTTACTTCCATACTCAGTGATGCTGCAACGGCCTTATGATCACTGATTCCCTGTTCTGCACATACAGAGTCGAAAAGTCAGGTCTGTTTGTTATCAGTAGGTCCAAGAAGTTATCTCCACGAGTCGGTTCCCTGTTTAATTGCTCGAGGTAATTTTCGGATAGTGCACTCAGTATAATGTCACTCGATGCTCTGTCCCTACCACCCGTCCTAAACATCTGAGTGTCCCAGTCTATATCTGATAAATTGAAATCTCCATCTAAGACTATAACATGCTGAGAAAATTTATGTGAAATGTATTCCACATTTTCTCTCAGTTGTTCTGCCACTAATGCTGCTGAGTCGGGAGGTCGGTAAAAGGAGCCAATTATTAACCTAGCTCGGTTGTTGAGTGTAACCTCCACCCATAATAATTCACAGGAACCATCCACTTCTACTTCACTACAGGATAAACTACTACTAACAGCGACAAACACGTCACCACCGTTTGCATGCAGTCTATCCTTTCTAAACACCGTCTGTGCTTTTGTAAAAATTTCGGCAGAATTTATCTCTGGCTTCAGCCAGCTTTCCGTACCTATAACGATTTCAGCTTCAGTGCTTTCTATCAGCGCTTGAAGTTCCGGTACTTTACCAACGCAGCTTAGATAATACCGATTGCTGCTTGGTCCCCGCATGTCATGACTTTGCCCTGCAACCTTTAAGGCTGTTGCCCTTTCTGTACTTCCCCGCGGCCATCTAACCTAAAAAACCGCCCAGTCCACACCACACAACCCCTGCTACCCGTGTAGCCGCCTGCTGTGTGTAGTGGACTCCTGACCTATCCAGCGGAACCCGAAACCCCACCACCCTATGACGCAAGTAGAGGAATCTGCAGGCCACACGGGCGCAGAACGGTCTCAGCCTCTGATTCAGACCCTCCACTCGACTCTGTACCAAAGGTCCGCAGTCAGTCCTGTCGACGATGCTGCAGATGGTGAGCTCTGCTTTCATCCCACTAGCGAGACTGGCAGTCTTCACCAAATCAGATAGCCGCCGGAAGCCAGAGAGGTTTTCCTCCGATCCATAGCGACACACATCATTGGTGCCGGCATGAGCGACCACCTGCAGATGGGTGGACCCTGTACCCTTCATGGCATCTGGAAGGACCCTTTCCACATCTGGAATGACTACCACCAGTATGCACACGGAGTGCACATTGCTTTTCTTCCCTTCTCTTGCTGCGATATCCATAAGGGGCCCCATTATGCCCCTGACGTTGGAGCTCCCAACTCCGAGTAAGCCCACCGTCTGCGACCACCTGGATCTTGCAGACTGAGGGGCAACCTCTGGAACAGGACAAGCAGCCATGTCCGCCGAAGATCAGTATCAGCTGGAGACAGAGCCTGAAACCGGTTCGTCAGACAAACTGGAGAGGCCTTCCGTTCAGCCCTCCGGAATGTCTTTCGCCCCCTGCCACACCTCGAGACGACCTCCCACTCTACCACAGGTCAGGGGTCAGCCTCAATGTGGTCAGTATCCAGGGCAGCCACAGCCGTAGTCCGATCGGAGGATGCGTGGGACAAGCTGGCCGTCCCCAACAAACCCCCATCTGAACCCCCACAGTGATGCCCATTGGCAACAGCCTCAAGTTGTGTGACGGAAGCCAACACTGCCTGAAGCTGGGGGCGAAGGGATGCCAACTCAGCCCGCATCCGAACACAACAGTTGCAGTCCCTATCCATTCTAAAAACTGTTGTGCAAAGAACGTCTGAACTAATCTTCAGAGAGCACAAACAATTCGACACAAAATTTAAACGGTTATTAAAATACAAGATTGCCTAGTAAATGCAGTAATGCTGTTACTTGCGCACTGCTGACACACTGCTCGGCGGCAGGAGGAGACTACGCGATTTTACACTATTCAGGTACTAAAACGCGATGCTACAACTCTCGAATACTATAATACGCCGGAAATTTATGAATTGAACAATGCAAGTACCCAAAAACACGCAAAGAAATTAAGAATTAAACTACGTAACAAATAAGTGAGCTGAGAGTATACGACTTGCTGCTGGCAGCTGCTTATCCGACGGCGGCAGGGAGCACACTGGCTGTGACCAACCGACAGTTAAGTCATTTGTTTTGAGTAACTGAAACACTCTTCTCATCAATGGTGGTTTTATAGTTTTCATGTGTTGCAGAAGTTCATTTAATAAGACAGACTGTGTCCAGCACGTTGGTTAACAACGCTGTTTCATCCGACTATGGTCGGCCTGCAAGTCCGGCCGTCTTGTAATTATTGTCATATTGTTTGCTGTTTTGCAATACAGCACTTCAGATTTCTTTTGCAAAGATTATTTAAGCTTATTCAACTTAAGATTTAAGGTCAAAAGAATTTGGCAAATTTGTTCATTTTGTTAAAGAAAATTTTATGGTTAAATGCTTCGATTATCTGTAAAAGACAGTTTACATATTGAGGTTGTGTGAAAAGAAAGTTATATTGGTGGATCCTCCCTTCCACGTTTCCTTTATTCCAGTAGTGCCACGTATCAGTTATTGATATCATTACAACAGTGCCTGAAAGAAAAGTAGAGCACGCAGAAAAGGAGCAGGCCATGTAATCAGTATAGGTTGAGTGGGTATGTAATGTTATTACAGTGGCTACAATATCGAGTCAAACTTACAAAGAACATGGCAGTACGAGCATACTTACCGTTATGACGTAGCACTCGCTCTCGCCTGGAAGCATGCACTCTTTCGGTTGGGAAGGGTGCCATACAACGTTTGTATTCTCCTCTGAGGCGAGCTGGCCTCCAGCTGTTGTAACTGGTCCTGGGTATCCCGAATACTGGCATTAGTGCGGAGTTGGCGTCCCAGGTCGTGCCATACAGGCTCTTTTGGGGACAGATCTGGGCATCCACGTGGCTTTGGTAGTACCTCTGCATCAAGCAGACAGCTCATACAGACACTTTGAAACTAAATCTTTAATTATTGTTTTATTAAACATAATTTTCTCTGACAAAGACAACTCAAACCTTACCTATTCATTTATTACCCACAGTATACAAGCCCAATGAAATCTGACTGCTATACAGTGACAACATGACTTCCCATAATTAACACAAAAGAATAGCCCATATTTGAAAGAAATCTAACAATAATACAATTCAAAAAAATATGAAAGTAAAGAAATAAGAAACTCTGTTAATTGCCTAAACTCATTTCAATCACGAATCCCGACAGTGAAAACCCCTATTCTTTCATAAGTCACTTACCTCACAGAAAATCTTCATAACACGAACTACAGCAGTTACAGCAAGTAGCAACATGGGGCAGCTAAACAAAAGGATTCTAACTACTATAGACTCTAACTACTAGGAGGCATATTTTTAGCAAAAGAAAGATTTTGTTGGAGAGCAAACAATGTATTTAGAAAATTTTACCTTCTTCATGTGACATCCAGTTCTAAAAATCGTACAGTTTTCAATACTTCCACTATCCCTACATTTTCAACTATACATCCATTGTCATACCTTGCCTTGCATATTCTCTTATAAGAAATTTCCTCTCACTTTACATTGCATATCCTACCAACACAGAGTCTCCAATAAGAAAAAACATGTCAATACACTTCTCTATCCACTCGCTAACTGCTAGTCCGTCCAACCACAGAATCTCTTGCCGAGGACGCAGAGCGCTGTCAACGATATTAACACAGTCTACAGTGCTGCTAACATACAAACAGGCTACTTACAACTTGTCATGCGTGGACGAACATCTTGCTGTTGGAAAAATGGCACCACAATGCTATAGCGTGAGAGGTAACACATGAAGATGCAATGCCGTCAAAACAAGAGTGGGATCTCTCCCCATATTGCCGCCATACTAGCCGACGATGGTCATCGAGGATAGTGCTGAAAGATGATTCATCGCTGAACACAATGCGGCGCTTGGCAGTCCATCCATGCTTCTCAGCCACTGGATTACTTCAGGCGGAGGAGGAGGAGGAGATTAGTGTTTAACGTCCCGTCGACAACGAGGTCATTAGAGACGGAGCGCAAGCTCGGGTGAGGGAAGGAAATCGGCCGTGCCCTTTCAAAGGAACCATCCCGGCATTTGCCTGAAGCGATTTAGGGAAATCACGGAAAACCTAAATCAGGATGGCCGGAGACGGGATTGAACCGTCGTCCTCCCGAATGCGAGTCCAGTGTGCTAACCACTGCGCCACCTCGCTCGGTTACTTCAGGCGCAACCGATTCTGTTGTGGTGTTAAAGCCAGCCTACGTATGTGACGGTAATTTCCTTACTTTCCTGCTGCTAGTCCCTGACCAATGGTGCCGGATGACACAGAACGTTACAGGGATTCGCTCCCTGTTCTCGGATGGCAGACGCCGATGTGAAGGGGCTACATGTGCTTGTGGTGGTCAGATTTGATCGACTGAAACCTTAACAACCAATATGCCTGCCCTCGGGTGGCCATGCAGTCCAACATCAGGCAACTGTCAAATATGAATGGCTTAAAAATCTGGATTTTGCAGGATTCGACCACTCGGCCAAATGGAGTCCCAGAGCGAGTTCCCTTTCAGACTTTGCCAGGTGCTGTCTCACAAGTGTATATGGATGGCATCTCCCCTCCTTCACAGTGATTGCTCGAATTCTGACGTCTTTCATGCCCCTTTATACGAGGCCTCGTAACAACATTAAACGCAATCAACACTAATGCATCGTGGTTGTCGTTGTACCTGTCACGAAGAACTGTAACTGCAACCATTTACAGAGAGTAAGTTCGGGAGAGCTGGACTATTTTTTTCTGTTACTGAAAATTTGTGCGTTTCTTATCTTTTTTTTTACTTCAAGCAGCCTTTCGGAATAGAGTATCATATAAACTAAAGTACAGCATGTTGTTGGGGGGCTGCCACTTAAAGCACAAGAAGCAAGATATAATGGACAGGGAGGGGCAGACCATATAAAAATGTCTACACAGGAAGGAAAGAATACATTAAAATGACATATTTATGTTTGGGATATGTTCTAATGAGTAGAGAATTATAATAATTCTGAGGCCATTTAACGCTAAATTCGTACCTACACATTTCTCAAGCTCGCAGTAAAAAAATTGGATTGATATTGTGCGGAGTAAGTCTTAGTACTAAAATTAAGTAACTACTAAAACTTTTCGGCTTACCACGACAGAGAACGTAATTTTCTCTCCAGAACGTACACGGAAGTTATAGCAACAGTTTTGCACCACATTTATTCAGAAAAGAGCTTCTTCACACGTAGCAAGAGCTGCTGCCTAGCTGCGCAATTCTGAAATACTCCACTGGGTCACCTCACCCAGTGGTCTAACTCTTCCGGAATTGCCCCACACACCTGTTGTTGTTGTTGTTGTTGTGGTCTTCAGTCCAGAGACTGGTTTGATGCAGCTCTCCATGCTACTCTAACCTGTGCAAGCTTCTTCATATCCCAGTACCTACTGCAACCTACATCCTTCTGAATCTGTTTAGTGTATTCATCTCTTGGTTTCTCTCTACGATTTTTACCCTCCACGCTGCCCTCAAATACTAAATTGGCGATTCCTTGATGCCTCAGAATATGCCCTACCAACCGATCCCTCCTTCTAGTCAAGTTGTGCCACAGATTCCTCATCTCTCCAATTCTATTCAATATCTCCTCATTAGTTGTGTGATCTACCCATCTAATCTTCAGCATTCTTCTGTAGCAGCACATTTCGAAAGCTTCTATTCTTGTCTAAACTATTTATCGTTCACGTTTCACTTCCATACATGGCTACACTCCATACAAATATTTTCAGAAACGACTTCCTGACACGTAAGTCTAAACTCGATATTAACAAATTTCTCTTCTTCAGAAACGCTTTCCTTGCCGTTACCAATCTACGTTTTATATCCCCTCCACTTCGACCATCATCAGTTATTTTTCTCCCCAAATAGCAAAACTCCTTTACTACTTTAAGCGTCTCATTTCCTAATCTAATTCCCGCAGTACCGCCAGATTTAATTTGACTACATCCCATTATCCTCTTTTTGCTTTTGTTGATGTTCATCTTATATCCTCCTTTCAAGACACTGTCCATTCCATTCAGCTGCTCTTCTGGCTCCTTTTCTGTCTCTGACAGAATCACAATGTCATCGGCGAACCTCAAAGTTTTTATTTATTCTCCATGGATTTTAATTCCTATTCCGAATTTTTCTTTTGTTTCCTTTACTGCTTGCTCAATATACAACATCGGGGATATACAACCCTGTCTCACTCCCTTCCCAACCACTGCTTCCCTTTTATTGTGTACATAGTCACCGCGTACACAACTTTCCCACTAGAGCGCGCCCCGCTAAGCACAACAGCGCGGGCGCAGCGCTCGTCTGTTTCCGCACTACGAGATGGCGCTGCCATAGAGATGGACCAAATTCTACTCCGCCGATCTGCGTATTATTATGTAACGCAGCCAATGAGATTTGTGCTTACGTAGAACCTTTTCTTCTCGCGGACCACACTCGCGCAGTGATACATGAATGCTCGAGGTATTGTAACGAGTGTACAGACCTCCGATTAGTCAGTCAGCATTAGTCTGTACCAGTCTATAGTCAAGTTTCAGTCTGTGCCTAATTAGATTACCATATTCCTGTACATAGCCATGAAGATAAATGTATAGACACATTTGCCAAGTATCAGAGATATATGTGACAATAAGATTAACATACCAATACCAAAGGAACTTCTGATTATGAACTGTAAATAGCATCCAGAACCAAGTTAAGTAATTTTTATGCTTGTTATTATTTTAATAAATGTGTGTGAAAATTAATCAAGTTCTGTTTAAAGTTGGTCACCGTCAATCTGCTGCTATAAGCGTGCAAGTGGCATTTCCATCGTCTGACCTAACGGCAGAAGATAAGCACGTCACAATAAGACCACGAGACATATTGCTGACACTTGCCTACTTCGTTAGAGCGACAAGTCAAATAATCTGATGGTGTGTGTACTGAAGGTCTTACAGTACGCACACCACACCTTTCATGCCCACACACCTATGGTTTTTATATGTTAGAAGTAAAACTGATATCGACATGCCTGCTTGGTGGTTCACATTTTTTGACAGGCAGTATACTTGGATTTTCAACCTTTTTTTTATAGCAGACCAGAGAATATTATCGATAGCCAATAAGATCGACACTATCGTTTCCTTGCTAGCTGCCTTAAAAGCAGTCCCGCATTCCACAACTCCCGTTCTGGAGAATGGTACTCCTCGTTTTTTTTTTATGCCCTCCATTGATAATATAGCCGTTTTTCCCGATCTCCGATGATTTTGTGGAGGAAGTGGACGTCGTCTGCTGACGAGGAGCTGGTGGAGGAGTCGGAGTAGAGAGGGGAGGGGAGGGGAGGGGAGGGGAGGGTGGAGCGCCGGCTGCGCGCGCTGGCGGCGAGGGTCTTCCCCGCGCCGGGTGAGGGACTTCCCCGCCGGTGGCCGGCCAGTAATTGATAGAGCGAGCGCTGCCGAGGAATCCGGATCGGAATGCCGCGGACGCCGACCAGAGGGCGCTGCGCTGGCGTCGCGGCGCGGCCAGCGCCCGAGAAGGCGACGTGGCCCGAATAAAAGAGCCCGCCGCGCGTGTCGGCCCGGCCTCGCCGGCCGTCATTAATTTTATCGGAAACCGTTGGCCGGCTCTGCCTGCCGGGCGCGAAAAATTGATGGATTTCCGAAGAGGAGTGGAGACGAGAGAGAGAGAGAGAGAGGAAAGACTTGGCCGGCAAGGAGAGGCGGCACGTCACGCGCACACAGTGGTGGCGGCGACGGCGGCGGCGACATACGACGTTTTAACGACGCGGGGGCGGACGTGTGGACGCGGAGAGAGTGACAGCTGGCGGCGACGGCGGCGCCGGAGGAAACAAGAAAAATCGACGCAGATTGTCGGCCGACCAAAGTAGAGAATAAAGATATTGCGAGTCGGACTGCAGGCATCCGACGCGCACGATATTGGTTCTTCTGCTGTTTTAATATCGCGAAGTGCGTGCCTGATGGTTTTTCAGAGTCCGGTGCGACGTACATGACCGGGATAGCTGATTCGACGTGATCTCGAAAATGTCGCAGTTTCCAGAGTGTCGGAAGAGGTAAGGGAGGAAGGCTGCTGCTAATACAGAAGAAAAGAAAATTATTTAATCTAATTTAGTTGGTAATTCAGTCAGAGAAGGCAAAGCACTTGGAAGATCAGTCGAATGTATTCGAAATGGTTCACATGGCTCTGAGCACTATGGGACATAAATTCTGAGGTCATCAGTCCCCTAGAACTTAGAACTACTTAAACCTAACTAACCTAAGGACATCACACACATCCATGCACGGGGCAGGATTCGAACCCGCGACCGTAGCGATCGCGTGGTTCCAGACTGAAGCGCCTAGAACCGCTCGGCGACTGCGGCCGGCGAATGTATTAGACAGTGCCTTGAAATAGATTATTATGAAAAGTAAAACAAGACTAATGGAATGTATTCTAATTGAATCAGACGAGCCGGCCTGTGTGTCCGAGCGGTTCTAGGCGCCTCAGTCTGGAACCGCGAGACCGGTACGGTCGCAGGTTCGAATCCTGCCTCGGGCATGGATGTGTCTGATGTCCTCAGGTTGGTTAGGTATAAGTAGTTCTAAGTTCTAGGGGACTGATGACCTCAGATGTTCAGTCCCACTGCGCTCAGAGCCATTTGAACCATTCTTGAATCAGACGATGTTGAAGGAACTAGATTAAGAGATGAGACAATACTACACGAATTCTGATACTTCGGCAGTAAAATAACCAACGATGGTCAAAGTAGAGCGCTTATATAATGCAGACCAGCAACAAAAAAGGAAAGCGTTTGTGAAAGAGCGAAATTTGTTAACATCAAACATTTAAGGTTAGCAAGAGGTACACTCTAAAAAAATAAAAAATAAAAGAAAGAACTTGTCCCGAATAGATTACCGAGTGGGGTGGAAATAAGTAGATGTGACGTACATGTACAGCCAAACAAATGATTACAATTTCAGAAAAATTGGTTAAATTATTGAAGAGAAAGAGCTGTACAAATTGGGCAAGTCAAGGTCGTCCACCTCTCACCCTTATGCAAGCACTGGTTTGGCTTAGGATGGATTGAAAGAGGTGTTGGATGTCTTCCTGAGGCCAAACTGTGCTAAACTCTGTCCAATTGGCGCATTAGATCGTCAAAATCCCGATCTGGTTGTAGGGCCCTGACCATAACGCTCCAAACTTTTTCGATTAGCGAGCGAGCCGGGGACCCAGCTGGCCGAGGTGGGGTTTAAACACGAAGACAAGCAGTACAAACTCTCGCAGTGTGTGGATGGGGCATATCATGCTCAAATGTAAGCTCAGGATGACTTGCCATGAAGGGCAACAAAACAGGAGCCTTCGAATGAAGCACTAGTGTAACGAATGAACTCACGACATCTCGAGATTTTTGACTTATTTTCGTTTATTTGGAGAGATGCATATGGGGCCTGCAGATGGGACAATGAAATGCTGAAACTGGTAGCCTCCAAAAAAAAAAAAAAAAAAAAAAAAAGCCGTTGGTGAATTTCATTGACATTGAAAATTGTTTAACCAGCCGATTTCTCCTGTCCATGATGGACCAACAGACATTACTCCTGGTTGTTGGGCTGTATGGCAAGTGACACTCAGGTTGGTACCACACTGCTGTCTCGGTCCTCTCCAGATACTTCTTTGATGGCCAGCGGTGTTCAGTTCGAAGCGGGACTGATCACTGAAGACGATTATACTCCAGTCAATGAGATCCAGGCAGCGATGGGATACCAACATGAGTGTCACCCGCCATACAGTCCAACAACTGGGACTCATGCTCTGGGGAGCCATTTTATTTCATAGCAGGACCACTTTGGATATCATCCATGGTACCCTTACAGCATACCGGTATGTCGAGACGACATTTTACGCCCCGTTTGGTTGCACTTCACGGCAAGCCATCCTGGGCTTACATTTCAACATGTTACTATCCGCCCAAAAACAGCGAGAGTTTCTACCGCTTGTCTTCGTCCTCTCAAAATCCTACCATGGCCAACAAGGTCGCCGGATCTCTCCCCAATTGAGAACGTTTGGAGCATTAGGGGCAGGGCTCTCCAACCAGATCGGAATTTGGACGACCTAACGTGCCAATGGGACAGTACTTGGCTCGATGTCTCTCAGGAAGACATCCAACAACTCTATCAATCAATGCTAAGCCGAATAAGTGCTTGCATAAGGCCAGAAATGGACCAACACGTTACTGATTTACTCAATTCGTGAAGCTCTTTCTCCTCCATAAATCGCCCAATTTTTCTGAAATTGTGATCATTCGTTTGTAATATACATCGCATCTACCGATTTTCTTCCCATCCGGATAGTACCTTCGTGGTGCGTCGTTTTTTTCTTTTCCTTTTTTTTCCTTTTTGTCTTAGAATGTATTTGTCTATAGTGAAGCGTAGTACGGAAGTGAGATAAGGACGATAAACGACTCAGGTAAGAAAGAGAACAGGAGCTTGTGAAATGTGGGATTGCTGTAGAATTCTGAAGATAAGTTGGGTAGATCAAGCATCTAATGGCGAGCCACTGCATAGAATTATGCCACTTGACTAAATGTAGGAATCGGTTAATAGCAGACATCTTGAGGCGTCAAGAAATTTTCAGTTGAAATGTATTGTGGGAAGTGAAAATTATAGAGGTAAAGTTTTATTACAGTAAACATGTTTGTACGGGTGTTGCAATAGTTATCTGAAGATGACGAGGCTTGGCAGGATACGCAAGCGTCAAGAGCTGCACCTAACCAGTCTTCGGGCTGAAGATCAAAACACATTCGTATGTCCAAACAGCTGTATTTATTTTTCATCGATTCCGTAGCAGCCAAGTCGCAAGGCGCACCTCAAATTGTGCTTTTTTTTTCACACCTGTTCATGGAAAATGAACTGCGGCATGTTGAGACGACATTCTTGTGGCTATATTATTCATCGATTTCCGCATTATTTGCCTCAAAGTGGGACACTTTGGCTTTCGTATGTGTGTTATGTAGCTGTAACTGTAGCAGTGACAATGTAACGAAAAGTATTTATGTTCCATCTTGAACTACATCTACACCTACATCTACATCTACATGGTTACCATGCAATTCACACTTAAGTGCCTGGCAGAGGGTTCATCCAACCACTTTCATACTGCTTCTCTACCATCCCACTCTCGAATGGCGCGTGGGAAAAAGGAACATTTAAATCTTTCCGTTCGAGCTCTAATTTCTCTTATTTTATTATGATGATCATTTCTCCCTACGTAGGTGGGTGCCAACAAAATATTTTCTCGTTCGGAAGAGAAAGTTGGCAATTGAAATTTCGTAAATAGATCTCGCCGCGAAGAAAACCGTTTTTGTTTCAGGGACTGCCACCCCAACTCGCGTATCATATCAGTGACACTCTCACCCATACTGCGCGATAACACGAAACGAGCTGCCCTTCTTTGCACTTTTTCGATGTCCTCCATGAATCGTACCTGGTAAGGATCCCACACCGCGCAGTAATATTCCAGCAGAGGACGGGCAAGTCTAATGTCTCTTTAGTGGGTTTGACGCATCTTCTGAGTGTTCTGCCAACAAAGCGCAGTCTTTGTTTCGCCTTCCCAACAATATTATCTATGTGGTCTTTCCAATTTAAGTTGCTCGTAATTGTAATTCCTGGGTATTTAGTCGAATTGACGGACCTTAGATTTGTGCGATTTATCGTATACCCAAAATTTATCGTATTTCTTTTAGTATCCATGTGGATGACCTCGCACATTTTTTTGTTTAGTGCCAATTGCCGCTTTTCGCACAATACAGAAATTCTCTCTATATCATTTTGTAATTGGAATTGATCGTCCTATAATTTTACTAGACGGTAAATTACAGCGTCATCTGCAAACAATCTACGGGGGCTGCTCAGATTGTCACCTAGATCATTTACAAAAATCACGAACAGCAGAGGGCCTGTGACACTACCTTGCAGAACGCCAGATATCACTTCTGTTCTACTCGATGATTTACCGTCTATCACTACGTACTGTGACCTCTCTGAGAGGAAATCAAGAATCCAGTCGCACAACTGAGACGATACTCCATACGCACGCAATTTGATTAATAGTCGCTTGTGAGGAACGGTGTCAAAACGCTTCTAGAAATCTAGGAATATGGAATCGATCTGAGACCCCTTGTGCTGTCGAGCACTCATTACTTCATGGGAATAAAGAGTTAGCTGTGTTGCACAAGAACGATATCTTCTGAATCCGTGTTGTTTATGTATCAATAAGTCATTTTCTTCAAGGTGACTCATAATGTTCGAGTACAGCATATGCTCCAAAATACTACTGCAAATTGAGGTCAGTGATATGGATCTGTAATTCAGTGGGTTACTCCTATCTCCTTTCTTGAATATTGGTGTGACCTGTGCTACTTCCCAGTCTTTAGGAACAGACCTTTCGTCAAATGAGCGGTTGTATATGATTGCTAAGAAAGGCGCTATAGTGTCTGCATACTCTGAAAGGAACCTGATTGGTATACTATCTGGACCGGAAGACTTGCCTTTGATTTGAGTTGTTTCGCAACACCTAAGATATCTACTTTTATGTCACTCAGTATGCAGTGTATAGTCTGACATGCTCAGCAAAATTTCTTACCAACTGTCGGCGTCGGATATAATACATTCATTTTCAGGTACCAGGTAGTGGTGACAAATTGATGGAAACCGAATGTCTAACAAATTTTGTTACGCGAATAGACACTATACTACACACTACTGTTGCTCCATGCCACCATGCAAATACAGTGCAACACATTTTTTTTCTCTCTTAGTTTCCGCTAAGAAAATACGAAATCTGTCGTGGAACAGTCCCACTTCAGCCCCTATAGTTTTATGAAATTGCGATAGGTGACGGCTCTATACGTGGCCTTCAAAGTACAGGGTGTTTCAAAAATGACCGGAATATTTGAAACGGCAATACAAACTAAACGAGCAGCGATAGAAATACACCGTTTGTTGCAATATGCTTGGGACAACAGTACATTTTCAGGCAGACAAACTTTCGAAATTACATTAGTTACAATTGTCAACAACAGATGGCGCTGCGGTCTGGGAAACTCTATAGTACGATATTTTCCACATATCCACCATGCGTAGCAATAATATGGCGTAGTCTCTGAATGAAATTACCCGAAACCTTTGACAACGTGTCTGGCGGAATGGCTTCACATGCAGATGAGATGTACTGCTTCAGCTGTTCAATTGTTTCTGGATTCTGGCGGTACACCTGGTCTTTCACGTGTCCCCACAGAAAGAAGTCACAGGGGTTCATGTCTGACGAATAGGGAGGCCAATCCACGCCGCCTCCTGTATGTTTCGGATAGCCCAAAGCAATCACACGATCACCGAAATATTCATTCAGGAAATTAAAGACGTCGGCCGTGCGATGTGGCCGGGCACCATCTTGCATAAACCACGAGGTGTTCGCAGTGTCGTCTAAGGCAGTTTGTACCGCCACAAATTCACGCAGAATGTCCAGATAGCGAGATGCAGTAATCGTTTCAGATCTGAAAAATGGGCCAATGATTCCTTTGGAAGAAATGGCGGCCCAGACCAGTACTTTTTGAGGATGCAGGGACGATGGGACTGCAACATGGGGCTTTTCGGTTCCCCATATGCGCCAGTTCTGTTTATTGACGAAGCCGTCCAGGTAAAAATAAGCTTCGTCAGTAAACCAAATGCTGCCCACATGCATATCGCCGTCATCAATCCTGTGCACTATATCGTTAGCGAATGTCTCTCGTGCAGCAATGGTAGCGGCTCTGAGGGGTTGCCGCATTTGAATGTTGTATGGATAGAGGTGTAAACTCTGGCGCATGAGACGATACGTGGACGTTGGTGTCATTTGGACCGCAGCTGCAACACGGCGAACGGAAAGCCGAGGCCGCTGTTGGATCACCTGCTGCACTAGCTGAGCGTTGCCCTCTGTGGTTGCCGTACGCGGTCGCCCTACCTTTCCAGCACGTTCATCCGTCACGTTCCCAGTCCGTTGAAATTTTTCAAACAGATCCTTTATTGTATCGCTTTTCGGTCCTTTGGTTACATTAAACCTGCGTTGAAAACTTCGTCTTGTTGCAACAACACTGTGTTCTAGGCGGCGGAATTCCAACACCAGAAAAATCCTCTGTTCTAAGGAACAAACCATGTTGCCTACAGCACACTTGCACGTTGTGAACAGCACACGCTTACAGCAGAAAGACGACGTACAGAATGGCGCACCCACAGACTGCGTTGTCTTCTATATCTTTCACATCACTTGCAGCGCCATCTGTTGTTGAAAATTGTAACTACTGTAATTTCGAAAGTTTGTCCGCCTGAAAATGTACTGTTGTCCCAAGCATATTGCAACAAACGGTGTATTTCTATCGCTGCTCGTTTAGTTTTTATTGCCGTTTCAAATATACCGGTCAATTTTGAAACACCCTGTAGCATCTGTAATGGAGGTGCGTTCTAAGCAGAGAGCTGTCAATGAGTTTCTTTCGGCGGAAAACAAGGGCATCGCAGATACTCATATGCGTTTGCGGAATGTCTACGGAGACTAGTGAGTGAACAAAACCACGGTGGGCCAATCGTCGAGGCGTGTGACAGATTTATAACAACGTCGCACAAACCTGCCCGATCTCCCGCATGCCCACCGCCGCACACAGCCGGCAATGTTGGAACGTGCGGACAGTCTCACTCGAGGTAATGAGCAGACTACACATCTCTGCATAACTGGACGTCTCTATGGGTAGCGCTGACACACTGGTCCACCATTTGGCGTACTGAAAGGTGTGCACCCGCTACGTTCCTCGCACGCTAACAGAAGACCATAAAAAGCCACGCGTTCCACATCTACATGGTTAGTCTGCACACTTAAGTGCCTGGCAGAGGGTTCATCGAACCATTTTCATACTACTTCTCTACCATTACACTCTCGAATGGCGCGTTGGAAAAAGGAACCACTAAATCTTTCCGTTCGAGCCCTGATTTCTCTTATTTTGTGATGATCATATCTCCCTACGTAGGTGGGTGTCAACAAAATATTTTCGCATTCGGAAGAGAAAGTTGGTGATTGAAATTTCGTAAATAGATCTCGCCGCGTTGCGAGAATGATCGTGACAGTTTTTGACGACATCACCACTGGCGATGAAACATGTATTCTTCTACCGGATTCATAACGACAGTCCATGCAGTGGCGCCGCACTATATCTTCCGAAGAAAAGTTCATACCGCATCGTCAGCCGGTAATGTCACTGCGACAGTCTTCTGAAGAGGTTATTCTGTGTGATGTCCTTTCTCTTGGTGCAACGATGAAGCGCATTGAGCTGTCCTCAGGAAATTGAAAAACGGAATCAGCGTGTTCGTGTCACAGAAATGTAAACGAACTTCTTCTTCCCCATGAAACGCGAGGCATCACACAAATCTACACACCCGAGAGAGGCTCACAAAACTTCATTGGACTGTTCTTCCTTATTCACCCTACAACTCGGACCTCGCACATTTCGACTACTATCCGTTTGGCCCAATGAAGGCTGGTCTCCGCGGGAAGCAGTACAAGGGTGATGGGGAAGTTATTGATGCAGGCGAACGTTGGCTCCGACGTCGACCAGTAGAATGGTACCATGCGGGAGTACAGGCGCTCCCACTAAGGTAGTACAAGGCCGTCGCACTGAACACAGATTGAGTTGAAAAATAGGGTTTTACAGCCAAAAGAGTGGGGAGTAACACGGTATATTGGAATTCTAAATAATATGACTACTTTCAGAAAAAGATGTGTTGCATTTCGTAGTGAACGCTTCCCTTATGAACATTTAGAGGTAGATTCAATAGCGTGATGCAAAAAACAAATCCCAAACAATACGCAACAAGCAACGAATTACATTTACCTATTTAATTCTAAAGGTACTGTGTCATGGTCAAACACATGATGTGTCAAAAACGCTCTCTCTCTCTGCCCGCATCTCGTGGTCGTGCGGTAGCGTTCTCGCTTCACACGGCCGGGTTCCCGGGTTCGATTCCCGGGTTCGATTCCCGGCGGGGTCAGGGATTTTCTCTGCCTCGTGATGGCTGGGTGTTGTGTGCTGTCCTTAGGTTAGTTAGGTTTAAGTAGTTCTAAGTTCTAGGGGACTGATGACCATAGCTGTTAAGTCCCATAGTGCTCAGAGCCAAAAACGCTCTCTGAATATTGTTTCATGACTAAAAGGGTGCGTTTGGTAAAAATCTACGATGCACGCGCTCGTGCGGAAAAGGGAATTCCCGAAGAGACAGCTAGCTACTGAATCCTCCCTGCAGAGCCAAGCTGTACTATTTTTAAAAAATTACCTTTAGATTTTTCATTCCTTGGGCCGATGCAAAACTCTGGCTGTCTGAGATCTAGCCTATTAAAGACAACATTTTGTTTCCATATTAAAGACCACATTTCGTTTCAACAAAACTCCAGCGAGGTGCGAATGGGACGGAACGGTTCCCTATTGGGTACAACCAGGACAGGATTGCCAGATACTGCACTTGCCTCACAAATACAGACAACGTCCCAAAAGCCTTAGTCACAGTTGGGGTAAGGCACTCAACTCCTGTTCGGGAAGACGGCGACTCAAATCCCGTCCGGCCATTCACATTTACTTAAATCGCTTAAATGGCGGGATGGCTCCTTTGATGAGCACAACCGACTTTCTTCTCCATCGGCTCCAAATCGTTCTTTTGCAAGAACAACAATTCTGGAAAGTAGAAGTTTATTATTACCGAATAAAAATTTAAGTGCTAGGAAATCTCTTCTGAAGGTGTTTGTCTGGAGTGTAGCCTTACAGGGAACTGAAATGTAAACTATAAACAGTTCAGTCAAGACGAAAATAACTTTTGAAATATGATGCTACAGAAGAATGATGATAATTAAGTGGATAGATCGAGTAAACGATAAGGAAGTAATGTACAGAATTGGGGGAAAAAGAAATATACGGTAAAACCGGACTAAAAGAAGGGATCAGTGGGTAGGACACAGCTTGAGACGTCAAGGAATCAGTTCGGCGCTTTATCTCTGAAGATGTCTTCTGCACTCTGAATGAAACGTTAGGAGAAAGTTTTGCGATTCGACCACGGGAGTTTTAACTGAAGTCAGTACCGGCTGTGAAAGCCTTCGTTTTATCATCAAGGGATCGTCAGTTCTGTAATGGAGGGAAATGCGGAGGTAAAGTTTGCGGAGGGAGACCACGGCTCGAATACGGTAAGCAGATTGAAATTGATGTAGGTTGCAGTGGGTATGCAGAGGTGAAAAGACTTGCACAGGTTACACTAGCATGGACAGCTGTTCTGAGACCACAAAAGTAACACATCTCTAGAATTTCATGTAAATGATTATCTGGGACTTAATCTTGTATTTATATGGGGATTAGGGAAACTGCTGGAAGACTAAATATGCACACTGTCCGTATTTCTGTCTGTGATTGCTGGAAACCATTAACCGTTTGCTTCACACTTTATTCACAAGTAGCCTAGACCGCGGCTCTTAGTTGTGATGTAATAAAGCAACAATAAACGAAAGCCACGACATGCATGTACAGGACAAAGAGATGAGGTTTTTCAAGATGTGTCGAGAGCTGTAAAATTAGAAATGTTGATAACAGAGGAGAACTAAATATGTAATGCTTAAAATAAGCTTTTGTTGTTGTTGTTGTTGTTGTCTTCAGTCCTGAGACTGGTTTGATGCAGCTCTCCATGCTACTATATCCTGTGCAAGCTTCTTCATCTCCCAGTACCTACTGCAATCTACATCCTTCTGAATCTGCTTAGTGTATTCATCTCTTGGTCTCCCTCTACGATTTTTACCCTCCACGCTGCCCTCCAATACTAAATTGGTGATCCCTTGATGCCTCAGAACATGTCCTACCAACCGATCCAGTCTTCTGGTCAAGTTGTGCCACAAACTTCTCTTCTCCCCAATCCTATTCAATACTTCCTCATTAGTTATGTGATCTACCCATCTAATCTTCAGCATTCTTCTGTAGCACCACATTTCGAATGCTTCTATTCTCTTCTTGTCCAAACTATTTATCGTCCATGTTTCACTTCCATACATGGCTACACTCCATACAAATGCTTTCAGAAATGACTTCCTGACACTTAAATCTATACTCGATGTTAACAAATTTTTCTTCTTCAGAAAAGCTTTCCTTGCCATTGCCAATCTACATTTTATATCCTCTCTACTTCGACCATCATCAGTTATTTTGCTCCCCAAATAGCAAAACTCCTTTACTACTTTAAGTGTCTCATTTCCTAATCTAATTCCCTCAGCATCACCCGACTTAATTCGACTACATTCCATTATCTTCGTTTTGCTTTTGTTGATGTTCATCTTATATCCTCCTTTCAAGACACTGTCCATTCCATTCAACTGCTCTTCCAAGTCCTTTGCTGTCTCTGACAGAATTACAATGTCATCAGCGAACCTCAAAGTTTTTATTTCTTCTCCATGGATTTTAATACCTACTCCGAATTTTTCTTTTGTTTCCTTTACTGCTTGCTCAATATACAGATTGAACAACATCGGGGAGAGGCTACAACCCTGTCTTACTCCCTTCCCAACCACTGCTTCACTTTCATACCCCTCGACTCTTATAACTGCCATCTGGTTTCTGTACAAATTGTAAATAGCCTTTCGCTCCCTGTATTTTACCTCTGCCACCTTTAGAATTTGAAAGAGAGTATTCCAGTCAACATTGTCAAAAGCTTTCTCTAACTCTACAAATGCTAGAAACGTAGGTTTGCTTTGCTGTAGAAGAAAATAAAAAGTGAACTGAACATCTACAGAAAACTGGTCCTGAAATATTACCAGCTAAAACAAAAAAGTGCAAACAAGAAAGAAAGGGGAGACATTGAAAGACTGGGGAAACGATGGGAAACGTAACTGGCAGCAAACGGTGTAACACGGGAAGGCGAGAAAAAGATAATACGTGCCGGAATTTCTGTTAAATCGTGCACACTTCGGTATGGAGACGCACACTGTTAGAGCCCAACCCACAGAGCCCAACTAGTATCGAATACGCTAAGCCGATGAGTATTTATGTCCTGTGTCACTATGGGGCCAACATTTTGACTATCCAAAACGCAAGACAATCTGGAGATAATCACAGTAACGCTGACTGGCGAGTGTAGATTTTGTGGTCTGGGAATTAATCTTTTATTTATATGCCTTCGCAACAGTATGCCTTTCCGCAGTATAGCCCGTCGATCACAAAAACGAACATCTTCGACATCGTTCTTGGGTTCATTATTCATTCCCATGCCTCGCCATATGAAGGTATGACACACAGTACTCCTTCCCCACATGTGTCTTCTCAGAGGTGCGTTGGACTCGGATTTCATTTCAATGGATGCCAATGCGCGACCGCATCTAACTGTGGAAGAGCTCTTGGAACCAACGGATATTCGGCTAATGCACTGGCCTGCTCGTCTGCCGACTTAAACTCCATCGGGCACGTGTGGGGTGTGTTAGAAGACGAACTGCGTGCTGCAGCTCACATGTATCAACCATTTTCCAGCAGTTGTCAGACATTTTGGTCGAGAAATGGTACGCCCTATCATAAGAACTCCTTACTAAAGTTTTCGCTAGCGTAGCAGCACGTTACAGAGGATGCGTTGCCGTCCGTGTTGATCACATACCGTATTAAGAATCACGTCCTACCTTTTGTAATGTCCAAGGGACCATTATAAATCGCGGTGACTTCAGTATAATTATTGTTAAAATTGAAACAAATGAGCCCTTGGTCACAATTTTTTAATATTATTAACCAGGTTTCAACACTTCTAAGAGTGCCTTCATCAGAATTTAGCCATTTAAAGTGATCTATAACATAATTACAAATTTATTGGAAAATTTTTTTTATGTAAAAATGTGTAAGTACTGACTAACAATACAAGACAGAGACAGTACTTACATGTCACTTATAAAATAAATAACAAGCCAGAACGGCTTTAGTCACAAAATATTTAAAAGGAATGTGTGAAGGCGAGCCTCTAAATGCTGCTCATACCTGTACAGACACCTGTGGCTGTACAGGTATGTTAGTAGTGCCCCTGTCTTGTAATTTTTAGTCACTACTTACACTTTTTTACATAAAAATTTTTTCCCATAAATTTGTAATTATGTTATAGACCATGTCGAGGGTTGAATAAAACTTGGTGGTTTTTTGTTCTACTGATTTTTATTTGTATCAAATAGTTATCGGCTTATTAGGCTATCTTCAGATAACTACTGGCTCTTGTTTACAAGGAGCTAGTGTTCTTACGAACCAAACATTCCGAACTGAGATACAACGCACTTACATGCGATCTTTAGTTGTGGTATTGTCTTTGGAATTGTCAAACGGGTCTTTTGACTTGTTGTTCTGTGAAACTGTTCTTTAACATAATAAATCATATTTTATGGTTTGCCAGTAACATGTATGACAACAATTAGAATTATTTAGAATACATATTATTACAAAATTACAATTTTTGCTATTTGTTGTGAACAGTTGTACTGTACCTTAACCGTTGGTTGTACAACGGCGATGTTTTCTTTAGAGGTTACATTTCGCTATTAATGATGAATGACCAATTGCAACTGAGCACATCACCACTCTTAAACTTTACACAATAAAGTAAACCTGCTACTAAGTTACCAATAGTAAACAAATTCACACCCCAATATAATATAATATCCCTTATGTGTTTACATTCATGACTGTAACTCAACTGTAACAATGTAATATTTAGTACATATTAATGCCCAATTTTCTAACTTTCTGCGTCTGTCTGAATGTCGACATTTTGTACCACATAAAACTCATCTTCAGCCCCCCAAAAATTGTTAAATAATACTGAAAATTGAATTTGCTTACTAAGTCGTATGCAGTGCGACTGCATGGCGTTTAAGTGCAGCACGTTCACAATTCTCAGACAGCGTAGTGTGGCGGTGGGAAATTATTGTGGCAGCCAGACTGAATGCTGTGGCACTCGTGCCTGGGTACGACCTACGGGCAGAATTCTCGGCTGCCCCAGCTCTAAATTGTAGCTTCGTTACCGCTTTTACGTGTTTTCGGCTTAGCCTGTATGAGGCAGCCACGTGTCTCACAGTTACATCAACTGGGGTCCGCATCCGTATCTGAGTATGTTGGCAGCGCTGTTGTCTGCCTCACACAGGACCACGATTCAATTTCTGGTACTACCAGGGATTATGTCTTGGTGGGAGGACTGGTATGTGGTGCATTCTACCACGTGAGGCCAGCCAAGGAGTTACTTGCATGAGAAGTGGAGAGCCACTCCCAAATGAGGCCTTCAGCAGAGGATGGTTGGTTCAAATGGCTCTGAGCACTATCGGGCAGAATTCTTGGCTGCCCCGGCTCTAAACTGTAACTTCGTTACCGCTTTATGTGTTTTCCGCGTAGCCTGTATGAGGCAGCCACGTGTCTCACAGTTACATCAACTGGGGTCCGCATCCGTATCTGAATATGTTGGCAGCGCTGCTGTCTGCCTCACACAGGACCACGATTCAATTTCTGGTACTACCAGGGATTATGTCTTGGTGGGAGGACTGGTATGTGGTGCATTCTACCACGTGAGGCCAGCCAAGGAGTTACTTGCGTGAGAAGTGGAGAGCCACTCCCAAATGAGGCCTTCAGCAGAGGATGGTTGGTTCAAATGGCTCTGAGCACTATCGGGCAGAATTCTTGGCTGCCCCGGCTCTAAACTGTAACTTCGTTACCGCTTTATGTGTTTTCGGCGTAGCCTGTATGAGGCAGCCATGTGTCTCACAGTTACATCACCTGGGTTCCGCATACGTATCTGAATATGTTGGCAGCGCTGCTGTCTGCCTCACACAGGACCACAATTCAATTTCTGGTACTACCAGGGATTATGTCTTGGTGGGAGGACTGGTATGTGGTGCATTCTACCACGTGAGGCCAGCCAAGGAGTTACTTGCGTGAGAAGTGGAGAGCCACTCCCAAATGAGGCCTTCAGCAGAGGATGGTTGGTTCAAATGGCTCTGAGCACTATCGGGCAGAATTCTTGGCTGCCCCGGCTCTAAACTGTAACTTCGTTACCGCTTTATGTGTTTTAGGCGTAGCTTGTATGAGGCAGCCACGTGTCTCACAGTTACATCAACTGGGGTCTGCATACGTATCTGAGTATGTTGGCACCACTGCTGTCTGCCTCACACAGGACCCAGATTCAATTTCTGGTACTACCAGGGATTAGGTCATCAGACCCCTAGAACTTATAACTACTGAAACCTAACCAACCTAAGGACATCACACACATCCATGCCTGAGGCAGGATTCAAACCTGCGACCGTGGCGGTCGCACGGTTCCAGACGGTAGCGCCTACAACCGCTCGGCCAGTTCGGCGGTCGACCGGCTCTGGATGGCCCGCCAGGGCCGGAATGCAGAATCGGTATACTGACTGGGGGTACTCCAAGAATCAGCTGATCTAGTACTGGAGGTCAGATGTCTTAGCAGTACACTTTGTTTGCTGTAATCATCTCAGTACGCTCCTGTGGCTTTCACAGTCTACGTGTTCATGAGCTCAAACGGATTACAGCAGCAGCTTCTAAATATCAGCGTTCCTATTAGCTTTAATTATAACTGAACTTAGCTACTTCATAGTTAATTACTAATACAGACTACGGCCTTAGCTTATGACAGCTTGTTTTCCCTGTGCAGCTTTCGATTCTTTCTGTCCCCTCAAGGTTCTACACGATTTAATCTATGTAACCCCACGAACGAAGGAACGTGGTTACCGTGAATGAGCAGCAACTTTGCTGGGCTGGAACACGGGCTCGTATGTTGATGCTCCTCGCTTTTATCTTTGTGCTGCGAGGTTTACTCGGCCAGAATCTCCAGGACTGCCGCCTCTTCGCGCCGCGGGACGGCCTCGCAGCCCGGGACTACTTGGCCGCCCGGGCACAGGCTAAGGGCCCTTTTTACGCAGTGCCGGCTCTGCGCGGCGCATATTTACTTCTCGCAATAAACATTACTCTTTCCTGCGGGGGCGGCAGTAAACGCGAGCGGGAGCAGCCGAGGTGTGCGGCGCGGGGGCGGGGGCGGCGGCCACTTTAGACGCGCACTCTGCAGTAAAGTCGGCGGCGGCGGCGCAGGCGTCGACGTCGTCGTCGGTCCCGCCGGGTGTTTTATACGCGCGGACCGGCGCAGAGCCGCTGTCGCCACGTAATGGTGAGTTAAGACGCGCGCCGCGGGGAGTTTGGCGCGCGCAGAGTGGCCGGCCTGGTGCGCCGCGTCCACGAGGGGAAGCCCCGCTTTTTATCGCGGCGCTGCGGCCGCCCCCTGAGGTGCACCTCTTACTGGCTGCCGTACTCCCAGGGAGCAGGCGGCGCCGCAAATTCCCAACTTCCTGGCAGACTACTTACCAGAGTTCGGTACCACGGTCTGGAGAAACATGCTGAACGAGATAATCTAACGGAAACAGCCTCTGGGACATTTTGCTTCCTAACTCTCTTGAACCTATACGTAATGCAAGCTCCTCTCGTCATCCCCTGTCAAACCTTGGGTGAGAGGAGATTACAACAGTACAGTAGTATAAGTCAGTTAGGAATGAAGTAAACAGGTGTGAGAAGCCAAAGCGAAATGGATGATAGAAAGCATAAAGAAACTGAAAAAAGGAGATGGTCGTCAGAGGGACTGATTTAGTATAGAGAAAAGTCAAAACAGCCTTCAGTGAAATTCAAAATAAGGACGTCAATATTAAGAGCGCAGTGTGAATTCCACTACTAAATGCAGAGGAGAGAGAGCAGAAAGAGTAAACTGAAGTTTTCTTCGAGGGGAAGGAACTCTCTGATCACGTGATAGAAGAAGAAGTACGTATCGATAGGGAAGACATAGGGGATCCTTACAGTCATACAGAGCTTTCAAAGACGTGCTATCAAAGAAGGCAGAAGAGATAAATAAAATCACGTTGGAATTTCAAACATCGTCAAGGGAATTAGCAACTAAACGACTATTCAATTTTTTAAATTTCATTTTTGTGGAGATCCACAGCCTCAACGTATTTTGAGAATGAAAATATGGTACAAGTAGGTTGTATTCTTGTTATTATTTTTGCGATCTGCCACTTTAAACCTTGGGCTATTTTCAAGTACTTATCTTACGCTTCCAGCTTTGTCTTACACTGTAATACATCACTTGTGCATGTGGAGAAGAATACGTCTTACTTCTGTTTTGAGAATGAAAACATGGTCCAAGGAGACTGTATTTTTTTAATTTTTTGTGCGATAGGCCAATTTCAACTACGGTCATTTTCAAGCACGTATCTTAACTGTCACATACGCACAGAATAAGGCGCATTCCTGTCCGCAGGTAGCAGTGATGTTAAAAAAATGGTTCAAATGGCTCTGAGCACTATGGGACTTAACATCTATGGTCATCAGTCCCGTAGAACTTAGAACTACTTAAACCTAACTAACCGAAGGACATCACACAACACCCAGTCATCACGGGGCAGAGAAAATCCAGCAGTGATGTATTACAATCTAAAATGAACCAGAAAGATTAAGAAAATTGCTTGAAAATTATCCAAGGTTGAAACTGGCCAATTGTACAGCTAATAAAAATACAGTCTACTTGGACCACGTTTTCATTCTCAAAACTATTCATACCATCAGCCTTTCGGAAAAATGTCAAGATAGCAAGCAAAGGCGCGTAAGTGCGAAAAATATCGCACAATAAACTTGACGTCACATGCATCAAAGTTGCTAACAAGAATGACATACAGAACAATGAAAAAGAAATTGAGAATGTGCTAGAAGACAACCAGTTTGGCTTTCAGAGAGAGTAAGGCGCCAGAGAGGCAGTTCTGACGTTGCAGCTTAATAAAAATCAAGATAGAAAAAGCGTGCGAGAATGTAAAATGGTGGACGATGTTCGAAATGTCGAGAAAAGTAAGTGTATTTACAGGGAAAGACGGGTGACATCCAGTAAGTACAAGAACCGAGAGGGAACGGTACGAATCGGAGATCACGTCGAAGAATTCAGATGTAGACTACAGGTATGCTGTCTTTCACGGATATTGTTCAATTTATACATTACAAAAGTAATAACTTACATAAACGGAGAATTCAGCAATGTATTTAAATATCGTCAACATTTCGCGGCCCTGTCAGCAACTGTGTAAATATTAATTTTAATTTTAATAATTAACAGCCTAAGTTGTACCGTTTACTTAGAATTTACCTAGGTTTCAGTCGGGATAACCCAACCTTCTTCGCCGGCCGAAGTGGCCGTGCGGTTAAAGGCGCTGCAGTCTGGAACCGCAAGACCGCTACGGTCGCAGGTTCGAATCCTGCCTCGGGCGTGGATGTTTGTGATGTCCTTAGGTTAGTTAGGTTTAACTAGTTATAAGTTCTAGGGGACTAATGACCTCAGCAGTTGAGTCCCATAGTGCTCAGAGCCATTTGAACCATTTGAACCAACCTTCTTCAGAATAATAGTAACTGCCGTTTCTCCATGGCAGTGGTCACCAGGCACGAATTATGATGGCAGTGGTCCACACACAGTTTTTACAGTATGTACAGGGCTATTACAAATGATTGAAGCGATTTCATAAATTCACTGTAGCTCCATTCATTGACATATGGTCGCGACACACTACAGATATGTAGAAAAACTCATAAAGTTTTGTTCGGCTGAAGCCGCACTTCAGGTTTCTGCCGCCAGAGCGCTCGAGAGCGCAGTGAGACAAAATGGCGACAGGAGCCGAGAAAGCGTATGTCGTACTTGAAATGCACTCACATCAGTCAGTCATAACAGTGCAACGACACTTCAGGACGAAGTTCAACAAAGATCCACCAACTGCTAACTCCATTCGGCGATGGTATGCGCAGTTTAAAGCTTTTGGATGCCTCTGTAAGGGGAAATCAACGGGTCGGCCTGCAGTGAGCGAAGAAACGGTTGAACGCGTGCGGGCAAGTTTCACGCATAGTGATGTGAAAGATTCAGTGTTTAAACCTCCTCTACCAAGAAACGTGCCAGAACTGCGAACTCGCATCAACAATGCTTTCGAACTCATTGATGGGGACATGCTGCGCCGAGTGTGGGAGGAACTTGATTATCGGCTTGATGTCTGCCAAATCACTAAAGGGGCACATATCGAACATTTGTGAATGCCTAAAAAAACTTTTTGAGTTTTTGTATGTGTGTGTAAAGCATTGTGAAAATATCTCAAACAATAAAGTTATTGTAGAGCTGTGAAATCGCTTCAATAATTTGTAATAACCCTGTATATGGATCACATCCATGAAGAAAAATTGAGTACCCCGTTGCCGCCACATTATCCCCTACTACAGTGTTTTCTGCAACTCATAACAATAACTTCGCCAAGAAGCTCAATCAGGCACGTGCATTAGTTTTTGACTTGATTCTAGATCATTTCAGGTCAAACATACTAATCTTGAATAATTACCATCTATTTTATATGGCCCTTATTGCTGGATGTTCCAGATTGGATTTAGACTCGTTCATAAGTTCAATCATGAACATTTGTGTGCTAAGTCAATAGGATGTTCATGCGTTGTAACCATAGCTAAACAAGTGCTTAACAATTACGTCTTAAAAATTTCTGTACTTAGTCATAATAATGATGATGTTGGCTTTATATTATCCTTCCCACGCCTAAGTTCTTTTTAGGTGATAAAACTTCGTGCTTAAGCACAAAATTTTTCCTAGATAGGCCATACCTTGTAAGCACATGATGTCTTTCTCATATCCTGACCAATGAATACTTCAGAAATGTTAAGACAGTCGATCTCAGTACGTTCTGCACAGGTTAACATATATGCCCTTTTCCTCAGCTATACCTATTATTTCACTTTACTAGTAAATTTAACGTTAGGAGTTTAGTTCACGTCTTGTCCCAACAAGTAACTGTGCGCAGGCGCAAGGTATTGTGTCCGCCTAGGCGGGCCTCATGACGCTACGGTCAGTTCCAGTACAGCACTAGTGGCTGCCGCATCGCGGCCGCGAAGTGGGGGCCGAGGCAGTTTCAGATAAGTTTTTGCAGTCCGACGATGATTTATGGATTTGTAGTTTTAGCTTGACGATGTCCTCTACGGACAAACGGCAGTTACTGTTATTCTGAAGAAGGTTGGGTTATCCCGACTGAAACCTAGGTAAATTCTAGGTAATCGGTGCAACTGAGGCTGTTAATTATTAAAATTAAAATTAATTCAGCAATAGATTTAAAACACTGGGTGAAAGGATATTAGAAAATCTTATCATTAAGTTTCTCTCGTGGCTTTGTTATCCTCAATGGAAATGAAGGTGAATTACAGGACATTTTGAATGGATTGAACGGTATAGTGAGTACGGGTAATGGACTGAGAGTAAACCGAGGAGAGATGAAGGCAATGAGGAATAGCAGAAATGAGATTAGCGATCAGTTATCAAACACTAGGGATAAGGAAGTAGACGAAGTTAAGGAATACAGCTGTCTTGGAAGCAAAGTAACAAATGACGGGAGAAGCAAGAATGACATAAAAAGTGGGTTATCAAAGGCAAGGATGGTATTTCTGGCGAAAAGAAGTTGACCAGTATGAAACATAGGGCTTAATTGGAGGTTGGTTGGTTGGTTTGGGGGAGGGAACCTAACGGTGAGGTCATGGGTCACATCCTATTAGGGAAGAATGGGGAAGGAATTCGGCTGTGCCCTCTCAAAGGAATCATCCCGGCATTTGCCTGAAGCGATTAAGGAAATCACAGAAAACCTAAATAAGGATGGCCGGACGCGGGTTTGAGCTCTAGAGGACAGGACAACAGCCAGCAAACAGCTAAGGACATGGGGTGTAAGTGCTGACACAAAGAGGAATTCGTGGTGGGGCGCATCAAAACAATGACAAAAGGAGGGCGGAGGGGTAGGGGTGGCAGATGTGGAGGGTTCTATCCACTATTGGCGTATGGTATAAATTTACCACACGCTGCTGAAGAATGATATAAAGGAATCACTAGCGGTACTCGAAGTTCGCTCTATCATACACTGTAAGGTGCCTTGTGGAGTTCAGATGTAACTAAAAGTGGATACTATTATTATAGTAGTCAAGTTTAAGATTTGATGACGGTCTCTTTAACTGCTCTTTCAGATGCATCCATTTTAAGCTAGCCTACAGAGTCCGTTTTGGAGACGTGTGAGTGAACGTAACTCTTCCCAACAAGTCCATTATTTTAACCATTTCGCGATTTTCACTACGGCTTCATTACCTAACAGTGAGTATCATTACGGTGGAATACTGACTGCATGCCAGTGTTGGAAAATGCTACGACCATGACACATAGTTACTTTAGCCGCTTCACAGTAAGAAATTTTAGCAGACAATACTACAAAGAAAATTATGAGGAAACGGAAACTAATTTTACGTAAGTTGAACAGTATCCTGTTCCAGGACTTTTTTTTCCGTGTAGTTCGTTACATACGTGAGTAGTTGGGAGACGCGTCTCGCAGTTGGGAACACGTCTCAACATGTCTCGTACCAATGTCGTCAGCACCTCTTTCGCTTTCATAAAAACAGCATTGTCTTTAAATGACACTTTTTCTGTGTCGTTTATTTCAGATGAAGGAAAGGTAAATCAAGAGTCCTTCGGGGTCGAGATCTAATCTGTGCTAGATGGTAATGTACCCTGCTCCCTCCTCCTTCCACGCCCTATCGGAATCGTGAGACTACCTTAAAACCAAACTCCGCCCGAACAGGCCGTGAAGGCACAACGGTACCGACCGGCCGCCTTGTCATCCTCAGCCCTCAGGCGTCACTGGATGCGGTTACTGAGGGGCATGTGATCAGCACAGCACTCTCCCGGCTCAGTTTACGAGACCGGAGCTGCTACTTCTCAGTCAAGTAGCTCCTCGGTTTTGCCTCACAAGGGCTGAGTGCACCCCGCTTGCCAACAGCGCTCGACAGACCGGATGGTCATCCAACCAAGTGCTATCCCAGCCCGACAACGCTTAACTTCGGTGATCTGACTGGAACCGGTGTTACCACTGCGGCAAGACCATTCTGAGGCAGCCTTAACTAGTGTTTAATTTTATTAGGTTTGGGGTATGTATCATGCAGCTATGACCTTTTTACATGTGTGGTGCAGCTAATCATAAAAAAATATATTTGGACACATGGCGAACGTAATAAGAAATGGTAACTGGCACCAACTACTATTTTGATAGATTATAGGGGAAATGGAAAACCTTAGGAAAAGTATAGATAAGCTTATTTGTTCTGAAGTATTAATGTGACAGCCATCTGATTATAAGACGGATTCCAAAAAAGGCAGTACTTCGATATAGCACTGGGTGTTGAAGACTTACACAATGTCATGGTCACGCCCTCAAGCATCCACTCGGTGATAAGCCAAAATTATTTGATACACGCAAAAAGTTCGGAATAATACTTCGCTTTTTAACATACATTATTAACATAAAATTGTACTCGTATAGATTTTAATTTTGATCATACAATTTCACAAGTCTTTATTCTGAAACAGTGTTCTGTTGTATTTTCTGATTTGAAGTATTCTGCTACACATGTGTGACTCTCAGGGTGACGGTGAGCCCAGCTTGCGTGCGTCGATCTTTTCTAGATTGGCTGTCCGTAGGTATGTACGAGCGGCGCTTTCTCCTGAAAAACTGCGGAATTTGTTGTGTGATGCCGTGGAATGTTCCCGCTGTATAGTTTCAAAAACTTCCGACAGGTGGAGGCCGCTAAATGCAGCCCTCAAAATGGCGACTGTCAACGACATACGTTCCAAGCAGAGAGTTCTCATTTAGTTTCTTCTGGTGGAGAACCAGAGAATCACAGATTTCCATAGGCGTTTGCAGAATGTCGACAAGGATTTGGCACTGAACAAAAGCACGCTGACTCGTTGGGCCCCACGTCTGTCTTCATCGCAACAAGGTCGCGCAAAACTATCCGATCTTCCTCGTGCTGGGCGGCCGCAAGCAGTTGTGACTCCTGCAATGTAGGAACGTGCGGACACTTGCATTCTAGGCGATTCTCCATCTTCTCCTCATTCTCCATGACAACTCAAGGCCTCAAACAAGTCTGCGCACCCGAGAGCAACTCACGAAACTTAATTGGACTGTCCCTCCTCATCCAACTCACAGTCCGGATCTCGCACTCCCAACTGCCACCTGTTTGGCCTGATGAAGGATGCATCCCACGGGAAGCAGTACGCTGATGATAGGGACATTGTTGATGCAGCAAGTCATTGGTTCCGACGTCGAACAGTAGAATGGTACTATGAAGGGGAAAAGTCCCGGCCCTCCGTAAGTGGGCATAAGGCCGTCGCAATGAACGGAGATCATGTTGAAAAATAGGATTTTCTAGCCGAAAGATCTTGAGTGAAACCAACCTTCGCTTAGAAAGGATAGTGTTACACTCTTGTTGCAAACCCCTCGTAATGAAATGAAACAAGGGACTTTGAATTATTCCTTTTATCCGATAACTTATTATTTCCACTTTGTTTCACGTCACCAACTGTTAACATACTATATTACCATCAACTGCACCATATTTTGCACTTCTTTGAATACTTTTTTAAAAATTATTGTTAGATCATTTTCTTATTCAATAGTCTTACCTTATTTATGCCATTAATATTTTTTTCAAAAAAATTTAATTATCTGAATGTTTCTAGAGCACTGCTACGTATTTCATCATCGTTGACTCTTACGTCCTCCAGTCTCGACGTCGTAGGCCCCTACGTTTTGTTGTGGCGCCGCCCTCCACTCCTCCAAATGGCTCTGAGCACTATGGGACTTAACTACTGTGGTCATCAGTCCCCTAGAACTTAGAACTACTTAAACCTAACTAACCTAAGGACATCACACACATCCATGCCCGAGGCAGGATTCGAACCTGCGACCGTAGCAGTCGCGCGGTTCCGGACTGCGCGCCTAGAACCGCTAGACCACCGCGGCCGGCTCCACTCCTCCAGCGGTCCCTACGTAGTACGTCATGCTTTTCACTAACTGCACCAATCTAAATCAGGTTATAATGTGATGATACTTTAATCGAACACAATATATGGTGACACACGCTGTTCTTCTTATACGCTGGGAATATTTTTTAATGACTCTGATTTTTGCAATTGTCGCGGCTATAGTTAACTATAATATTTGGCAAAACTTCAATTCCAAAGTCTGGATCCTATGTGGCTTACAGAAAAGGATCGGCAGTTTCGTGAAAGAACTGATCCACATCGAATAGAAACTTAATGCACCACGCATTATAAAAGTAATTATTTGTACTTTTTGTATTTCAGCCAAGAAATAAGCATTAAATGCTCGCAGTGGTAGGTTGTAACACGGCAAACGCTAGGAAACATCCTTGACTCGTATTTTAATTTGTACTCAGAACAACTACAATGCATGAAACGGACAAGCGGTTAACTCACAATTTCAACGAGCTTTGAGCAACAGGTAATGGTCCAAGTCACATTTCCGAAAAATTAGTACTAATGAGATGTTTTTAGTTTCTGCAGTCTGTTTTAACAGCTCACGACGACTGTGGCCGAGTGGTTCTAGGCGCTTCAGTCCGGAACCGCCCTGCTGCTGCGGTCGCAGGTTCGAATCCTGCCTGGGGCATAGATTTGTGTGATGTCCTTAGGCTGGTTAGGTTTACGTAGTCCTAAGTCTAGGGGACTGGTGAGCTCAGATGTTAAGTCCCATAGTGCTTAGAGCCATTTGAACCATTTCAACTCATGAAGAATGACATCAAAACACCCAAAACCTCTCTGAATATAGCTGCTTCTGAGCGCACGACTGCAAACCAGAGGTGCAAAGTGCTAAGTCGTGTGTGATACGTTGTAATGTGATTTGTCGGTGGTTGCAATACTCTTCCAATTTCCATTTGCTGTCGGTGCATTTTATCATTAAACTACAACATAAAAATAATGCTGAATTTAGGGTGAATTTAAATTTAATATTTGTCAATTAAGAAAAATTTATGGTGACACTCAATGTTACCAAAGAATGGGGACAGCTCAAACACCAAAAGGAAAGAAACAGGCACAAAACACCACGCTTACAAATTCTTCCTGAACAAATCATGTGCATTCGGTCACAGAACAACACATGCAGCTAGCTAACGCCTCCACGATGTGCAATGCGACCTCTTTCTACTCAGAACTCGCGACAATCGCAGCGAAAACTGGCAGCGTAAGTCGAATTCGGCGAACAGAAACGCAGTTGCGAACCTTTTCAAATGTTTCCCTACTGGCAATTCTACTGATGACTGACGATCAGTCAGTCCTGACTTTACACACTGTTCACTTTGGAAACGTCACATCGACATCACAGAGCCCATGAATTCTTTCTGTAGCTCCAGGGCTGTCCACCGACTACTCGATTTCGTGAGTTCGGAGCAGTTAATCGGACAGTTTTTGACACGCACGGCATTAAGCCAATCAAATTCAGGAACAGAGTCCAGTCAACTTCAATACCTCTTCACTGCTCGCGTTAATAACACTCCTCTGCAATTTAATGCTTCCAGGCAGGACTTTCTAAAATTTTTGTAATTTTCGCACATTCTAGAACACAACTGTAGTCGTGGGAAGCAATTTACGACTTCGGTATTAAAGCCCTGAAAATACACTACTTCACAAAAAATGGTGGAGGAAACGAAATGAAGGTTCTCGGGTTGGGAGGGTACGTGATGTTATTCGGTGATTACAAGCTGGCCCACAAGTGTTGTAACTGGTTCTTGATATTCTAGATACTGCCACTAGGGTGGAGTTGTACGAGCGGTTCCCACAAATCTTATATCGGGAACAGATGTGAAGATCAAGCTGGCCACAGGAGTATCTCAACATCACGTGGTCTGTTCATATAGACGAGTGCCATAAACGGACAAGCGTTGTCCTGTTGAAAACTGGCACCACGACGCTGTCGCATGAGAGGTAACCCATGAGGACGCAGAATGTCTACGACGTAGCGTCGTGCCGCCAGAGTTCCTACAGTTACCACCAGCTGTGGCCTGAAGTCGTATCTGATTCTTCCCTGCACCATGGCGTCAGGAATAACACCGCTGCGCCTCTCCAATACATTTGAAGAATAGGAAGTCTCCCCAGGTCACCGCCATAATGACGATGGTCATCCGGAGTAGTGCAGAGTCACGATTCATCGATGAACGCAGTGCAAAAACTCATACATCAGCACTGATGTTGACGGCAGTCTGCACATGCGTCGGTTATTTCCTAGTGCGGCTGCAGATACTCTCCGACAAATGGTGCGGGATGACAAGGAACGTTCAAGGCAGGCGCTGATGCACAATATGCTTGTTGCACAATACGGCGAATATGCCTGCTCCGGCGTTCCCATACAGTCTAACATCGGGCCACTGTCACATCCGAAAGCCGAACAAATGAGGATACTGCACTATTCAACCATCCGGCCAAATCGAGACCCACTAGGGGGTTCCGTTCACCAGATGTTGATTTCGCTCTGTCATACGAGCACACGGTATGACCGTCTCCTTCAAAGTGATCACTGAGCATAGGCTTGATAGCAACACTAAACACGAGCAACGCCAGCGCACTCTGCTGGCCATTTTACTAGTCACAGAGAATTGCAACTCTAATCACTTACTTATGCATCACTGGTGTGTTCGTGGTCGAAGTTATATTGACATCCAACCAAGTCTTCTGCATGCCTCACTTACTTTTTGTCGGCGGTATATTGTGTCTTTTGAAGTTTGGTTCAAATTACTCTGAGCACTATGCGACTTAACTTCTGAGGTCATCAGACGCCTAGAACTTAGAACTAATTAAACCTAACTAACCTAAGGACATCACACTCATCCATGCCCAAGGCAGGATTTGAACCTGCGACCGTAGCGGTCGCCCGGTTCCAGACTGTAGCGCCTAGAACCGCACGGCCACTCCGGCCAGCATTTGAAGATTAATTTAAAATAATTTACTTGTATGTAATACTATTTAGTAACCTGTAAGTAGCGCGTTTGTAGCTGCGTCATACTACATGCACTCACATTCAACATCCGAACCCGGAAGTGAAAGTTGAGAGACACTAATGAAAAAATTGCTCGGTGACTGCGCATCCCGAGTGTTACGTCGTTTCTCTCTGCTACATTTCATCGACACAACCCAGTAAGCAAGATGCTGAAACTGAAGTAGTATCACGATCGCTGTTGTGAAGGATAGAAGCTCGTAGATTTGCAGCTGCTTCAACTTACACCGACAGGGTTTCCCTCCCAAGAGTAGAACGCGATTTTTCTCTGATGTTTCGGCATATATTAGCAATTTTGTTATTTGCAATGTATATCCGGAGTCAGCCCATACAAATACTGCTCATCATGTCTCTCAAGTGCAGCCCACTGTCGACGGAAAGCGGCGGTTTGTTTCCTGTTACAAACAAAACGATTTTTAAAGTGGATACGTGCGCATTCGATATCCTGGTCCCTAATTAGTCTAGTGCGATGTTTGATTTATCGATGTAGACTACTGGCCAGTTGCTACATCTCGAAGATGCTGGAAGGGAAATATAACCGACAGGAAGAAGATGCTGTGATATGCAAATGATTAGCTTTTCAGAGAATTCACACAAATGTGATGCCGGTGGCGACACCTAGAACGTGCTGACATGAGGAAAGTTTCCAACCGATTTCTCATACACAAACAGCAGTTGACCGGCGTTGCCTGGTGAAACGTTATTGTGATGCCTCGTGTAAGGAGGAGAAATGCGTACCATCACGTTTCCGACTTTGATAAAGGTCGGATTGTAGCCTATCGCGATTGCGGTTCATATTATCGCGACATTGGTGCTCGCGTTGGTCGAGATCCAATGACTGTTAGCAGAATATGGAATCGGTGGGTTCAGGAGGGTAATACGGAACGCCCGTGCTGGATCCCAACGGCCCCGTATCACTAGCAGTCGAGATGACAGGCATCTTATCCGTTTGGCTGTAAGGGATCGTGCAGCCACGTATCGATCCCTGAGTCAACACATGGGGACGTTTGCAAGACAAAAACCATCTGCACGAACAGTTCGACGACGTTTGCAGCAGCATGAACTAGCAGCTCGGGGACCATGACTGCTGTTACCCTTGACGCTGCATCACAGACAGGAGGGCCTGCGATAGTGTACTCAACGACGAACCTGGGCGCACGAATGGCAAAACGTCATTTTTTCGTATGAATCCAGGTTCTGTTTACAGCATCGTGATGGTCGCATCCGTGTTTGGCGACATCGCGGTGAACGCACATTGGAAGCGTGTATTCGTCATCGCCATACTGGCGTATCACCCGGCGTGATGGTATGGGGTGCCATTGGTTACACGTCTCGGTTACCTCTTGTTCGCATTGACGGCACTTTGAACAGTGGACGTTACATTTCAGATGTGTAACGACCCGCGACTCTACCCTTCATTTGATCCCTGCAAAACTTTACATTTCAGCAGGATAATGCACGACCGCATGTTGCAGGTCCTGTACGGGCCTTTCTAGATACAGAAAATGTTCGACTGCTGCCCTGTTTTTCTGTCCCTGTTAAGATACACTACTGGCCATTAAAATTGCTGCACCAAGAAGAAATGCAGATGAAAAACGGGTATTCACTGGACAACCCATGCAGCTTCAACACGATACCACAGTTCATCAAGAGTAGTGACTGGCGTATTGTAACGAGCCAGTTGCTCGGCCACCATTGACCAGACTTTTTCAATTTGTGAGAGATTTGGAGAATGTGCTGGCCAGGGCAGCAGTCGACCATTTTTGTATCCAGAAAGGCCCGTACAGGACCTGCAACATGCGTTCGTGCATTGTCCTGCTGGAATGTAGAGTTTTGCAGGCATCGAATGAAGGGTAGAGCCACGGGTCGTAACGCATCTGAAATGTAACGTCCACTGTTGAAAGTGCCGTCAATGCGAACAAGAGGTGACCGAGACGTGTAACCAATGGCACCCCATACCATCACACCGGGTGATACGCCAGTATGGCGATGACGAATACACGATTCCAATGTGCGTTAACCGCGATGTCGCCAAACACGGATGCGTCCATCATGATGCTGTAAACAGAACCTGGATTCATCCGAAAAAATGACGTTTTGCCATTCGTGCACCCAGGTTCGTCGTCGAGTACACCATCGCAGGCGCCCCTGTTATGATGCAGCGTCAAGGGTAACCGGAGCCATGGTCTCCAAGCTCATAGTCCATGCTGCTGCAAACGTCGTCGAAATGTTCGTGCAGATAGTTGTTGTGTTGCAAACGTCACCATTTGTTGACTCAGGGATCGAGACGTGGCTGCACAATCCGTTACAGTCATGCGGTTAAGATGCCTGTCATCTCGACTACTAGTGATACGAGGACGTTGGGATCCAACACGGCGTTCCGTATTACCCTCCTGAACCCACCGATTCCATATTCTGCTAGCAGTTATTGATCTCGACCAACGCGAGCAGCAATGTCGCGATGCGATAAACCGCAATCGCGATAGGCTACAATAAGTCCTTCATCAAAGTCGGAAATGCGATGGTAGGCATTTCTCCACCTCACACGAGGCATCACATCAACGTTTCACCAGGCAACGCCGGTCAACTGCTGTTTGTGCATGAGAAATGGGTTATAAACTTTCCTCATGTCATCACGTTGTAGGTGTCGCCACCGGCGCCAACCTTGTGTGAATGCTCTGAACAGCTAATCATTTGGAGATCAAAGCATTTTCTTCCTGTCGGTTAAATTTTCGCGTCTGTAGCGCGTCATCTTCGTGGTGTAGCAATTTTAATGGCCAGTGGTGTACTTCTTCATGCAGCTTATGACGGAGCTACAACCCTTTTGTTCCTGTTATATAGTAAGTTGCGTACTTATTTTTTACCTGCAGCATGCTGCAACTTCGGAAATTGCAAATATCTGCCGAAATATGAAAGAAAATACACCCAACGACTCTTTGGAGAGACACCTTCTATACTGTGCAATCAACTGTACAATGTGTCGACTAGCGCATTTCGTAACAGATACTTTCTGTCCCATTCCAGTCGTTTGTTGTACGAGGAAAAATTGACTGTCTGTATGCTCCTGCAACCACTTTATCCTCTCTTATTTGACCGGCACGGTCTTTGCACGAGATATACACCAACTGATCGCGCAACTTTCGTACAGTCTGCCTCCAGTACACGTTCTCTGACTTTGCTCAACAGAGTTTCACAACAACAGCAACGGCATCAGAGAGACAGTTCTGATGTTGTGCTTGATAAGCAAAGCAGGACTTAGGAAAAATCAAGGCGCTTTCTTAAACTATGTGTACCTAGAAAAAGCGTTCGACGATCCAAATGGTGGAAAATGTTCGAAATTCTGAGAAAAATAGAAGTAAACTCCAGGGAAAGACGTACAGGAACCAAGACAAAGGGTGCAGTCTGTTCAGTCCACACATCGTAGAAGCAATGATGGAAATGAATATGACGTTCAAGACTGGGTTTAAAACTCATGGTGAAAGGATACCAAGAAGATTCGCTAATGATACTGCTAGCTTCAGAAAAAGTCTAACTGCAGGACCTTTTTATTGAAATGGTCTAATGAGTTCAGAATATGGCTTGAGAGTAAACGAAGGAAACCGAAAGTAATGACGAGTTGCGGGAATGAGCTTACCGATGAGCTTAACATAACAGCGAGTGACTACGAAGTCGCCGAGGTGAAATTCTCCTACCACTACTTAAAAAAAGAAAAAAAAGCACTTGGCGGAGGAAGCAAGGAGGACATGAAAAGGTTACCGGCAGAGGTAAAAAGGGCATTCCAGGCCAAAAGAGCTCTACTAGTATCAAACATATCCCTTAATTTGAGGAAGAAATTATGTGAATGTTTGCCTCAAGCACAACATTGCAGAGCAGTGAATCACAAACTGGGCGAAAACCGGAAAAGAAGGGAATCGAAGCATTTGAAATGTGGTGCCATAGAAGGACGCCGAAGATTACGTGAATTAAGGTAAAGAATGAGGAAGAAGACCAGGGTTATGGTACGTGTGTGAAGGCATCATGTGTAAAGACATTAACCGTTTTAGCGGGAGCTGTACAGCGTGAAAAAGTTTGAAGTACTGCCAACAAGTAACTGAGGACTTAGGGTGCAACTTCTGCTCTGATATGAAGAGCTAGGCACATAAGAGGACTTCTTGACCAGCCACATCGAACCATTCAGAAGACCGCTTCCAACAAATTTAAGGCTTCGTTTCGCCTTCCCTGTGTTTGGTTTTACGTTTTCTGCCCATTTAATACCACTGTTAGTGTCATCCTTAAACGTTTATACTCTATTTTTTTCGAACTGAAATTGATTTTTGATAACAAACTGCATTACCAGAAAACGTAATGAAAGCGTGCCCGTAAGCTGTATAGCTAAAAGAGCGTTTTGAAAGATGTTTCACAGTGGATTCAACATATTTTGTCTTACGCTTCTGTGAAATCATTTTCTTCCTCAGTGCTCATGAATATGATACCATAAAACATTAGTGTCTGAAAATACAAACAGCAAGTTAAGTTTTCGGCATTTCCATCTCCAGCATCCGACATTATCTGTAATGGGAAAGTTGCAAAGGTTAGACTTTCAACTTAATCGGTAACATGAGCCTGCCTATTCAGGTTTTATCGTTATAAACGACTAAGAATTTGTAATATTCTGAATATTTGTTTAACTGCCCGCAGGCATTATTTCTAATGGTATGGTCACGCCTTTTGCAGTACAAAGTACCTTTTTATTCTTAGTTGCTTATATTGACAAGGACGAATGCAGGAAGACGAATGTTACAGATATTCTTAAACGTCTAAGATCTGCATCTTTTCTATTATAGATAATAATATTCGGAAATGTTCAAAAATTGTCTTACTTTCTGCATTTTGATTCACGTATTATGGTATCATATCCCAAGGCAACGACCCATTGAGGAAGGAAGTGTTTCGCAGAAGCGTCTAGAATTTCTTTTAGAACGCTCTTTCAGTAGTTCGTCATACGGATAACAGCCCCTCAGTAAATCTTCTGCTTATGGATTACGAGGGCTATCCACAAAGTACATTACGTTTTGGAATTAAAAATAAACAAAGTATTGGAATTTTTTTATTATATACAGATGAAAGCCACACTTAAATACTGCTTTTATACATAGTTGCCATTTAAATTAAGGCACTTATCGTAGCGTTGGACGAGCTTGGAAATTCCTTCGTCGTAAAATTCGGCCGCCTGCGCCTTCAACCACGTGGTTACCACTTCTTGAAGCTGTGCGTCGTCATCAAAACGCTGCATAGCCAACCACTTCTTCATTGCTAGGAATAAGTGGAAGTCGCTCGGTGCCAGGCCGGGACTGTACGGCGGATAAGGAAACAACTCCCACTTAAAAGATTCGAGAACTTCACGAGTGGCATTTGCCGTGTAGGCCCGGACGTTGTCGTGAATCAGCAAGATCTTTGAGCCCAACTTCCCCTGCGCTGGGTTTGTATTGCTCTTCTGAGGTTGTGCAGAGTTTGGCAATACCTTTGAGAGTTTATTGTAGTGCCTCTTTCCAGGACATCCACAAAAATCACACCTTTTCTGTCCCAAAAGAGGTAACCACGTGGTTTGAAGGCGCAGGCGGCCGAATTATACGACGAAGGAATTTCCAAGCTCGTCCATCGCTACGATAAGTGCCTTAATTTAAATGGCAACTATGTAGAAAAGTTGTATTTAAGTGTGGCTTTCATCTGTATATAATTAAAAAAAATTCCAATACTTTATTTATTTTTAATTCTAAAACGTAGTGTACTTTGTGGATAGCCCTCGCATGTTGTCAAAAATCGACCAAATTTCGAAACAACTCATATGCGTAGAACATGCTTTGGAAATAATATACACTGTGCATCAGTCAGGTTGAGTGTGTTACCGAGTGAGGTGCGTATCAGTGGTTATAGAGAAGAATCTAAGAGATGATGAAATCAACTTCAAAGAGGAATTGAAATTATACCTGCTTAGCAACTTCTCTTACTCCACAGAATATAGAATGTTAATGTAGTATCTGTGTGTGTGTGTGTGTGTGTGTGTGTGTATGTGTATGTGTGTGTGTGTGTGTGTGTGTGTGTGTGTTCAATGGCTCTGAGCACTATGGGACT